>NC_139815.1:3219688-3327188 GCF_963457635.1 Microchirus variegatus | reverse complement strand
CACATATTGTTTTGTGTTTCTATCAGCAATAGTACCAAACTAACTAGACCCAATCGTTCCATTTTTTGGCACCCTACCACAGTAAAATGCTATGGTATGGCAGTCGGGTGATTGGTGTTTCTACCACGCCCGCAGGAAAAGAAAGAGCTGCTAGGTTTCCTCCTTTGTTGTCTGTTATGTCGTCGATGTTGTCGTACGTTGTTGTTGTTGCAAGTAAAGGTTCTGCGCTCACTTGAAAACCACAAGCCTGACCCAGGGCTGTACCATTCCAAACCGAACCGTACCATGAAGGAATCACAGCATTCCTAGGCGTCCTATTCCCTGTGTCCAGACTTGTAACGCCACCTGATGGTGAAGTGAGATACTACAGGACCCTGACACGCGAGGATACTCCCGTTTGCGATATGCGAGTATGGTGGCCGACAGGGGCAAACGCACTGCAAATCCCAAAACACCAGCAAATAAGAAAACGCCAGCAAATAAGAAAACACCAGCAAGTAGGAAAATAGCAGCAAGTAACAAAACGGAAGTGCTCCAGGTCTGTGGGGGCGCTGTCGTGCAGGTCTTTGACCAACCTGTTGACTGGCAGTGTTGGGCCAAAACGTTTTTTTTAAATAAACTTTATTTAAACTTCTCCAGTACACATATACACATAGACAAAATACCTCAGTGAAACAGTGAAAACAAATCAATCACAACAAGGAAATAAAGGCAAGGTTGCAATAGAGGTATCCTTTCTAAATGAAGAGATGCAATTTTATATTCCCTTTGAGGTATTTTGTATATGTGTATATGTGTACTGGAAAAGTTTAAATAAAGTTTATTAAAAAAAAAGTTTTGGCCCAACACTGTGAGTGAACAGGTTGGTTGAAGACCTGCACGACAGCGCCCCCACAGACCCGGAGCACTTCCGTTTTGTTACTGCTGGTGTTTTGTTACTTGCTGGTGTTTTGGGGTTTGCAGTGCGTTTGCCCCTGTCGGCCACCGTATGCGAGGGCCTTTACAAGTCACTAGTTTGTGTGTTTGTGTCCTGTATAAAACAACATCAGGGCAGTTTCACGCAGCCGTGCTACAATGATTGGTGCTGGAGCTGCATAGTGGAAAAGCGCTGTTTGATTCCACCTTGAAAGCTTTGGCGTGAGATGAGCAAAAATTCCAACTTCCATTTGCCGAACAGTGAAGTCATAACTGCGAGCCATATTTATTCACATACAAGCAAGCGCTCAAAGCCCTGCTTTCCCCTGCCTCCCACCCACTCTCTCTCTCTGTTCACTCACCACCTACTCACTCACCCACTCACCCACTCACACACCCACACCCAGCATGAGTGCCCGGCTCCACCGCAGCCTCTTGGAGTCAGAGCTCCACAGCTTCCCCGAGGCTGGAGGCAGTTATTGTTCCCAGCAGCCGCTGAGCACCGGCAACACACGAGTGGATTGAACTTCCTGTGTCGGCTCAGAGCACAAGAACATTTGGAGCACAGTGTTATGATACCTTCACACTCAATGCAACACAAATCTTTTTCTTTTTTGATTGCGTTGTTCATGCTCCTGGCATCACTGGATAAAAACTCCATGTCCAATTTTTCAAACTGGAAGTTTACAGTACGTGCAGGCAGGGCCGGATCTACCCAATCTGGTGAACTAGGCAAGATTGCTCCCCAATATAGGCGGTCGCTATATCGCCAAGATCAGGCCCTGTGTGCTGGGCTTTGTCATCTAGTTTTCTATTACAGATTATCCGTCCTTTATCCTCCTCCACTGGGGGCACTGGTGCCAATCACAGCTGACATAGGGCGAAAGGAGGCGCACAGCCTGGACACTCGCATACTTACAGTCCAATTTGCCTAATCCCCATATTGTATGTTTTTGTACTGTGGGAGGAACCTGGAGAACCTGGAGACAACCCATGCACACACGGGGAGAACATGGAAACGCCATGCAGAAAGGTCCTTATTTTGTCTGGGTCACAAACCCTGGTCTTCTGGCTGCAAAGGCAAGAGCACTGACCACTACACCAACCCTAACCCTTACCCTGACGCCAATTAAGAGTAACAATGAAAATTTTAAATAAATCATGTTGAAACGATGAGGAAATATGCACTGTGGTCGCCTTTGGGCGCAAACTAGACTTTATGAGGTTGGGACCTTTGGTTGGAGGAGGTTTTCGGAACCCTTGATCTATCCATCCATCTTCTACCTCTTTATCCTCCACATCAGGGTCGCACACATCAGGGGGTGGAGCTGCAACTAATGATTATTTTCATAATCAATTAATCGATTCATCGTTTGGTCCATAAAATGTCAGAAAATGCTAAAAAAAAGGAAAATGTTGCTCAGTGTTTGTCAAACCTGATGTTCTCGAATGTCTCGTTTTGTCCACAAACCAAAATGATTCAGTTTTTAACGATTTCTTTGTTATGTGGAGCAAAGAAACAAAGAAAATATTCACATTTAAGAAGCCAAAACATTCAGAAATCTTGTTTTAACAAAAAAGCTTCAAAACCGATTATCAAAATAGTTGACGATTAATCCATTAATCGATCAATAGTTTCAGCTCCAGCGGGGCACAAACAACAGATCACTCTCACACCTATGGTCAATTCAGTCTCCTATTCACCTCGTCCTTATAGCGATGTGTGCAAAAATCAGCGCGAGACACAGAGAGTGAAGAGCAGCCGCGCTGACAGTGAACGACAGTCATTTCAAAGTAAGTCATAACCTGAAATATGAAACAATGACAAGATACTGGATTAAAAACAAACACGTGTGTGTGTGTGTGTGTGTGTGTGTAATCTCCACCTGGTTTGTGTTAAACGAGTCCTTCATTTCTCACAGAGCTAGAACCAAGCCGGGGCTGCGTCTGGAAGCATCTGCGCGCTCAAATATTCATAAATACGCTTGAGCATCCCCGAAGGTGAAGACAGAAGAAGAGAAATCAGGCCAGAAGACTTCTGACAAGAACCCCCGACAGGAAGCCAGACTGGGCTGTGAGCGCCTCGGGCTGCTGATCTGAGGTCATCTTTATCTTCCCTGCTTGATATTCACCACCAAACACAACCTACGCAAGAACTCACATTCACTGTCTTTACCCTTTGCATATATTTTAAATAAAATTATCATTTAAAGAGAGCGAGAGAGAGAGAGAGTCTTTGAATGAAAACTAGAACCACATTTTTCCCCGGCATAATTTCATAATGGGCGCAGATGCTTTTGTAAATATTGTCGTAACCTCGTCGAAACAGTTTTTACACGCCGGCGAGACACAGCGAGCGTGTGCGCAAACAATCGTGTGCAAACACGTCGACTGCAATCATCCCGGTGACAGTTTGTCGAGCACTCGAGGGACAAACGTGGTTTCAGGGCAGAGAGAATCAGGAGCTCGAGGGCACTCCGCCGTCATTTGGCCCCTTTAAAATGCAAAGATACAGATAATACCAACACAAACGTGTTCTTTTCACTCCGACAAAACAGGCTCATGTGAATGTAGCTGTGTGTGTGTGTGTGTGGGTGGACAGAGACGGAGCTCGGGGAGAGATTAAGACATTTCAGGAGACAAACACTCCATGTTAAGACGGGATTTTGTGTTGATTTGTAAACGGACTCACTCGCCTGCACCAAAGTCCACAGAGGAAAAACAGCAGAAAGAGGAAGTTAATAATCCACTGCTGAATCCCAGGGCTTTGTCATCTTGTTTTCTATTCCAGAGCATCCATCCCTCCATCTTCTAAGGCTTTATCCTCCACATGAGGGTCAAAGGTTCGCTGGTGCCAATCTCAGCTGACACAGGGCGAAAGGCAATGTGCATCATGGGCAGATACACTCTTGGAAATAAAAGTACTCAGTAGAACCATATAAGGTTCTTCGGCTTGTCGTCATAGGACAGGGGTCTGTAACCTGTGGCTCTTCAGCCCCTCTGTAGTGGCTCCTTCTAGCTTTTGAAGAAAAAACTTTTCATGTTTTTCACACTTTTTTTTGTCAAGTTAAAGGCATAAATAAAGTGTTTTTGATATTTTGTCCGTCACATCCAATTGAAAAACCTCCCCCAAAAGCCATTAAAGTAATGTGTACATGAAGGAGTCCTGTCCATCTTTAGATCCATGTACTTAGGCCAGGCAGATTTTCTCAGACATAAACTACATAAAATTGTACATAAATTGAAATGTTAATTTCAAAGTCTTTTTTTATACACTTTAGAGGTTGGGTATCAACTTGGGACAAACTGCAGTGCTTTAAATATAGTATATATGTGTTAAAAAAAACGTGATTTTATCATAATTTTAAGGATCAAATAGGTTTTGCGGCTCCAGATTAATTTTATTTGGGTGGAGAGGGGACAAAAATGGCTCTCTTTATATAAAAAGAACACTTTTTGGCTCCAGGTAGAACCTTTTTATAAAGGTTCCACCTGAACCCTTTAAAAGAAGCAAAAAAAACAAAACCCTTTTCAGAAGCAAATGGTTCCAGGTAGAACCTCAGCCTTTGTTGAAGGACAAGTTTTCCTTATTTCTAAGGGTGCTTTCACACCTACAGTATTTGGTGCGCACCAAATACTGTAGTTCAGTTCGTTTGCGTAGGTGTGAGTTTAATCTCAGTCCTTTGGTGCGCCCCAAATCAACCGGTCCGAGACCTGCCTGAAGGGGTGGTCTCGGACCGCTTTATCTGCCCTACTTTGGTACAGTTCCACTGGTGTGAAAGCAACCAAACCAAACGGGACGAAACGGTCTAGTTTAAAGCATTATGGGTATGACACATATGGGTATGAGATAACCCCGGATTTCCACTGGGTGCGTCAGCGCCTCAGAACCTCAGTGGTGAGGTTTTGCGCCCTTCTCTGCCCAGCTTCAATCCCTACCGGGCTCGTTACAGCTGCACAGCACTGCCACAGTGGCAGTGATCAGCTCCGGGGACCGCGACGCTTACGTTCTGTGGCGTTGACGCGCCCGGGGGAAATCGGGAGTTAGTCTGGTTCCGGTGCCGATGGTCTTTGCGGTCTATTTTGGTTCGTTTAGAACTCTGCATATGTGAAAGCAAACCGTTCCCACGTCTGTTTGCTCCATTGTAACATTTTTCTGATGGTGTGGACCAGGGGTTCTCAAGATTTGATACCTGAGGGCCAATTTAGGAACCCAACCTTGGACTGAGGGCCATCAAAGTAAAAAAAACTGAAAGAAATCGCATTTGTAATAATTTTGACCAGATTACAGTTCTACAGTTTAGCGTTAAGTTATATAAGCGTTAATATAATGTAATTTAAGCCTTAATATAATAACACTTTATAATTTACTGGGTAATTACCCAGTATTTTGGCCATTTTTTTTACCTTCTAATTACAGGTTAATACCAAATAACACATTTCTGTTACCATATATTTACTGGGTAAATAGCTAGTAATTGGGGGCTGTAGCTACCTGCTTATTACCAGCTTATAACCCAATAATACACTAAAATTCACCATATAGAAACCAGGTAAATACCCAGTATTTTTGTTTACACTTATTGGTCTGTATCCAGTAATGTCCAATAAACATTGAACAAGCTTAGTAGCTCCTGGATTAAAACTATCAACTGTAATTCATTGTGGGCCGTCAGAAATGTTTCTGCGGGCCGCCATTGGCCCCCGGGCCGCACTTTGAGAACCAATGGTGTGGACCAAAACGATCGAACTATAGGTGTGAAAGCACCTGTGTAGCCAGTCCATCACAGGGACACACATAGAGACAAACAAGCATCCACTCTCACACCCGCGGTCAATTTACCCCATCCCCATATGTTTTTGGACTGTGGGAAGAACCTGGAGAACCCGGAGAGAACCCAGCCCATTCCCTTGTCCTGCACTTGTTCTGCAGCTCGTTCTGCAGCTCATCATCGTTGCTCATTGATATAAAACGGAAACTGATCACCATGATGCTTCTTTATATTTATGTGGGAACACAGAGGGAGACAAGACCTGTGGACGACCACGTGAACAGAGACAGTGTTTCAGTGGAAATGGTTCAAGTTCACTACTGACAGAGAGAGTGGGTGAGTCGGTGCAGGTTCAGCCTCGACAGACAGGAAATAGGCTCTGTGTGTGTGTGTGTGTGTGTGTGTGTGTGTGTGTGTTTGTGTTCTCCACTGAGAATTTAAACACACAAACACCTACACAGAATTTTCTGCCAGATTTCCTAACAGAACCTGGAATTTCAGCACAAAAAGAGTGAGTGATTTCATGCTCAGGAACAAAATGAAACATTGGAGCTTATTTACCAATAAAATGCATACCACCCCCCCCCCCCTAATTAAAGTTATTATAAAACTATTATATGTATGTATATTTGGCAGAACCTGGCCAAGCAGAATTTTTTTTAAATTGCTCGTCCTGGGTTTTTGTTTTAGCGATTCTGATGATGGGCGGGGCATAAGGCAGCTGCATGCTGATTGGCTACTGAGTTTTGGAGTGACAGCTCAGTGGACGGGAAGTCTTGGTGCTTGGAGTTGCTGTCCGTGTGGAACTTGCTCCCCCAAGTTTTACCATCTGTTTTTTTACAAGATTTTTATTCCGATCTGTTTTTACAATATTTTTTTTACGATCAGTTTTTCCGATATTTTTTTCAGTTCAGTTTTTAAAAGATTTTTTCAGTTCTGTTTTTACGATATTTTTTTTCAGTTCTGTTTTTAAGATATTTTTTTTCAGTTCTGTTTTTACGATATTTTTTTTCAGTTATGTTTTTACTATATTTGTTTTCAGTTCTGTTCTTACAATATAATTTTTTTCTGGTATGTTTTTACAAGTTTTTTTCCTCGGGTCTGTTTGTCCGATTTTTTTCCCTGGTTTTTACGCAATTTTTTTTCAGGTCTGTTTTGTCTGGATTTTTTTACAATTTTTGCTCCTCAACGGAAGCAGGTTGCAATACCCGTCCGTACACTTTCACACATGCACAGAACAAATCGGGTTTCCGGTCCAACAACCGGAAGAAACACAAATAGGAAAAAGTATGAGAAGTGATTTCTGCTGCTCAAAAACACCCGGTGGTTCAGCGGTTTGACGGGATCACGTTCTCACGCTTTTCAGCTGCTTCAGTGTTTACACGTTTCAAACCCTGACACGTCTAATCTGACATCCAGAGGTAAACAACACAAAGAATCTAAACCTGATACATGATGACATCAAACTCAAGGTATTTTCAGTGTATTTAAAATAAAAAATGTTCAAACTCAGATAAGTTAATCATTCCCAGACGTGTTCGACGGAGCAGCACATGGAAGAGATGAAGAGAGGAGGGAAAACAAAAGATGAGAACGAGAGATAACTTTGTGATTTGAAAACCACACGTCGACCAATTTGAAAGAAAATGAAAACAAATGTATAGAAAAGTGTCAGCGCTTTTCTCTTCACTGCTTCTGAGACCAACCTTCAGACCTTCTGTGAGTCTTGCTCTCTTTGCTGCGGCTCAGGTTTCGGCCTCGGCAGCGTGACCTCATACGCTCTGTTCAAGTGCACAGAGAAACAGTCTGTGTCAGCACATTAATCCCAGAGAGAGTACATATACTCACACATTCATTTAAATCTTAATCCTTAAAGGACCATAAATTTACCTCGTAGCTGATCTCACCAAAAACCTGTCCTAAAAATATCCTCGGGGGGGGGGAAAGCTTAAAGCGATAGATCAGGTTATGTTCTATGCAACGTCTAGTGCACGATGTCTGAAAAGAATTTCTTTGCTGCTTTATTGTCTGACAGAAAACTGAAGTTTGTGTCTCAAACTATAGAGAAAATCAGCGCTTTTAGCTCACAGGGAAACAGGAGCCGCTGCACTAGTGCTGCCTGGTTTAGTAAGTTTGAGTCGCCGGGATGAATTCAAACAAAGAAAAAACACAGAAGTCACAAAATAGCCCACTAAATAGAACTTACCGATGGAGGCAGCAGTGGATCAGCGACTCCTGTGGCCCTGTGACGTAAAAATCGTGGATTTTCTCTATGGGATTTGGTGCAGGGAGATTCAACTTTGTATGGGACACAACATTCGTTTTCAGGTTAAAAGGGGAGACAAAGCTGGATAAATATTGTTGGGATATTGTACACTTAAGCCGGCATAGATTTCTTTTCTATGTGAGGTGTTTATGGGGCTTAAATCAACAAAGAACCTGAATTAGCCCTTGAACAGTGGCCCACTGACCTGGCTCAAGCTGCTGTGTTGGGTCTCGTCCTCTTCTCTAGAGCCTGAACAAATGCAGAGAGTGAGAGAGTGAAGGCAGAGTGAGTTAACACATGAAGGAAGACCACACCACTGTCCTGCATCAGTATGTGTGTGTGTGAATGTGTATTTTTCTGTCATAAACACTGACCTCATCAGGACCAGTCGTCCTCGTGCAGAACAAAACCTGGTCCTAATGAGGCAGAACCTCATTTCTGAAGGAATTGAATGTTACGTTTAGGGACTAAGATTTGGACTGTGGTTACAGTTAAGGTTTGGGTTTATTTATTTATTATATTAACTGTTAACGTCAGGGACAAGGCTTTGTTAAATGTTTGACCAAATGAATGCAGAGAGTCAATGCAGAGTCCTGAGAAGAGTAGCTGCACAAACGTCTGTGTGTGTGTGTGTGTGCATCAATGTATCTCTTTGTGAGGACCAAAATGAAACACACAATTTGAAAGGGCTTTTATTAAGAGTTAAGACTTGTGTTTTGTCTACGAGTGTCCTCACTGAGACTGCTGCACATGAACGTGTGTGTGTGTGTGTGAGCAGACTTGGCATATGGAGAGCTGAGTGTAAGGGATCTTGTGTTTTGTGTCTGCAGGGACTTGTCAGTGAACTCCTGTAGGGAGAGAAAATCCACTCAGATCTGCAGAACACATCAGGACAGTGTGTGTGTGTGTGTGTGTGTGGGTGTGTGTGTGTGTTATAGACGAGAGAGAGACGTCATCCGTTACCTTTGACCGGTCCATTGATTTTCCCAGTGTTGACATCTTACTGAAAACCTTGGCCTGGATGAGTTGTGTCTAAACTGTCTTTACTAATGCCGCTTTTCCACTGCGCAGTTCCAGCACGACCCGACTCGTTTTTACTCAGGTTTGTTGTCGTTACTATAGCGCCTCCTCAACGTGGGCGGAGTCATCGCAACACGTCTGCGACTGTGACACCGACACACAAACTAGTGACTCGTAAAGCAGTTGTTTTGGGTGAAACTGAATCATTAGAATCAGTTCATTAAAAAAAGCATTTGTTCACAGAATCGTTGACCGCAGTCACTGAACTGAAATACCAATAGTGGCCTGCAGTCTGTTGACGTCACATTTCAGTACGGGCTCAGCTCGATTGAAACCTCGTCAGAGCAGGTACTACAAAACAAAACCAGGTATCAGGTACAGTCACTGATGGAAAAGCAAAAGAAAACGTGCAGAGTCGTGTCTGGACTGCAGGGTGAAAATGAATCAAACTAAGCTCAAGTACATCATTGTAACATATTAGTTCCAGAGTCAGCGAGGAAATTTACCTCATTTTCTGGGCACTGCTAAAACGCTGCCGCCTACAATCACAGATAAAACAATTCCAATTCTGTACATTGTCTCGCAAGTTTTTTTTTTCTTCCACATGTACCAGTTTTTATCACGATATTTAGGTTTTTGCGCGCGTCTAGGGATGGGGTCGTACCTATATTCCCCAGGTCCTATGTTCCCTGTTTTTCCCAAAAAAGGTCCACTTTGTATGTGACAGGGGAACATAGGACCCTTTTTTTGGAAAAAGGGTAGGATTAGGATTAGGGTTAGAGAAAGGATCCTATGTTCCCCGGTCACATACAAAGCGGGGAACATAAGACCCGGGGAACATAGGTACGGTCCCCTAGGGATAATGGGGGGGAAATAACCAGTGTGAACAGTGTTATCACAAATTTCCATGGAATATCGTGATGCAATTGTAAGTTGATATCGGCCACACCTCCACCCTGCTCCCCCCTCCACTTTCACAAATCTTTGAGAAAATCAATTTCCCGGTTGTTGCTGAAACTGACCCGATGCCTGCTGACACACACACACACGCACGCACACACACACACACGCAGACAGACACACACACGCACACAGAAGAATGAGGTAATGGCAAAAGCTCAAAGACGGATGGATCAGAGACGATCGGCCTTCCTTGGTTCAGCCTGACCTCACCTCTCTGAGCACACTCTCCCGCTGCATTCTCCACACATACAGCAGTAAATTATTCTTTACAGTGTGTCAGGACCAAGACAGGAAGTGGTGTCATTTATTTACCATCTTCACGTACTCACGCAGCAGAAAAACACACCTCGAAGAACCCACAGTTTGTCCTACAGTGGAAAGAGAAAAACTGTTTTTATCGCATGACTAATGCTGACCGAGCAGAGCCAGGCGAACCAAAAAATTAGGGCCCGAGCCGAAACGGCTCCTAGCATGAATTTGTGCAAGGGATCCTTCAGATTGTTGTTATATATTATCCATGCATAAAAGTCTTGAAACCAAGTCTGGCGAAAATGCGATATTGTCATAGTTCCCAGACCTGTGCGTTGCTCAAAGGCTCTATAGCACACCCTACGGTGAAAATAGAGGCAAAATTGAGTTCCTGAATCGTGGTGGGAAGATGTTATAGACCAAAACGAACAAAAACAGTAGACAGTAACCATGGCCTCAACTCAACAGGAAGTTGGTCATTTTGAATTTAGCCATACACGATTTGCACCCTACATAAATGTGCAAACTCGTCCAAGCGTGTTTGTCGTACCGACATTAAAAAAAAAAAAAAACTTGGTAATTCGTACAAAACACATCAGAGGTGAAAGGTTATTGAAAGGTTTTGCAGATTCAAAGCGGTGTGGCCATGGCAACCCTCTGTGTTTTGGGGCGTGGGGACGCTTGCATGGGGATGCGAGGGCCCTATTGTGAGTGCACAGAGTCCGAGTTAAAGCATCCACTCTGTTTTTTAAAACAATGACTGGTGACAGCAGAGTGTGAGGAAGTGTATACTTGCAGCGGAAAACCTCAGAAACACACTTTAATGCCTTTGCTGGCACCGAGCTCACAGCTGCAGCGTGAGCATCCAGCAGGTCGTCACACTATCTGAGTAAATGAAAAGTGTGAGCTGTAAATTTTTTTGGAGCTTGGCAGCAAAACGGAGGAACGCCGTCCAAGAGCTAATCGCACATTATGGCTCGGGACGACCCAGTCACTGCTTAGTTTGTAAATCACAAGGTGCCAAAAGCAGAAGGTGGTGAAGCAGCCACAGACCAGAGCAGTGTTCCACACAGGAGTGCATTCTCACCGGGATTTTGACCCATTTGAGCAATGATACAATATTCAGAATCTGCATCAGGTCAATGAAAAATGGAGAATCTGATCCAGTGAAATCCAGTGGTAACCAGTCATGGTGTGACCCTGAAAATTCAGTTCTGAATCCTCAAGAATCCAGATTTGGCAAGCCCTTAAATAAAACGCTTTGGCACAGAGCGTACGGTCGGTAAAACGCTCGGGCTAGCACTCTTTACATTACCGTAACTACGCGACACTTTGTGCCATCGGAATTTCAACAGTTTCTTAAAGCTAAAAACTTGCACTTCAAAGCCAACATGGTTATGACGGTAATTTCAGTGACACTGATGCAGGAAGACTTTCTCTTTACAGTTATGTAAAGAGTGGTAGCCCAGGCGTATTGCAGACGATACGATTATGCAAGCGATCTTCAAATTACCGTAACTGCGCAACATTTTGTGCTATCGGAAGGATTTCAACGGTTTCTGAAGGCTAAGAACTTGCACTCTACTTTAATTGACACTGATGCAGGAAGCCTTTGTCCCCACCGCCGCCCTCCACACACTCAGAGCGGTGGAGAAACGGAGCAGGGAGTTCGTTATCCAAAAATGCCCCGAAGCCATGATAAAAACCACTGCTGAGGTACATAGTTTCCATTTTATAGGCCTGTTTTTGCACATTGGGAGACATTGTTTTCATCGCAATAAAATCTCTAAAATCTAATTCCATTTTTTTTTTCTTTCTTGACTTTCACTGTATACACGCTCTTTACATGCAGTAAATTGTAAATAACTGCCAGATATTAAAAGTTGGGCATATGCACTTACTCACAGGACATTTTCTGTCCATTTTATTATTAAAATAAGGCAAAAAAACAAGAACTATTCATATATATATACGTATATACACATACATATATGTATATATATATATATATACACATATATACAGTATATGTGTATATATATTCATATATATACATATATATAATAAAAATAATTTTAAAAAAATCAAGAAAGCAGGGTGAGGGTACTGTGGAATTAATTCGAGTCACTTATGACTGAAACAAATCTGCCCGATTTTTCTTTGTGGGGATAAAAGAAAAATAGCTCTTTAATTATGCACGATACAATAACTGACTCTGTGATGGAGACAAACTCGACTCCACCCAGTACATTAACCGAGGTCTCACAGGAGGAGTTTTACCGACCATCAGATGCTGGTGGATGTGCAGGGTGTGGGTTTTTATTTTATTTTATTTTTTTTGGGGGGGGGGGGGTTGTTGACGATAGAATAGAGCTGTGGGACTTTTGTCCCCGTGAGTGGGGAATCCATTTATTAAAATCCAGTCAGGGGCGAGACAACCAACCTATTTCAGCTTGTTACTATAATGGTGCTTTTCCACGACACAGTCCCGGCACAGCACGGCTCTGCATTTTATGGCCTGTTTTTGAACATGGAGACAAAAACTCAAACAAATATTACTTTAAATATGTTTTATACTGTCCAAATCTCTAGTGTTCATGTACATCTAACATCTTTAAATTGTTATTTCACCATTTTAACATGGTGTAAGTTGTAAATAACTGCAAAAATGGGCAAAAGAAAGTACTTAAAGGACATTTTCTGACCTTTTTATGGTTAAAATAAAAAGTCCAGACAGACATTTTGAGGGTTAGGTGTTAAAGGGTTAAGTGACATAAGTCATAATAACCATCACCTGATATTGTACATAGTAGTACAACAGGATTTTACATAAATGTATCATGTGATTGCATCAATACGACTGCTACAGTAATGCAACAACATAAAACCATGATATATTTGAGCTCAAGTTTTGTTTTTACATTTATATTGATGAAAATATATGGGTTAGGGTTTTTTAGTACCTGCTCTCACATGAGAGCAGGTACTAAAAAAAACTCCAGGTACTATCACTGATTGAGAAGCAAAAATAACGAGCTAGAACTGTATCATGGAAAAATCGCCAATTGATTCCCTGAAATTACCTGAGAAAATGTCCATGATTTGCAGAAAAGTAAATGAGCAACATTTTCTTGATGGTGTTACTTTGTGGTTCTTGTTGTATTTCTTTATCTTTCCTGGTACAGACAGTAACATTTCTCAATGGTTTCCAAAAAAGTTTTTTCCTGAGAGAGCAGATGTGTGGTCCTGTGGTCGAGCAGGCGATTCCTCCTTTCTACTTGTTCTTGCCGAGTGTCCTCTGCTTCTCTGCGTGCTCCACGATCTTCTCCTCCACATAGAGGCCTTTGCGGCGGCGGACGGCGTTCATGTATTTGAGTGCCTGGTTGGCAGAGTCTGCCTTCTCGCCGAAGTGCAGGTATTCTTCCTCGGTGGTGGGAACCCAACACGGATCACTGCTGATCACCTGGGACACAGAGAGTGGGAGACAAACAGTGGTCAGTGATCGTAGAACACGAGCGTCTCACTGGACACAGAAGCCAAGAATGTTGTGTGAAATGTCAGATGTTCTTCTCACCGTGCCCCTCTCTGCGTTTGTCGTAAAGAACGGCAGGAGGACGAAAACATGGGACAGACGCTTCAGTGACGGGGGAGGTTGTATGAGGTTATGGCGTACGCCAGTAAATGTGGGGCCATTTTATTTTGTAAGGAATTGAATATTTGGACTGATTTTTGCCACTTAACCACTTCTTCCCTGACCCTCCTTTTGCAGTCCCTGCTCGAAAATGACATGCCCAAACTAAATAGAGTAAATCTCTGCAGTTACAAGCTCTATGTGAATTATCTTGCTATCAAACTACAGATAACACTTGTGAGATTCCACCAGAGGTGTAAATTTCACTGTAGATGCCACCGTGTCAGAGTAAATGTACATGGAACACAGCATAACTGAAGGATTGTTTTCTCTCGCCTAAAAAAAGATTGCATTTTAAAGCAAATATCACCTTTAAAATATGCAGTAGGGGCTTAAAAACACATGGAGGTCATATAACAACATGTAGACATGAGCTGTGCAAAGTCTGATGCTGTTGAAGTGAAGCAGAGTGAAATTAGAGAGGTTTTAGTAAAGCGATGTCTAGGCGTTCTCTCTTTCGGCACAGTTTGGCACCATCTGTGCCATTTGAGATTACTTAGGTACCAAATTATTAAAAACCCATTTAATTTTATTTATATGTCACTATTGGTCTAAAAAAGAATTGAAAAAAGTATGATAACTCGCTGTAAATGAACGTTCCCTGTGCGGTGCGTAATAACAACTCTGTGACTGTCGAGATTTGTAAAAGCGTCTCGCATTTTGTAAATTTGTTTTGTTTTGTAAAATGTAAATTTGTTTCAACTTTTATTAATTGTAAATGTTTCACATCACGTAATACTGGTTTGCACTTCCAGGCCACCGTAGCAACTCCTTGGTAAAAAAAAAAAAGGCTGATTTTCTCAGTAGACTTTGAGAGTTCAGTGGTTTGAAAAGTGACACAAACTTCAGTTTTGCGTCACAAAGGGCTGCCCAACAGTAGAATAAAGAGCTGCAAACAATCACAATTTGGACTGACTTAAATCAGCCATTTAATCATAGTCAAATATATGCCGATGATCGACCGAACTGACGAGGGGACGCCACGCGCACAAACGCACAGCTCAGCTGCGTGATTTCAAACAAAGGCTGCGTCAAATGCCGCAAACCGACGTGTGACACACATTAGTAACGATTACAGTGGCAGCAGCGACAGGCAGCGTGGGCTCTGCACCTGGCTCCAGTTACACTGGGACAGATGGCGGGGGAGCAAGCGACAACAACGGGTGGATTAGAGGACGCACGCTCGCACACACGCGCACGTGAGCAGCATATGCAGGAGGACAATGGGGTCCAGTTGAGGGCGAGGAGGAGGAGGGATGTGGCATCCTGCAACAGTCAAGTGCTTGACTGGCTCAGTGAATTAATGCTGACACCATCGAGGAGTTCTGCCGCGACGCCAAAAGTAAGCAGTTTGTGTCACGACCCGCTGCACACAGACACGCGTGACGTGAGGCTGCACATTAGAGTTTGAGCTCATCTCATTTACGTCAATCTACACGCTTTTGAAAAAACAATTCAAAACTAGACGCCATGAGCAGGAAGACGAGAAAAGTCTTGTCGTTCCCCTCCCCCCCCCCTTATTTCATGATGTTAAAGGCCATTATTTAAATACATGTCACCTCAAAATCAATACTCTATAAACGCAACTCACAACTCTCTGGAACAACTTCTTGAAACACATTGTTGACCTTAATTTATCTCTCTGACCTTGAATCTTCATATTCTTTACCTCTAAAACCTTAATTTTTGACTGTTTATTTGACCATTTATTGTAATCCTTTATACCAGGAGTGTCAAACACATGGCCTGCCCGCAGGATGAATTTGCGACAATTTCGATTCGAACCAAATCATAAAGTTAAATATTTTTCAGTTCCAGATACTTGTGACTAAATGTTCCGTGCTGTTGCAGATCCGCTGTGATCTGTAGTTGTTATGTAATTTACTAAATTAAATTTTTCTCAAGACATTTCAGGTTGTTCATACTGTTTTGTAAAAAAACAGAACGAAGATACGTCCTTAAATGTAAAACAAAGGTACCTCATGAGTTTGACACCTCTGCTTTATACTATTAATATTTTGTTTGTTTCCATCTATCTATATATCTAGTTAGCAAGTGAAGTATCTAGCTAGCTGAGTATCTAGCTAGCTGACTAAGGGGGTCGTACCTATGTTCCCCGGGTCCTATGTTCCCCGTTTTTCCCAAAAAAGGTCCACTTTGTATGTGACAGGGGAACATAGGACCCTTTTTTTGAAAAAGGGTAGGGTTAGGATTAGGGTTAGAGAAAGGGTCCCATGTTCCCCTGTCACATACAAAGTGGGGAACATATGACCCGGGGAACATAGGTACGGTCCCCTGACTAAGTATCAAGCTAGCTAGCTGACGAAGTACCTACCTAACCTTAGCATACCTATCTATCGATGTAATAACTATTTATCTTTATTTTTATGTAACAAAATAAACTCATTGAGATTAAAAATATTTTTTGAAAGAGTCTCCTGAACAATACAGGCAGCTGGAGACATAGTTTGAGACATGAAGGGGTTACAACTTAAAGGTGCCATATGTAAGAATGTGGCCATAATAAGTTACCACATTCAAATTCAAAATACCGAGGTCTTTTAGGTTTCGTTTTTTGACGTAACTAGCAACCCGTGGTTGCTCGGCAGCTGAGACTCTACTGACTGCAATGATTGGTAGACGGCGGTAGGTGGCGCCACATGGCAAAACATGATTTCAAAACATAAACATGATTTGCAGTCTGCAAAATATTTTTTTTAATGCAAATATTTTGGCTGTACTGTTGTTGTTGGTGAGTTCAGTTTGTTATATGAACATTATTCCTGAGTCTCTGTCACATATTAGGAGGATTTTAGGGCCAGTTGCTTTAGATTTATTACACAATGCACCTTTAATGAACATAAAACATAAAAATAATAAAGTTTTATCTATCTGTCTATGCAAAAGGACGAGAGAAATGTCAGTGAGCAGGTTGTAGTATGACGGGATAAACTCTTCCTGGTCCACACAAAACTGAGAGTTGGTCATCGTCCAGCACCAGGTAGTGAAGCAGCTCATGTCCGCATCAACAGCATGTGGGTTCCTGGAACTTAAAGATCTTGGACCTTTAGGTGAAAACCTGGTTCTATTCACACAAATCTTAAGTCTGCAACTGAACAAAAGCCCCATTCTGATGGAAATCTAATGTAAACGTCCCTATAGGATCCAGTAACCCTCCAGTTACACAACAATGCAACGCTCCAAATCTGCTCTCTCTACCCGACTGCTCATTCATATGTTAATCCAATATTCTGGCCATATCAAATCGCTGTCAGGAGGAACGCTGACAGCAGTGCTGAGTAGGAGTCGAGTCCTAAAGCCGAGAAGGCTAGGGTCTGTGGGAGGGGCCTCACCGTGAACTCTTTGTGAGGAGACATCTGCACTCAAACGACACGAGACAGACAAATTTTAATGAGCTAAAGACAATGACTTGAAGACAATGGCTGCAGCAGAGAGGGGATTTTGCGCTTGAGCTGGTGGTGTGTCATCAGGTGCTGCAAGATGCACAGGGTTCAAATGATGACCCGAAGGTCACGGCACACAAACAAAAGGTCTCGCAGAGGCTCTTGGTTACAAGAGTTCAGACTGAAAACCTTTCAGAGGAATCACAAAAGTGTAGAATCTGTGACGGTGTGTCCACGCAAAATGTGACATGTTTTTTTTTTTCAAGTTGTAGGACTGTGATCGCTGGATCATTTGGAGACGACCCTCCTGCAGCTTGGGCTCTGGGACTGAATGGATCAGACATGTTCACTACAGCAGGAGAGCGTTCCCGGGTGTCCAATCGAGGGCTGGAGCCTTGGTCACGTGTGCAGGAGGCCAAAGTCGCTATGCACTTCGGCTTGCACAGACAAGGCTGTGGTTTCATTTATACTGAAATAATTGTCCAAATTTCAAGGTTTGCACAAAAGTTTACCAATCATTTTTTAAACTTTTCCATAACTTATCCTGTTTTTACCCAACTTCCATGACTCCATTTAAGTAGTGACCTGAGGTCACAGAAATTAGGCTCCAACTTCAGTGCCTTAGGTCTCTTGCAGGATTTGTGGCAAAAATGTGACAGCGAATTCGGAATGGAATTAATCAACATGCACAGCCGACTGACTGTCTCTCTTTCGAGTCTTATATTTACGTTATTAAAAACACACTTTCCTGACATTTCTAAAGATAAGCATCCAGTTAGTGCTTGCTAACTTCACTCGTCAATGACTATAATACGTACTATGTGTATCACGTGGTGGGTGTATCATGTGACACTAGTGAGTGACGTTTATGCAGCTTACAGTAGATCTCAGATAAAAACCTTTCCTTTCACTTAATTCCAAATCCTTTCCAGGCCTGGAAAACCTGTAGGTTCTTGAGCAATGGGTTGCACAGGTGCGGGTACCAGTGGACCTGCTCGCAAAATCTCTCTTTCTACAACCACAAGAGCTTTCCATGGACCATGTGCATTCGCCGCAGATCGTGGTCACGAAATGCTGCGGTGGCTGCTGAATGTCCACATTAGGACGGCATGCACCAATGATACATTAATCCAGCTTTATCCAGAGCCTCTACCGCTGTGTTCCTGCATTAACCATCTCTAAAATAATCCAGAAATTTGAACATGAGAACATGTGGACCAACTTCTGTGGACACTGTCCTTCTTACATCCAGCCTCTCTGGATGGTTTCAGGAGAATGTCGAGTATCTCATAGTGGACTGTATGGTAACAGGAATCATGAGACAAGCAGTCAGAAGTGGAGGATGTTGAGACTTAATATATCGCACACCCAGAGTCGGAGGTTTCCAACAGGCTCTCTTTCTCACGTACACAAAGGCTGCATTGAAGGCGTCCACAACTGCAGAGTGTTACTCTGAATGCCCTGTAGTTGCACGTGAACTTGTGCTTGTGACACATTTCCCTCAACTTCCCCATACTCTTTGTAACTCATAACATTTTTCAAACACTTGCAGAAAAACTTTGCTGATGTTGTTATAGTGTGCAGTTAAAAGTATGTTTGCTTTGGCGCCACTGACAAAACACATTCTAATTCAGTTCTAAAGCCCAATTTATACTCCGACTGCACAAAATATTTATTATATTACGGAGACGGCAAGAGCTGCGATTGGTCCTCAGGACAGGCCGAGCAAAGCTGCTCTGTGCCGGCTCACTGTGCGCACCGAGCGTCGACAGAGGCGGAGCTGATCACCGCCGACAACGTCACTGCCAAACTATAAATATTTTATATCTTAATACACACAGCACTTGTTTAGACTCTAAATGGCCAATTTCTCGCAGTCTTTCTCTCTCGGACGCCATTGCTCACTGTACCAAAAGCACAACAACCTTGCGCAGCGACCCCTACTGATCGGGTGGGAAATTGCAGCGCGTATCCGTCCCCGACGCAGAACTATGAAGGCTTGAGGGATCTCCGTGGTTACGCAGTCGGATAACGCATTACGCAGTCGGAGAAGTATAATGTGGGCTTAATGCGGATGGCGTTTTATTGTGAATGTGGTAAGAAACATGAGACAGACAATCAGACGGATTATAAACAAGCTTAGAGAAAATGTCCTTATTGACTTTGACCTACTGTCCTGGCAGTAGTTGTGCGAGTTCATTCCTCCTTAACCAAGAATTGTTTTAGCTACTCTCAGTTTCAGTTTGGCCTCCAAACGCAGGATAAAACCGGAGATAATCGGGTTCAATTGTTGGCTTGTTCGTGACTTGTCATGTTTATTGAGTGTCATAATACCCGATGGCACAACAGACAAAATAATTTGTATTAAAAAAGAAAAAAAAGGGGAAAAAAGTGCTGTTTCTCTAGGATTCGATTCCTTGATGATTTTGGGACATCTGTGGTTTGGAGAAGGATCATTTAGAGCCTGACTGTTGCTACATGCCCATAAATGGCAATAAGGGCTAAATGTTGGGTTTCGACATTAAGATGAAATGTCTGCCTGGACCAGTGCTCTTCTTCCACTGTGGGCACATGTGTTAAAAACCCACATGAGAGGTTTGACTCGAGAGCAAGAATGAAGGAGACTTTGAAAATCTGAAAGCAGAGAAAGGCTGCGGCAGAAATATCATCACTGATCATAAAAAGTACCAAAATTGGGAATTAAAATGTATCCTGATAAACAAACTAAACAAAAATGATATACCGTCGTACTTCCTTGTGCATTACTTGTGACGTGACTGCAAGACAAGTAGGTGAAGCTGACGTTTAAGTACATTTGTTTTAATGACCCTAATCAATGTAAAAGTAAATATCTAAGGCTCCAATATTTCCATATTACCGTTTTGGCTCCACGCGTTATTTTGTGTAGAATGTGAACACTAAATCAAGTTACCTGGCTCGTATTAAGAGTGTAATTGGAACAGAATTACACTCTACAGTCTTTGGATCGACTCTCAGCTGCAGCAGTGCTCTGATACATACACCACAGAGAAGATACTCCTCATCAGGCCCACTCATCTCTCCAGTCTCAGTCGAGCGTTCCACTCACATCGTCCTCATTTCATTATTATTTCAGAGCTGGAGTTGTACATGTGTGGGTACTGGCAGACTTCTTCATATCATCTCAAACAAGTGTCCATGGTTACTGTCTTCTTTGTTAAAAAAAAAAAACAGGAAGCATGTGCATTCAGAATCAAATCAGAGCGCTGAATGTATTTGTCAGTGTAAGGGTCGGCCACGCAGACCAATGTGGAAACTGGCGGATGACGAAATGTACCTCACACGGACTCTGGCAGCCGTCTGCACACAGGTGGAAGTGGAAAGTATGACCCAGCCCTTAGGCTGCATCCACACAAGCTCTGTTTTTGTTTTAAAACAAATAAATTCTGCTGTCAACATTACCTCAGCACTTTTTTGGACCACAAATACAGATAAGTTTGAAAGTCCTGGTCTCTGACGGGTTGGGGTAGACATGAAAATGAGATTGTGGTCTGCATCAGTGAGTCTTAATAAGTGACTGCACATGGTCCCATGACTCCTGAGGTCATGATGAGTTGTGAAATGTGTCCACAACTGGATTATTGGGCAGAAAACTGTAAAGTTTGAACTAGGCTTAAGCAAAACCTGATCCATTACCCCAGCTGACAGATGTCCATCTGGTCCACAGGGTGTGTGTGTGTGTGTGTGTGTGTGTGTGTGTGTGTGTGTGTGTGTGTGTGTGTGTGTGTGTGTGTGTGTGTGTGTGTGTGTGTGTGTGTGTGTGTGTGTGTGTGTTTGTGTGTGTGTGTGTGTGTGTGTGTGTGTGTGCACTTCAGCTTGAGCAGCAGGTATAACGGTCAAAGACACATGTTGTCTATTGCAGCTCTGACTCAACTCCCTTGAGGAAACTGTCTCATTAACCATACGGACTCAGAACCCCATTTAACAAGCTCTGTCACACAGAAGCTTGTTAAATAAGTGTGTGTTCGTGTGTGCGTGTGTGTGTGTGTGTGAGTGTACTCGTATTGATATCTTTGTGACGCCATTTTGACCATTGCCCCACAATTTTAAAGGGCTTTTTCAGGGTTAGGGTTAGGCATATAGTTGTGATGGTTAAGGTTAGGGTAAGGGGCGAGGGAATGCGTTATGTCTTTGATGTGTAAAATAATGACGATTTTCCACTACATGGTCCCGGTATGACTCGCGTTGCCTCTGCATGGCAAGGTTATTTTGCTTTTCCATTAGTGATAGTACATGGTACTTTCTTTAGTTTCTGCTCTCACCAGGTTCCAAGCAAGCTAAACCGATGCTAAAATGCGACGTCCACAGACTGCCGGCCACTGATTAGTCAGAGAGCGTCATCACTGCAAGAGTCACGAGAGCGACGGCCGACACAAGAATCAAAGTGAACAATGCTGAACTGTAGATCAGTTAAAAAGACTTAAAAACCCTGAAAAATTGCGCTAATCTGTGACGACTCCACCCACGTCTAGGAGGATCTACATTTTAACGGAAAAGCAACCAAACCCTGCAAACCTAACCCTAACCCATGAAATCAACTGTCGAGCTGCATTATGCCCGCAGACCTGTGTTTTAGAGCTGAAAGCAGCCGTTAATGATGTCCTGTGTGACATTCATACACTTCATATTACACTGCTAAAAATAATGTGGATGCAGAACACAGGACTTCCTGACATCTGGAACAGAAAATGTAGCCTTGTTTAGAAACACTGAGGTATTATTTAATGCTAATTTAGGAGAAGCCGCAAATGTTTTGTATCATATCGAGGTCTTATCCCCACGGAACCGGCATCTTAGGAGCTTTAAAAGATGGTTGGAGTATAAACCAGCAACACTCCCCGCTAATTCTATGCATACGCTCAAAGTCTCTGTTTTTGGTGTAATTGAGTGGCAGCGTTACAGCGCCACACACAGGCCTGGCATACATGCGACAGCATTTAGAGTTCGTAAAGGGGAAAGTTTCCGGGTGGATAAGACGCAGATAATGACTTTCCTCATTTTACCACCGAGTCATACTCAGTTTACTGACTCTGGATAGGCCTGTTCACGCAATATTAAAAACATAAACAAAAAAGCACGGAAAGAACAATTCAAGATGAGACGTTCTTGAATGAAGTCCACTCTCTTTAAGTTGACAATGTGGACATTATGCTGCAGAGCCATGCCATAAAAAAACCCACTGCACATTCTGACAAAATAAAGAAACAAAAAAAAAACCTGGCAACTTTGCACCACAAGCTCCTCGTTTGATATATTTATAACAGGCCTGGCAGTTTCATGTGTCCACTATTTCATGTAAGAAAGTGGGCAAATCTATGGAGGAGGAGGACGACGACATAACACTGAACAGATGTTGAGAATATTAAACACTTGAGGAGGGAGAGAAAAAAACGCTGACACAGCGAGACAAGTACTGTGGCTGCGCTACATAAAATCTCTGCAGGAAATTGATTGTTATGAGACATGGACGTCACTTCCATCTGGTTTTAACATACAGTCTGCATCTGGATTTGTTGTACTGCATTAAGATAAAAATAAAAATCTTAAAAAAAACACAGGTGTAAGTGAACACGGAGCACACTGCACTCACAAAACACTCAGTCTAGTCTGAGCTTCTTCAAATCCACAATTTATCACTTTCAAGATGGTCCTGTTTATTATTTTACTTTGATTGGAATTGTTTTACAATAAGTTTGAAACTTTCCAGTGATTTTGTTTTCATGTCATGCTGAATTACTTCCACAAATAGTAAAAGTTAAAAAAAACCTCTGTATTCATTCTTACAGTTCTCTCTATAGCCCCTTTTCCACCTATGGTCCCAGCTCGCCTCGACATTTTTTGTTGGTTTTCCAGTATAAAAATATTACATACTCAACGTGGGCGGAGTCATAACTGCACGTCTACATGAAACTGCCATGACTTTGTTTTACACAAGACACACGCACGCACGCACAAACAAGTGACCAGTGACTTGTAAAGCAGTTGTTTTCAGTGTAAGTGAATCATTAGAATCAGTTAATTATAAATATTTGTTCAGTACTTCATCACTGTGATGCTGTTCTGTAGCGCCGTATAATTCACTTTTCATAGTTACCTCCCAGTGGCTGAAGACCAGCTGTGGACTGGCCAGTCCACTCGTCCTCTTGCGGATCTCGTCAGCGAACCCGAAACTCTCAGCCACGGGAAGAACGGCCTTGATGATGAACATCTCCGTCCCTTCCTTCATCTCTTCATTGAGGACGCGACCCTCGCGCTTCCCCAGAACACCGTACACTCGGCCTAATACAGGAACAGACACACATGGTGAGCGACATACAGTAGTGGAATCAAAATTGACCAATATTGATGTTCTAAAACAGTGGTTTTCAAACAAAAACGTAATCCTGAGAAAATATTGATCCCTTTCACTTTATTATTGTTATTCGCTTCATTTTCTACGCGCTCTGGTCAAAATCCCTCAGCTTCACTCTGACCACATACCCTGGTGTATAGAAGAGTATTTCTGATTTTCCTCCAAGTACCACCAGAGGAAGCTCACGTACCACTGGTGGTACACGTACCACAGTTTGAGAACGATGGCTGTAAAACATACAGACATATTGCCATGAACATTTTTTTTTTCTTCAAAAAGCTTCAAATCATTGTTCCGGTGGGACGCTGAAAGCACACAATTCAAGCACTTTCAATGCCCCATGTGTATTTAGAGCGATTAAGAACCCAAAAGGATTATACAATTTTACTTAGTTTTATAAACCCACAATTCAGTTTCAGTTAGATATATATATATATATATATATATACATATTTTTTTCAGTTAACGAAAATAGTTTTTCACAATTTTAGTTTTCGTTATTTCATTAGTTTTGGTGAACTATAATAACCTCTGGGCAGAGGCATCGCAGTGAAACCTGGCGGAGCAGGTTTGTGTTTACACGTGTTTGGAGAGAGAAGTTCTTATGGCATCATAATTAACAAAACAACACAGGGAACACTAACGCCAACACTACCTACACTATCTCACACCGTTTGAGACACGGAGACTTCCCACATCTATCACACGTCTCTATTACTGCTTTAATTTAGCTTATTAGATGTGGTGAGGTGTGAAAATAAACCTCAAGTGTGTAGATGAGAGAGGGGAAAGTGTTTGGGAAAAAACAACAATAAAAAGAACCCAGTGATTCACTGAATCTATTCTAATGTAACCACTACAGTATAAACATCAGCATTACATGTGTATTTAGGATTTTTCAAGGTTCTTGAATTTACTTTTGTCATATTCACAAAAATGAAGTGTCATGAGATTATTTTACTTTTAATCCTATGTTTGGTCATGCAATGAATTTTGCTTTAGTCTCTGCTTTGTCTTTTAAATGTGTTCTTGTTTGTGTTCTGTTTTCTGAAAAATGAACATGTTTGTAAACACAATTGATCAACACTGATAAAGACAAAAACATAAAAATAAGAAAAAAAGCAGTTCTCTAAAGCATTGGTTCTCAAAGTACGGCCCGTGGAAATATTTCTGGTGGCCCCGCAATGAATTACAGTTGATAGTTTTAATCCAGGAGCTACCAAGCTTGTTAAATGTTTCTTGGACATTACTGGATACAGACCAATAACTGTAAACTGTACAACTGTATTTACTATGTCATCAAATGTTGGATGACATAGTGACACAGTATAGTATTACGTTTTTGTCAAAGTTTGGCATTTACATTTCTTCCCAAAAATGTTTCACATTTTGGACGACACAGTATAGTATGACGTTTTTGTCAAATTTTGGACCACATTTTTTTTGAAAAAAATTGTCAAATTTGGGACTGCATAGTATTGTACAACGTTTTGTCAAATTTCAAAAAAAATTTCACATTTTGGACAACGTAGTATAGTATGTCCGTTTTGTCAAATTTTGGACTCCATAATTATTACAAATGGGATTTCTTTCAGGTTTTTTTCTTTTTTTTCCCTTTGGCGGCCCTCAGTCTAATGTTGGGTTCCTAAATTGGCCCTCAGGTATCAACACTTTGAGAACCCCTGCTCTAAAGGAACACTTGAATCATGTACATAATCTGGGAAGATTAAGATTAGAGTCTAAACTTTCTCCCTTATGTTTGAAAAAATATCCGAATGTTCCGATAAAAACAAGTGACAGCCCTACTAGCTACACATAGAGCTGTATCAGATTCAGTGGTTCCAAAGAGTGGGTCAGGGCCCACAGATGGGTCACGGGGGACTTTTTTCAGTCCCTGAACAAATTTGCAGAATATTCCTCCAACATTTTCACTTAAGATTTAAACGTTTAAAATAGTTGCAATTTATTAAACATCCTCCTCGAAAATGATTTGTTTGCTAAATCAAAATGTTATGTCACAGGTGTTGCGGATACCTAAATATGCCCTTGTCGCGACTGATTTTGTGAAAACTGGGTTGTTGTATAGAAAGTTTGGGAAACACTGATCTGATTAGTCAACCAATTGTTTCAATAATCAATAATTAGCCCTGCTCACCACTCCAGACCTGTAAAAAGTGGACAGCAATACATACATTGTACACCATTAACATTTCAGAATCAATATTTTAGTCAAATATAGTGAAACTATTTTTAGTCTGGTCTTTTCTCACAGTAACGACCCCCTCGTGGCACATTGACCCAGAAAAAAACTGTTTTTCTTTGTTGTTTTTTCAACTGAACCCAAACTAATGGCACGAATCTCCACAGCTCGAGACGAGAGTCAACATCAACAGCGACACAGGTCAGACCAATGCAAAAAGTCGGGAAAGTTTTGATATTTTTTCAGTGAATACCTCACTTAGTCAGCCGGCTCTGATCTAACTGACAAAGCAGTTCTTTGTGTAACGAGCTGCCGGGGCTACTAACAAGCCTGGAGATATTGTTTACCCACATGTTAAATGGAATTTCAAGCCTCATTTTCATCCTAATGACTTTCAGAGGACAACAATTTAGGGAGAGTTGTGGGGCATTAGTAAATACTGAGCTCTGCAGACCCATCTCCTGCCCTCGTGTTAAAAATGTACACTTATTTTTAGTCGTTATAATGACTTAAATGCAATAGTCCATCCATCCATCCATTATCTACCACTTTATCCTCCACCAGAGGGTCGCGGGAGTTGCTGTGCCCATCTCAGCTGACATAGGGCGATAGGTGGGGTACGCCCTGGATAGTTCGCCAGTCCATCCCAGGGCCACATATAGAGACAAACAACCATTCACTCACACTCTCACACCTACTGTCAATTTAGAGTGACCAATTCACCTAATCCCCAAATCTGCATGTTTTTGGACTGTGGGAGGAAGCCGAAGCCGGAGAAAACCCACGCACACACACGGGGAGAACATGCAAACTCCATGCAGGAAGGCCCTAATTCCAACCGGGGCTCAAACCCAGGTCTTCTTGCTGCAAAAGCAAGAGTGCTAAAAAATACGAACAAATGACCAAACAAGAAATAAATATAACCTAAATTGATAGACTGCATGTTGCAGTGAAGCCAACAGTTGAGTTTGCAGATTTAAAAATGTTTGTCAACCATGTTTTTCTTACCCAGCACCTCAGCCGTGGCCATGATCTCACAGGTGTACATGGCAGCCATGAGTCTCTGGGGCTGAGCCTGGAAGGCGTGACGGCAGGCGTCCTTCGTGGCAGCGATCAGCTGACCGGAAACCGGACCGTAGCAATCGGTAAAGGCAGCGTCTGTCCTCCGTCTGGCCTGGCTCAGACCTGCTGCTGTTGCTGTGCCCTCTGACTGAGGAGATGTCTCGTGACCTTCTGCTAAACCCTCACGAGACATGTCCAGTGGTGAGTCCTGATTCTGAGATGGGACAGAAGACTGGATGTCCCATCTCTCCATGGAGAAGCAAACTCCCATCAGTGGCTCCTCACACATGGGCCCCGACAGAGTTGCCAGCTGGAAGCCGCTGATGATGCTGCTGTCAAAGTCTCGCAGGCCTGCAGCCTGAGCTCCAGCCTCGCGGACTTCACCAGCCTGGTTCAGACACTGCCACACTGAGGACCTCTGATAGCCCTCAACACTGTTCAGCAGAATGTTTGGGCCATACCTGAAAATAACAACAACAACATGGTGAAAACCACAGATGAGGTCCACGAAGACTGAGCAGTGTCATTGGAAAGCATCAGAACTGGGCATCACTGCTGATTTCCTGAATGCATTTCATTCCAAATCACATACAGCCTAGAAGCGCACCTGATGCTTTATAACTGTTTTATTACATTTCTGCTGCTGGATAACCCTCTGAATCAGACACACTGAACCTTCAGTGTCAAGAATAAAGACCTTAGAATCTTATTGTCATAATACAAGCAAGAAACTGCAATAATTATCTTCTCATTATGTTTTGACATAGGAGACATGATTTATGCAACAATTATCATTATACAACATTGTTATTTTAAATTAAACGTGAATATTATCACCTTCACTTAAGAATAATCCATTACAGGACTGTTGTATTTGACTGCATCAGCTGTAGCTTTGTGTACTTAATACACTTCCAGCTCTGTGTATAATCTAACATTAAAGTAAACGCTTGTTGTACATTTTCCTGAGAGCTTCATTAAAATGCTCATTAAATTCACAACACCTTAAGTTTATGCCATTTAAAGAACCTGTTTGTGAGACTTTGTAAATCGATCACTCTCCCACACCAAAATCCATTGAGGAAATCAGCCATTATACATCACAGCACACAGGAGTTGCTGCCTCCATCACTCAGTTCAAATGTGATATTTTGTGATCCGGGTGTTGGTTCTATGTACGTGAAAATGTGAAAAGTGTATGCACGAGAAACTCCAGTGTCCTGTGAACTAAAAATGCTGATTTTCTTTATGGACTCTGGTGTGTGAGAGTAAGCGATTTACAGAGGTCACGCAACTCTGCTCTCTGTTTTTCTCATCATCAGTCAACCATTTCTGTATGTCCATGTCTCTGAGGTGAGTGTCATCAGACCTGCGTGGACCAAAAGCCCAGATTCGCTCCACAGCGTTCCTCCACCTCCTCCCCTGCAGCAGGTTCTCCAGCTGGGCCTTCAGTCCAGCTATAGCCTCCATGGTGCCGACACTGATGTCCAGATTCTTGCCCTCCCTCAGGGACAAGTTCATCTGCTCCAAGGTCCGAATCAGCTCCGAACTCCTCTCCAACAGACCGGTCACCTCTGTCAGAACAAAACTAAACGATGAACATGGATTCGTAGAAAAGTAAAACTGAGAGATGTTTAAGGAAGTCTGTTTCGACCTCTCCAATTAATACTTTTTCAAGTTTTATTTTGGTGTTGATAAGTATGGTCATCCAGGCAGATTTTGACCCCAAGCAAAACACGGAGGAAGACACTTAGCAAAGATGGTTGAATACCACTTATGATATAACTGACAGCAAAAACACTGCTGTGAAATCTTTGCACTGATGTGGATTTTAGGTTTGACATTAAATCATTCCATTTTCTTTTCTCCCGATGACGAACAACTGGGGAAATTCACATTTTCGTCTCATAAATGCACACGGAACAAAAATATAAACGCAACGCTTTTGTTTTTGTTCTCATTCTTCATGAGCTGAACTCAAATATCTAAAATATTTTCTGTACACACAAAATCACCATTTCTCTCAAATATTGTTCACAAATCTTTCTAAATCTGCGTTAGTGGATGAGATAATCCATCCCACCTCACAGCTGTGGCATATCAAGATGTTGATAAGGCAGCATGAATGTTGCACAGGTGTGCCTTAGGCTGGCCACAATAAAAGGCCACTCTCAAATATTCAGTTTTGCTTTATGGGGGGGGGGGGGGGTCAGAAAACAAGTCAGGTGTGACCACCATTACCCTCACACAGTGCAACACATCTCCTTCACATAGAATTGATCTGGAGATAAATGGTTCTATTAAAAAAAAATGAGAGCAAATTATATTTTTGTTCAGTGTAACTTCCTCCTCCATGTGGACTTAAAGTCAAACCAATTTGCTGTTGTTGGATCACAATACCATAATTATTACTCTCTAGAAAGATAAGATTGGAAACAGTCACTCTCCAGACCAAAGACTATAGAGAAAATTAGCGTTTTTGCACACAGGGAAACAGCAGCTAATGGTCCACTGCTGCTTCATTTGCCAAGTTTGTGTCACTGTGGTAAATCTGAATAAAGAATTTCAAACAAGGAAGTCACAAAACATCATATTTTAACTAAGCGTTGGAGGCAGCAATGGATCAAAAACTCCTGTATGCTGTTGAAGTAAAATCGACAATTTTCTCTCTGGACTTTGGTGCAAGAGCTTTAAACGGTTTACAAAGTGAGACAATATCCAGTTTCTATTTAACGGTGAGATACAGTGGCAAACATATTCTTGTTGTTTCATTGTGTACTCTATGTCCAGGTCTTACCTTGTGGCAGCGGTATTGCCCGGACACTGACAGTGGCCAGCCTGTTGGGAGTGGTGAGGGTCACCAGACCATTGGGGTCCACGTGAAAGTTGTCTGAAAAACGACTCTGTGAGGCCTCTTCTTTCACCTACGAGAGCATAAAGAAAAAGATCACTCAGAGCGCAGACCTCTACCAAGGCTGAAACACTTTGTCACTTGCATTTTCTTACATACCGGAACATGAGATTTTAACATTTTTGATCTACTGGATCGAGAAGAACATTCTGGATCTGTATCGAACCCTTTACCTACTTATACACTACCGATCAAAAGTTTAGGGTCACCTATACAATGTTTTTGTGTTTCCCATTAAAACTCTCACATTTATTCATTAAAAGAGTTGCAAAATGAATCGAAAATATAGTCAAGACATTGACAAGACAATGATTTTTATTCAAAATAATAATTTTGCCCTTCAAACTTTGCTTTTGTCAAAGAACCAGTTGTGCCAACATCATTACACAAGGGTTTTCTAATCATCCAATAGCCTTCTAACATGTATAGCAAACACAATGTACCATTAGAACACTGGAAAAGGGCCTCTATACACCTATGTACATATTATATTAAAAACCAGACGTTTGCAGCTAGAATGGTCATTTGCTGCACTTTATGAGTTACACACGACAGCTTTAATGCTAAATCAAATGATTTCATTGGCCTGGGCTTACGTGTATGTCAAACATTTCTCAGTGAGTGCAGCATTAAAACTGCCGAGCGGAGAGAGACTCACCTGGTGAATGATGGCTACTTTCTGCTGCTTTCCCAGCTCTTCGTTCACCATGTCCACTTTAGGAGGACGCACCACCGTTTCTCTGAATGGAATGATGGGCTTGGACGCGGTGATTTCAATTTTGGCAAACCTGTAAAAAGGCGGGCAAACCAAACTCTCGTTACTGACTGATGCTGGTGACAGTGACTGTCGTTGACATCAAAGTCAAGGACTTTTCAAGGATTTTCCACAAACAAATTCCTGAAATTCTAGGACCGAATGTGCTGATAGCTTGAGATGGGAGGGCAACTTGATTTGTTGTAGATGCTAAATCTACAACGGGTTTGTTTGTGATATGTATAACATTTTGTACTGTGTAATGTTAATGCATGACGCGTTTCCATGACGACTGATCGGAAAAAGACACCCATGACGTCCGTCTGTTAAAATGAGTCTCTAAAGTAACGCCGTATTTTGTGCCGCGGCACTGGGGTCCGGGCACCGTTTACCAGTTAGCTCTGTTAGCTCCTTTACCGACGTTAGCGGCCTACAGTCGAACTGGAGCAGTCTGTTTATTAAACGAAAAGAGCAGCGCTACAAATAACTGTATGTGTACTGCGTATGTGTGCCTCTGTTTTTAAAATTTAGCCTAACAGAGGCACATAGACTCATTTTAACAATCGGGAGTCAGGTAAACATGACGTGACGGGTGTCTTTTTCCAGGCAGGAAACGTGTCATGCGTTAATGTTGATGCCGTTAACTGCCATTTACGTGCCCAGCACTAATAAAGTTACAGAGCTTGAGTAAAAACAAAATAACGCTACCAGACAAATCTTGCCTATTGCAGCTTTAATTGTTATCATTCACTGGCTTTAGTTGTCTGATTCCTACACGTAAGGACATAACCTCCATATTGATTAGTCTGTCTAACTGCCGCCCTTCTCTGAATTAAAGGCTTTACTCCACAACACAGAAGCTTCCTCGTCTCTCCAATGACCCAGTGACCCCGGGTTGACTGGGTCATTCCTAAAAAAAGAATGTCTGTGTTTATGTTTGTGTTTGGCTGAGACACGGGAGAGTGTGTAAGCGCTCGTCGGATCCGGCGATCAGTCAAGACAGAAAACTGTCTCCATTTGTCCATCAGTGAACAATGGAGTGAAATCTGCCAAAAATCATTTTAGTAGTTCCTGGAATGACACACAGACACTTTACACTGCACATTGTACTACCTTCATAAAGCCAACACAGTAAACGCAACACAATGTTCTTTTGGTGAGATAATAACGGCACAGTCAAGAGACACAGGAAACAAAGCACTGACGTGAAATAGCTAAAAAGAGGGGCCTCAAAGGAAAGTATATTATATTTCGTAATAGAACCTGGATTTCCTATGTAAATGACTTCGAACATGACATACAAATTCAACAACAAAAACAGTTCTTATCTGTACTTACTTATTACTCTGCCATAGAAAACAACACTTAAGTACATATTCAAAATGATTACATCAGTTTTTCTTTTTTACGGTGTTACGTTATTTTATGAGCCACCAACTTTGTGTTTTGGTAACATTAAAACGACAAAGAAGTTTCAAAATATGTCACCTGCTGTTCAAAATTGAGGCACATTTTCAAACCTTGAAAACACATTAAAATTCAAGCACCTTCACGGATGTAAAGCCTCACAGGGGTGATTTTCCTCACACGATAGCATTAAAAAAAACATGAAACATAAGATATAATGATTCCCCGAACACGACCGCAAGAATCAAACTATTAAAACACATAATTAAAGCATTGCATGACTTCATAGTGTCAGTGCCAGACTCATAGTATAAGACATAACTGGATGCTCTGAGGGACAAAATGATGTCATGCCTGGGTTTTGTCGCCATCCAGGTCATTCTGTACCTGAGCCCTAAACTTAAAAGTACACTCTCAGATCACAGGACGAGCAGATTCTTCACAAATATCCACGTGGTATCAGAAAACGGAGGACAGTCCCTGTATGTGCTCAACTCAACAGGAAGTCTTAAATGAGCAAACTCGTGTGAGCACATTAATCGTACCGAGATTTAAAAAAAAAAAATGAAAAGTTATCAAAAGATCTTGCAGATTCAAAAGGGTGTGGTCATGGCAACCATCGGTTTAATTTTGGCTAATTTCGAGCACTCGACACAAAACATGAAGTGGCCTGTAACCTTCGCCATACATTGACAGCTGATTTTGGTCCATAAAATGTCCAAAAATATTTCCTAAATTATGACTGATGCTCATAAACGCTGTCCCAGAACTAAAATATTCAGTTATAATGATTATATGGAGCAAAGAAACCAGAGAACATTCATATTTAAGAAGCTGTAAATTGTTTGTTTTCAACTGCTAAAAACAAAACCACTCAAACGGATTTCTTTCGTTAATAATTAAATTATTTAGAATTAATTTAGAATTTGATTCATCTATAAATCCTTGCAGCCCCAGTGACCTTTTTACTGACAGGACGTGGACGAAAAAAAAGAGCCAATCGGAGTCACCCTTTCACTCTAAACTGCCCTGTGATTGGTCAAATTCTCCTGTCAGGTGCCAGACTTCCCTCAGGTCTAGAGGATATACAGATGTCTAGTTCTCTCTCACTTCACTTGATTTACATTATGCTGACAGGTTAAATATGTTGCCGACATCAGCTTTAACACCCAATGCTGACTGTATTTACTGGGCAATTTAAAGCTGCCAGACAGGATGCTGTTTAATCAAAGTGTCTTGAATGAAGCCCCATTGATGTTGTTGTTGTTGTTGTGGGAAAAACCCGAAAAAAAGGTCATCTATCTTCTGAGTCTCTGCTTAATTTGTCAGTACGATGAAAACAAATTTGTCCTTGTGATAATTCTGTATCAATCGATGTCTGTCAGTGAGCTCATGTAGTGCTTCTGAGAAGGGCAACAGTTACACAGACAGAGTGAGACAGCAGTCAATATGTGATGATAAGCCAGATAATGATGCTGCTGGAAACGCAAACAAATCACTTCACACCCAGATCTGAGCAGCTCAATTTATCACCACACAATTTACGCGACCAACACTGCACAGGCAAACACAGACACACAAGTACACCTGTTCAACTGCTCACAATGTCATCACACGGCAGCAATTCAGTGCACTGAGGCATGTAGACATGGTTATTTCAACCTGTAGACCATCTCTGACAAACAACACATCACTCTTTGATGAAGGACTGGTAGAACACACACACACAGATGTTTCCAGATGTCACACACACTCACTGACCTGTCTCGGAGGTCGTCCAGGCAGCGTTGTAGATGAACCTCACCAGCAGTGACCAGGACGTGTTCTCCTGTTTCCTGGATCAGAACCTCGGCACATGGGTCGGCCTGGTTCAACAAACGCATCCCACGCACCAGCTTTGGCATCTCACCTGATCATGAAATGCACAGTATGTAATCGTTGTGACACAAACACACAAACTAGTGACTTGTAAAGCAGTGTTTCTTTTCTGGGGTTCGACAGGTGAGCTCTGCTGGAATTTTGGAATTTGGACCTTGAAGTCCATTTTAATTTCAGTGTGAATTGCAGTTTTGTTTCACTCATTTGTTGCTGTGAGTCAACACTAATAGAGCCAACATGACATACATGACCAAAACAAATGTTACAAAATGTTAAAATTCACTAGTGCGACAAAAAAAACAAGACTTTCATTGTTTTATTTGAGAAGCTTTGACCAGATGGACATCAGGTGGGGGTGGTTTGCATCGGCAGATCAATGAATTTGGACAAATCTAAAGAGGGAATAAGTTCTACTCTGTGACAGCTTGTGAGTGACAGGTGAGTGAATACGATTGTTAAAAAGTTAGCAGACTTTTTACAGCTTCAAAAACTGACTGATGCAAAAACAACTCCTTGACCTACTTGGATGTTTGGGTTCTATGGCGACCCGTACGATGGGCGTGGCCTCAAAGTTGAGTGGAGCAAAGGACGGGCAGGCAGCGGACGTCGAGAGTGTGGCCGACTTCAAGACAAAATCCTCCAGACCTCCAATACCTGTGAGAACACAAGAGAACAAAAGACAATGAATTACTCTGGGATCAGAAGAGGTTGAGTCGTTTGGATTGTTGGTAGATGTGATATTATTCCCATATACCACACCACACCAGCTGAGATGTTCCTTTCTTTTTCACATTCTCCACATCACACAGCATATAAGCAGCTCCAGCTTGTATCAAGATATTTACAGCCACAGGTAGTCGCAGTGAAACAAGCTGCAGCTGTAACTGCAACCAGGGACAGATTTTATCCAGTTTGCAAAAGGAAAATCTATAACTACCCCAGTTCTACAGTATCTTAACAACATGGCTGCCACTTTATCTCACTGTTGTCTCACCTTTTCCAACAGCAATGTGTCACTTTATTAAATGCCCTCTCTCCCACACCACATTCCATGGAGAAAATCAGTGGTTTTACCTCACAGAGACACAGAAGCTGCCTTGTTTGGTAAGTTTGAGTCACTGAGGTGAATCCAAACAAAGGGTTTCAAACACCGGAGTCACAAAATCAACCATGTGAACTTATTGAACTTACAAATCCTGTGTGCTGTGATGTAAAACTGCTTATTTTCTGTATGGACTTTGGTTTGGGAGAGTGAGTGGTTTATTGACTGTTGAAAAAGGTCGTCTCACAGTTGGATAAAGCAGTGAAAATATACTTAAGATTAGGGCTGGGCGATATGGCCTCAAATCAATATCAGGATATATTGAGCAGCTCACCTCGATAACGATAAATGAACTATAAGTTTGAAGTTCCTAAATGACGTCATCGCCTAATTTGCATAATTGACCATTTGCATGATACAAGTGTCCGAGTGTCTTAAATGGACATGAACATACAGGTAGCCTGCCTACCTACACACACAGCCAAAAACAACTTTTGCTTTGTTTTCTTATTTTTGAATTATCGAATGTATCGATAACAGCAAAATGACGTCGATTATTGTCGTAAATTTCGATAACGATAAATTTTCGATATATCGCCCAGCCCTACTTAAGATAGTATACACTTAATGGGCATAAGATTTTATTAGGTTTGACCTGGTCCTTGGTGCAGGGGGCAGACACAGTACAGTTCAAACTGACTACCTGAATTACTCCTTTATGCAGAGCTGTCAAACAATACAGTACAAGACAAATGTAAGATAGACACTAAAATACCAAACAAAGTGTATCTAATACATAGTTAAGTGAAATAATATTGACTAAGCAGTTACAGAGACGGAGCTGAAAAGCTTGTTCGAGACTTTTTCAATTGGATTTTCTAAGTTACTGATAAAACGACATCTCTGTGTGATGCGGACGAATGTTCTGTGGAGCTGTGGCTTTGACAGAGAGGGAGGTCTGACTTCCCAGAGGCAGAGTCTTGAAAGAATACATTACATCTGGTAGAATAGTTCTTGTGGATTTTACAGAGTTTATAGAACCGGGGGTCTGTTTACATCCACTCTGCAGTTATTGCACAACACATCTCCACACAGTGGAATGTTCTCACACGACAACACAACGACATGTTGCGGAATTCAAAGCAAATTCATAATGAAGGCAAGAAGAGGAGCAACATGTTCTCAAATGTTTTATACAAACCACCTGAGCAAATACTGAGCTCTGGAAAAAAAACATCATTATGATCACAAACATTTCACAGAAGGCAAATTTTTTCCTTATAAGATCATGTACTTTTTTTTTTTTTTTTTTTTTTTTTTAACTGTTTTACTCTGTACAGCAAACTGATACTACAACTGACATATTTTTAAACAAAGGGATGGAGCTTTCTTTTCCTGATTTACCTTCATTTGGTTTCATACTACACAACTTTTTAAATCAATCAACAGTGTACAGGTCAAACTATATGACTTTTTAAATCATGGCAACACTGCAGTTTACACTACACGACTTTCTAGATCATAGCAACACTGTGCTGTTCATACTACATGTTTTTCTAAATCGTAGCAACACTGCAGTTCACACTACATGACTTAAAAGTCGTAGTAACACTGTGCAGTTCACACTTCATTACTTTTTAAGTTTTATCAACAATGCAGTTCACACTACATTACTTTTTAAGTTTTATCAACAATGCAGTTCACACTACATTACTTTTTAAGTTTTATCAACAATGCAATTCACACTACAGTACTTTTTAAGTTTTATCAACAATGCAGTTCACTACATTACTTTTTAAGTTTTATCAACAATGCAGTTCACTATTACTTTTTAAGTTTTATCAACAATGCAGTTCACACTATATTACTTTTTAAGATTGATCAAAAATGCAGTTCACACTATATTACTTTTTAGGATTTATCAACAATGCAGTTCACACTATATTACTTTTTAAGTTCACACTACATGACTTTCAAATTGTAGCAACACTGCAGTTCACACTAGACGACTTTCTAAATCGTAGCAACATTGTGCAGTTCACACTAGACGACTTTCTAAATTGTAGCAACACTGCGGTTCACACTACATTTCTTTTTAAGTTTTATCAATGCAGTTCACACTACATGACTTTCTAAATCGTAGCAACACTGTGCAGTTCACTACATTACTTTTTAAGTTTTATCAACACTGCAGTTCACACTACATGACTTTCTAAATTGTAGCAACACTGCAGTTCACACTACATGACTTTCTAAATTGTAGCAACACTGCAGTTCACACTACATGACTTTCTAAATCGTAGCAACATTGTGCAGTTCACACTACATTACTTTTTAAGTTGTATCAACACTGTGTAGTTCAGACTACATGACTTGCTGTGTTGTGAGTTTGGATGTATGCTGGAGTAGGATGTGGGTACAGTGGAGGGAGGCTGCATCACCACTCTGCTTTAAAGTTTGTTTTCATGTATAGGTGATGTTGCCCATGTTGAAATAGTATGACTGTGTTGGTTTTTGGAGGGTTTCTTGTTACTGCATGTTTATTTTCCATTCCCTTGCTCTGCCTGTGGAACCACAACAGAGATGAGCCTCAGGGTTGTTTGTATCATCATGACTATGGTGAAACAATGACTCAACGGCAAGGACTGGTCTGTTTCTTGAGTCAGCTGAGTAAATGATAGGTACTGCAGCAAGTTTGCGGTAACTCAGCGATTTACATTTGCTGCCGAGAAGAAGCCATGCTGTTTGTCAGAGACCTACTGTGGGTTTAAAGGGCTAGTTCAAGGTTTGTTTGTATGAGGTAATGTAACCGCACACTGAAACCGCTCATTCCCCACACCAAAGTCCATAGGGTTAATTAACAATTTCACATCATAGCACACAGGAGTTGTTCATCCACCACTGCTTCCATCACAGAGTTTAAATGTGTTACTTATTTGACTTTTGGGTTTGAAATCCTTTATTTGGATTTAACTCCGTGACACAAACTTACCAATTAAGGCATCATTAACTGATCAACTGCTCCAGTGTCTTTGCGAGCTAAAACACAAACTTTCTCTCTGGACTTTAGTGAAGAAGAAGAGGGAGCACTTTGCAAACTTCAGTTTCCAGCCTTTTCCAACAGAGAACATAGATTTGAGTTGCTTTAAAAAAATCTCTAGGAGAAATGGCAGCACACAGGAGCTGTTGACCCACTGCTGCCTCCATCAGTAAGTCTGAATGTGTAACTTTGATGTGTGAAATACTTTGTTTGAATCTCCCCAAGTGATAAATATTTACCAGATGAGGCAGCTGTGGAGCAGCAACACCAGTAAGCTAAAAAAAGACTGATTTTCCTCTATGGACTTTGGTGTGAAGAGTGAGCATTTTATAACCTTCACGATTCAGCCTTTTACAACAGCTGTAGACCAGCAGCTCCTGTGTCCATGCAAGATATTTTGTGAAAAAGCTAAAAATGCGTTGGGATCCACTTTGGGATCCATTTTAAGGACCAAACGATTAGTCAATTAATCAAGAAAAGAATTGACAGGTTAATCAGTTATGAAAATAATTGCTAATTGCAGGCAGCTCTACAAAGTATTAAGAGAAACGGTCAAATTGTAGCTTCATTTAATGGATGTACACTACATCAAACGACTTTAATTTCCTCTTAACGTCCTCTCAGCACACCACCACTAATCACTCCTATCCTTTCCTCTAACGTTGTCTCAAATATAAATTATTTCTGATGTGATCAAAAGATTAAGTTACTCAATACACAAGGGGCTGAAACGCTGATCTTTATTCAGCACCCAGCCTCCAAATCCCACTGGCCTTACAAACTCCACAGTTCTCATGACAAAGTTGGAAAAGTTGAATTTTTCCATCTTTGTTTCACTGATACCACTTAATCTCATGCACAGCGCAGTTTGCAAACGGGGATTGTACAAACAGACACACGGGGCTTAGAGTCTGTCGACTGTCGGAGCAGATGCGGTACATTGTTGGCCGCCGTGCACGTAACTCGACACTGTAATTACTCGAAGGTGATTCGATCCCCAGAGGCCTTTGGATCCGACAAAGAACGGTGAAACCCGAGGAAGAGAAACGTGAACTCGGAGGACCTCGAAGGAGCCCGCGAGTGCCGCTCACAGACGTATAACAGACTTCATCTGAAGGGCTGCAGCGTGGATACAGAACTCTCTGCAGATATTAACACATCATCCCTTGAATGTACTTCAATGGCGAATGAGAACACGCACACATGCTCTCATACATGCCTGGCTAATGTGCAGGAAATTATGGCCAGAGGCAGACATGCAATGACTCCAGCACAAAAAGGAATATTTGACTCAATTAGACATTGTTCCTGATCGTTTTCACAGATCATCTCAACTGTATTCACATCTGCTTCGCTGTCTGGACGCTAAATTACACCCGGGGCTACATTCACATGCTGGATTTTTATATTAAATTTTGGTCTGAAAACAAAGGTAAGATTGAATTTGCTGGTTACTCTATACATCGATTCTATTCACTGCAAATCAACTTGCTGAACCATGGCCACTGACAGCACTGGAACCATGGCCTCCATCTCACAACAAGGTTTCCCACTCTTAAGAAACGCTGGACAGAAAATATGAACCAGGGTGAAGTTACAGTCTAAGAATGTCCACTAATTAGCTGCACAGAGAGTTTTCTAATAATTGTTAGACTGTGTTATCACAACCAACCCCAGTGGAATTCAAATTCAAGGGAAAAAGTTTAGAATAAAGAAAGAATCCTCACAAATTAATATGTTCTGCTGAATATAGAACTATAATGAGGAAGGCCAAGATGAAGGGCATCGAGAAACTGACACAGGATGCATTTTATCGTAGGACTCGATCCGTTCAAAAAAACAAACAAGAAAATGTGAACTAACAAATGTATATCGAAAAAAAGCAGTAACTACATATCTTTAAAGTCTGTGTAAAGGAAATGCAGCTATTGAGCTACTTAGGGCTGCAGCTAATAATAATATTTTTTTGATAATTTGATTGGTTTTGGTGAGACAGAGATCTTGGAATTTTAATTTCCCAGGCATCACGTCGTCATTTGCTCGCTCTCGTTTTAACGTTACTCGCTCGTTGTCCTTCGCGGAATTTCACGTCAACAGTGGAGAGACATAGTGGACAGTGTCCACACAACACTGTTACAGGACGGGGCATTTGTCCTGTGTAGGCCTTGTCTACGTACAACACGCAATGCAGGGCATGAAACAGAAGGTGGCGTCGCAACTAACAAGGGAGACATCATCTAAATATCAACTTCATTTCTGTCTTGCACAGAATTCAAGCACTTTCAATGACTCATGTCTATTTAGGGCACTTTTAAACAAATTTTCAAACTTTCAAGGACTTCAAGGACCCATGGGAACCCTGGGAACCACGTCCACCTCGTTCAAAGCAGAATAAATGTTTTTAACGATGTGAATGACTGTTTCTTTAACCCGAGTTAAAAACGGAAGGGGTATCTAACAAAAGGAGGGTAAGGAGACAGGTTTTTGGTCTCCATGAGGACTACTGGTCCTGAGAAGGTCAATAGTTATGCCAGAAAGGGTCCTGAAGAAGTAACAAATACAAGAACACACACACACACCAGGGACCAAACCTGGTTATGTCCGACTGCAGAGCTAAGAAATGACTCAAGCCTTAAGACATTTCCTCCAACCACAAGTACAGTTGGCTGTGGCTCTGGTTATATAAAGATGTTTTTCTTTTCTTTATGCCCCAGTCCCCTCTTCTTCCTGGCTTTTCACTTCTCCTGCTGACAGACACACGGACGAAACCAAAGACTTGACCTCCTTGGTGGAGCGAACAGTAAAGCAGGTGCTCAACAAGGCTTTTCTCACTTTTTCACACTAGATTTACACGGTTAATTGATGTTAGCTAACAATCCTTAGTTTTTTTTTTTGCCTCATTAGTCACTTTATTCTTGGCTCAGCAGACCTGTCTGTGTCTTTTACACACCACACCTGAGATAGTTCATTGCAGACAGTTTTGGATCACACTGGCTATACCATTTACACCAGTGCTTCTCAACCTTCTGTACGAGGAGCCACATTTTTCACAATATCAAATGTGATGACCAAATGTGTATGTAACGCAGCGTTGAATTTACATGCGTTTGAAAATAAAAGACTGTGAAAATTAGTCAAATTTGTTTGGGGACTATCGGTCAAAATCACTGGATAGGATATCGGGCAAAAAAATGTAGAATCCAATAGAATCCTATATAAATCACATAGGATTTCCACTGTAAAAACGTAAATAAAAATCAGCAAAACCATTTTAGCCAAGTCATGTTTGGGCTGTTCATTTGTTCTCCAACTGTGTGACAAATATATTTTTTTGTCTTTGAAATGACTCGGCACAAATGTGTCGTCAACAGCTTCATGCGCTCATAAACGGTATCGGAATAATATCTACTTATAATACTTTAGTTTTTGATATCAGACACAAAGTAGAGGGGTGATAGCCGACAACTACTAATGCTCCGCGCTGAGTCCATGCGCCCGTCCAAGTGCAGCTGTGAGCTTGAAAAGTAGGTTAAGGTCACCCATCTTCGAACTTGTCCAAGATACTTGTAAGAGGCATCCACAGTGACAGTTTGGCATCAATATGTCGAATATGTGTCAAGTTATCGCGTTGACAAGGTTGAAAAGTGCCGGTTTTTGGCTATTTTCCAAGTTTCAAGTGCAGCTGTGACCTTGGAAAGTAGGTCAAGGTCACCGATCTTCGAACTTGTTCAAGATATTTGTAATAGGCATCCACAGTGCCAGTTTGGCAGCAATACAATAAATATTTGTCAAGTTATCGCGGAGCATAAAAAGTGGCATCGTCCCATCCCTATTGGGGATTACCAAACGGTAACCTGAGCAGGTGGCAGGTGAGTCTGAGACGGTAAAAGGCCGGTCACTCATCGACCGTGATGAGAGGGGGGTCAGGTGGCAGCTTGTTGTGAGAATGTGGACTTTAGCTCTTCTTTTTACTCCTGCCGTCTGCTCTATATGTGTGGCATCATATCCATATTTTACTGGATATAACAAAACCTCTGCACTATAAACGCAGTGTGTGTGTGTGTGTATATACACACACACACACACTGTATTTCCAGATGCCATTAGAGGCCAGAGAGGAGATGTATCCTCCTAAGCCAACCATTTTAAATTAAATTTAAACTCTTTTGAAGCCGATGCCTGCAGAATGGCTGAAAAAAAACAACATTTGCAGGTTATTAAAATACTTACGTTTTGGGAGCTTTTGTAGCCTTCATTCCTGAGCTCCCGTCGTCTAAAATACAAGGTTAGACACACTCTCTGAAGACAAGCTCTCTTATCTCTGGTTACTTTCTGCCGATATCGACATGTGTTTTGTTGCATTTTATTTTTATGTGCTAATTTCGCTTATTCCAGATAATCGAATCTTTCTTTCATGCTATATACTACACTTTTAATGTTATGATACTTCAGTATTTGTATCTCTTTAGTTTTCATTTTTATCCCTTCATTTTAGCTACTTTTACCAGACCCCAGTGTTTCCATCGTTGATGACAGTGTCTCCAGTCAGTTTTGTCTCATTTAATGTAATTGTATTGGCTCCAAAGCATTGTATATGATACTCTGACATTGTGTTGCTGTTTTTTGTGTGTCCGGGAATCACTTTTACGATACGATAAAAGGCAGACGATACCGATCATTATAGCGATATGTCTCCATGTCTGTCTAATGAAAAGTTTAAAGTGCGGGTTTTCTTTATTTATTCACAACATAGAGAGCAAGGTGCATAAAGTCTATGCATTGAACGTGCATCTGTTAACGTAGCTTTCTCCACCGTTATCACCGCTTCTTCAGTCGGGTAACTTCCACCCAAGTTTCCCTCATTCATTTGTCGCCATTTGTGAGAGAAACTAAGGTGGGACTGTTTACTTTGGAGCGCCGTCATCTGTTAATTAAAATAAAATGATTTGCCCTGGCGTATCGATCATCATATTGCACGACGTGTGTGTGTGTGTGTGTCTATGAGGGGAGTTGTTGTGTAAAGCACTTTGTGCAACATTTTTCTGTATGAAAAGTCTGATTAAGACGTGTGGCTCTCTTTTCAAAGAACTTGAACTCTAGTATTGATCACTAAAACCAAATAAAATCCTGCCTACTGTACCTTTAAGAATACATTTTCTGAGACACACAGTCGTCAGTCTTGCCAGGTCTGAAAGGAAATCTGTAGTCTGGCAATAACATGGTAGACGTATGAGATCGCTGTGAAGTGCTTTTTTCCTTAAGTCTTAAAATAGCCCCAAATCCCATTGGTACAATAGCCAAGAGATCAGCAAGAGGTTGATAGTGGAGCTGAAGTGGAAAATACAGGCATTTTAAAGCAATGAGATTAATTGCATTGGCTCTGTGTAGCTTTCAAAGAGGAAAAACAGGAAGTTTCTCCTCTCAGCCTGATCATCTCTCCATCTCTTTCCCCTTTACCTTGCATAGAAACACGCATGTTAAAGCAGTTAGTGTGTTTACTCAACAGCGTGATGGAAAAACCTCTGGTCAGTGGTGATGTATCCACTCATCTCATCCAGGCAGTCGCCAATTTAGGTGTTTTTCGAAACCGAATTCTTTGAAACAAAATGTTCCTCACGGTCGTTTATGTTGTCCACTCTCTGACATCTCACCACATTCTCTCGGCGAAAGGCCAAGATTGTTAGCATAATAGCTCTCACATTACCACAAGTTTTCTCAAGCCGCCACATTTTCACATTTCAATAGTGGTGCATGTACATACTGTAGGTTTCCACTACAACTGAGAACTGGCTTAAGAGCTAATGCTGCGTTTCAGAGCCCATCCAAACAAATGGGATGTGGGACGTATCCTACCTGAATTGTACTAGCTCCTACTTGGAAGAGTTTCAGCAATTGAAGTCGAATGTTAGAAAATATGGACGATCGCAGCACTTTCGCTTTATGTTTGAAGAGGCATTTTGACTGTCAGCAATTCAGTCTACTACAAGCAAGCCGTATATCTATAAGCGATACATTACGATATGTAACGTCATACTTTTACCGTAGCCCTACATATCTTCATGCTAACAGATAACAACGACGACATAATTTCACGCCATAACATGAAAAACAAGTTGTGATAAAATTGCTGTGTCTAAAACAACTCTACACGCAGAAAAGTAAAGTTTATAGCCTATTCATGTGACTCCATGGGCGCCGCCATTATTCTCCGACGTCATTTTGGTGAAGTGGGGGTAGGTCAATCAGCCCCGACTTCGCGAGTAGGAGGTCCCACTTCGACAGGCATTCCAGTGCACTTTTTCTAGTTGGAGGTAGGATAAGTCCCACATCCAACTGGTTTGGATGGGCTCTGGAACGTAGCATTAGTTCTCAGTTGAGTTTACTTTAACTTTTAAATAGAATGATTTAAATGATTAACCCCCTTATGACCATCATGGTACTCTGCCAGATTTTGATTTTATGGCTGTAGAATTGTCAAAAAATGTAAAGTGAGTGAGTTTCTTCTGACCTTTTTTCCAAGAACACACATTAATAACAAAATAATTGTGATTCAAATACTTAACATTGTCAAGATTTGGACCTGGAAGAATAAACAAAACCACGAGATACCAATTTACACTGGTTTGCACTTGAAAAAAGTGATTTAGGGGTTTAGTTACCCTTTAACAGAGCGTGTATTTAAGCTGAGGGGAGGTGCCACTGCAGTAATGACATTTTGCTTACATGCATTACTTCTAAAACTTGCGTCGTAATGTTACGTATGTGTTCCACTTCTGGCAAAGATGAGGAACCAACCGCACACTCACACGTTTAGTGCAAATGTGGTCCAAATGTTTAAAACGTTATATGGCAAATATTTGGTACTGTTTATAATGTGTATAATGTGCACCTTAAAATGGGCCGTGTCATAAATACCAAATATGACCAAATTCAAACAAAAATGGGCCATCTTTGGTTCAGAAATACTTTTGAAATAATAAATTGGGGCACATTTGGAAAATATGGAGCACAATTGACACTGGCTAATGTGGATGTGAGCCTAAAGTGATCCAAATGCAACAAATGCTGCCCGGCTATCTTAAAGCTCCCATAGAGTGGTCATATCACACATGCATGCGAGTTATGGAGGTCTACTTGCATACATTAACTTGTGTTTATGGTCAAAAACCTCCTAGTTGCTGCAAATCAGCCGATCAAAATCCCTCCTCTCTGGTCAGCCGTGCTGTTTCAGACCGAAATCTCACCCCAAGAAAACAGAACTGTGTTGTGATTGGCCAGCCAACATGAACTTTCTCAACTGTCCTGTGATTGGCGAGGTACCTGGAAGTGAAGTAATTAGTACACCAGCTCTCAGAAGCGCAGCCCCCCCTCTGGAACGGTGGATGCACCTCTGCTCATCATCAAAACATTGTTTTACGTCTTTGACCCGGAGTCAGACCCAGAGTTAGAAGACACTGTCGCAAGTGAGAAACTTCCACACCTCTTCTTCTGTGGTTTAATGTACGCAACTGGATGTGCCCAGACTAGTGCCCGGAGCAGGAGGATCAGCTGCTCAGGAGAAATGATCCTTACGTAACGATTCCAGGCTTTTTCAGACCGCTTTCACAGCCTGAGAATACAATAAAACCCAGCATTCTCAGCAGTGGCTGAACAGTTTCTTTAGAAACTTTAGGGCTTCATTAACGAGATAACAGTGTTAATTGGAACTTCCGGTGTATGGGCGCTTTTTCTAGCTCACTTTTGACTGACGTGTGGTGATGCAGTGGCCAGCTTGAGGCCTGGATCTGGCAAACAGGAGCAAACTGCCCAAGTGCCATCAGTCCATGTGGTATATGTGGACCAGATGGGCCTGGATATGGGCCACAAAAATGTTGCTATCTGGGCGTGAACGTCATGGGATTCTTTGAGTTAACAGGTCACGAATATGACGCAGAAGCAAAAGTGCTCATCTCATGAACATAAATGACCACATTTGATGGCAGCATATTTTAATACAGGGTCAAGTGGTTCTGATGGTACTATAATGACAAGCTGACGACAAGGGCCTATAAACTGTTTTAGGTGTTTAGGAGTTTTGTATCGCATCGGCTTTTGATCCACACGGAACTGGCCTTTTGGGAGCCATACAACACTACTAACAGGTCCCAGAATGGAAAAGAATCTCAAAACATCACCCTTTATTTTCAGTGTACACAACCAATGCGCAATTTTGGGATGTCACAGTTTTATTCTAATGCTGCAAGTAGTACAGGTCAGGCACATATCGTGTCATTCTGGCAGGTTTGGTGTGGATGAAACATTTTTTGAAATGATGCCATGTTTACGGAAAACTTTTTAAGTCTGAAAAAGAAAAAAAGATTGTATCGCTCACAAGTTCTGTTTCCGTGTGAATACACAGTGAAGGACTGTGATGTAACCTCAGCACTCTAATGTATATTTACATTGGTAATATGCCTTTCCTGACAGTTTGTTCATCTGAAAGTAACATGTTCGACCTTTGATCTCTTAAAAGTGAATGGCAACCATTCAGTTATGGCAGCTGCAACCAGCGAAGTGTTTATATACATGGCCCAACCCTATGTATGAAAGGGAGTTCTGTTCTGAAGAGAAATCTGGTCATATTGTTTCCACTAAATCAGAGATTCAGGAAGTCGGACTGACTTTGTGCCTCATTGGTGGATGTAATCGAGGATGTCTGACTGTCATATACAGGAAGCATCACTGAGCCAAATGTATGGCAAGAATTACCCTGTACTTTCTGTCATTTTATCAAAATAATAAAATAAAACCAAAAAAAACAACACAAAAAGCTGTTCAAGACGTGCTGCAGTGGTGGAAACAAAGCAGATTGAAAAGTAATAAATATAGTGCAGGGCTGGAAATTGTTAAATGTTCTTTTTTGGATCGTGTTTTATTAGGTACAAGGCCAGAGTCTTGGAAATCTGCTCCCTTTTAATGTCCTATGGAATTTCCCCAGCACTGGAAAGTCCCAGTTAAGTAGTTAAGCCTGAGAGAGCATTGTGTGTGTGTGTGTGTGTGTGTGTGTGTGTGTGTGTGTGTGTGTGTGTGTGTGTGTGTGCGTGTGTGTGTGCGCGCGCGTGCATGTAGCCTAGATGTGAGCATACTGTGAATTTCACTGGTAAACCACATACTATTAATGGTGAAGCGTTATTGGCGAAAACTATATCATAATCTATGTGATTGCATGATGTCACAAGTGCAGTAATTTAGACTCATTTTTAGAAATGTTTAACACGTTTTTTTCCCTTCAAGGAAAAGGATAGAAACATATGAATCAAATGACACATACATAATTTTCAGAGTTTGTAGCACAGCTGCAGCAATAACCATCATGCAGTTCATATAAGCTGCACCAAGTTTCTCTTGACATGTTGCTGCATGCTCACTGCTTTGTTCCCCTGATTACAGGTGCGCACACGAGTAAATAATTATTTAATACATACATATAAAATAAAAAAGGTCAGCCAACCCAACCTAAAACTGTTTATAATTCTAAAAATTGGCTATTTGCCATTCGTCTGTCACAAGCTGTTCTGGCTGAACACACCAGACTTAACACCTTAAGGGTGGTATATTTTAAATATGTACAACAGTGGCCTTTAGTGTTTAAAACTGTTGGAGCAATACCAATTCTTATTTTTTTATGAACATTTCACCTATGTCTGTCACCTATGTTTGTGTGTTAGAGAGATAAAGAAGGAAAGTGAAGGTTTGTCTGCTTCCAAGCAGCATCACAGAATGAGAGGTGACAATTATGGACTGTACAACTTTAAAGTAGAAATATTATGCCCTATTTCTCCAAGTTAATCTAGTTCCCTGGTGTCCAATGAACATGTCTGTCACGTGCTTTGGTCAAAATACCTTAAGGATAAAGCACCACAGCAGTTCAATCACCCTGCTAAAACAGCCCTGTTCAGAACGCTCTGTTTTTGTGCCTGTCTCTTTAAATGCAAATGAGACAGGAAACTACGTCAGCGTCACTGAGGCTCCGGCAGCTAACAGCAGTTAGCATTTGGAAAAGCCGTCAATTGCCAAATCCAACCGGCACATTGCTGTCATATATAGAATGTATCCACTGGACACATAAATCACCTGAGGCTGGAAGTTTGTGTAGAACTCTGTGCTGCACTGTGCAGCCAAGAATAGAACACTTTGCGGATTTCCGCTCTTCCAGATACTCTTGCCCTCGCCTGCACTCTCGCGTTTTTTAGGGACAAAGCGGAGCTCCGCGAGACAACAATTCCAGGGAATGTCTCATTGTAACATAGCAATGAGTGCAGAAGTGAACATCCCATGTCTTATCTCCTGTACTTAGACTGAGGCGGACCACAAAAACATGAATGAGTCATCTTTTTTCACACTTTGCTGACTCATAGGGCCTTCAGAGTCCCAAAGTATTAAAATGATAAAAAATTTGATTTTGCATAATATGAAAAAGGCAGAGAGAAAGTGTGAGCCAACCTTAGCCGTAAGCATTCTCCTGAGTTGGAGTTCTGCAGCTCTCGAAGAGCGCCCCCTAGGGTGTGGGTAAACTGTGGGATTTAAGGGTCAGATATATTCAGGTTTGTCGCGTTCTGCGATATATTCCTCAATATCCTTGGATTTAAAATATGCGGAGTCACCTGATGTAGAAAGAGCTACTTGCAGGACGCACTTCGACCAAGGGGAGCTCTAGCATGCACATCCATCCAGGTCAGCCCGGGATTCGGTGCTAGCCACTACCCCTCCGTCTGGCCCAATACAAGCTCACATTACAGATAAAACCAGAATTGTCCTTTACATTCAGGAAAGGATCATACTTTAGTGGCATAAATGGGAAATAAATGACACTGTGGGAGAAGCTACAACTAGATAAGATTTGATTTTACCAGCTGGACAAGAGTCAATCGATATCATAAGTGAATTCATTCCACTGTCCTCCACTTTAACAGAAATGTCTCCTGTCCTACTCATGTGCTGTCTTTCTGTTGGCAACTGTGTCAAAGTGTTTATTGGAGGCAGTTTGATTATTTAACTACCACAGAATTCCCTGCTCTGTGCGACTGGAGTCTGTATCAGTTACAGTCCCTCTCTCCCTCTCCAGACGAGTGAGAGGAGCAGACACCCAGTTTCACTCCTTACTCACGCCATCTATTGGCTGTGAGAGGACTGCCAGCCTGCCTGCACCACATGGCTCAGACAAAGAATGATGGCAGCGGGCCAGCAGTGCTCACACTGAACAATAGAAAAGAAAGAGGAAGAGGATGCCATGAAGATGCTTATTATGGAGTGTCATAATAGGAGTCTGATGCTGTGGGATGAGGAGGTCATGGACACCCTGAATCAGTACGAGGAGAAGAGCAGGCTACTGCTGAACACAGGGTAAAACAGTGGAGGTATGCTGGAAAAGTAGGTTGACGGTCAAACACTGAAGGACTTCGCCGCCACGCTCTATAAACACCTGCTGAGAGTCAACAGCCAGATGAAGATGTCCTCCCCTCTGCCCTTTTTCCTGTGCTCTCTCCTCTCTCTTGAATGTCTATATAGGCCAGTGACTTTCTAACTTTACACAGCTCAGGGTTGACCCACCTACAGCTCTCTTCTTCAGTTTTCCTCTACTGATAAGCTGCTGCTGCTGCTGCTGCTGAGCGCTACTCATATTTTCTCTGTCTGAACTAGGGCTGCACGATAATTTGTGAAAAAAAAAAATGTGATCTCGATTCTTCTGCAGTTTATTTCATGAGCTGCCTTCTCTCTCTCAACTAGTGCTGGGCACGTTAACACATGACGAATTTCCATGACCCATTTCTATGACGCCTGACCGTAAAAAAGACGGGCGTGACGTCATATTTACGTGCCGCGGCACCGAAGTCAGGCACCGTTTACCAGTCAGCTTCATTAGCTGCGTCAGTGCGACTACAGTTGAACTGGAGTGGTCTGTTTATTAAACGAAAAGAGCAGCGCTACAAACAACCAGCGTACCTGTGTACTGCATATGTGTGCCTCTGTTTTTAAAGTTTAGCGTTACTTTAGAGACTCATTTTAACAATCACGTGAACATGTCACGCACGTCTTTTTGCGGTCAGTCGTCATTGAAACTCGCTATGCGTCAAGACACGTGCTGGATTTTACATCAGATTATGACTACGGCAAATGACAAAATTTATATACACATTAACAATTCATGAACACACAAGACACAAAACCACAAAACGACAGCAGTGATCGCAGTGCAAATGCAAAGATTTGCCTCTGACACTTTTTTTATACGTCTTACCAGACCTTTTATGTTTTAAATAAAGGAGAATAACTACTATTTTCCTTCCTGCTGCCCATCTTTTAAGCCAGCTATGCCAAACACACAACCAGCGCCATGTTTCCTGCCAGTGCCAAAGACCAAAGTCAACATTTCAGGAGACGAAGAGCAGATGCAGACAAATCTAGATCAGCGAGAGTGATAGAAATGCTTGTAGATAGACCGAGTCAGAGAGAGAGTGAAGGAGGGGGAAAAAAAAAAAGTGAGGCAAGAGCACGAGACACCAGGGAGGAGGTGGTCAATAAATTTCCGAGGGGAGAGCAGAGAACTGATGAGGTGGAGAATGCTTCATGGCTGTGGGATCCCAGTAGGGCTCGGCCAGGACTGGAAACTGTGTCAAGGACGACTGAGAAACAGACAGATGAGTCGGGAGCGTCAGAAAACTTAATGCCACACATGAACACACACACACACACACACTCTCTCTCTCTCTCTCTCTCTCTCTCTCTCACACACACACACAGGTCAGAATCCCATCAGACATAACCTCCAAAGGCTCAACTCAATTTCAGCTCTGAAAGTCACTTCATGACTTCATGGTTTTGAAAAATATATCTGTCAGAAGCAGTATTTTACTCAACTAACACAAGTCAGCGTGAGACAACAAATGCAACATGTCCTTCAGACAAATCAAGACTTAAAGCCGGGGTAGGCAATATACTAGGGCTGCAACGATTACTTGTGATTCGAGTAACTCGATAACAAAAATTCCTTGAGGCAAAAACTCTGCCTCGAGTATTCGGTTAATTCGTATCTCGTGCGGCCTGTTCAGTGCAGGGACACATTGTTCCACATGGACCATTTTAGCAGACGCACGCCGCACATCCGGATTTCAGCTGGCACGATGACAGAGACGGAGAGTGAAACAGTCCATAAAAATAAAAAAATTTCCAAAGTGTGGGACCATTTCACGCTTAAACAAGAAGCCAACAAGGTACAAACAAACTACAACTGGCTTACCAGTTGTTTTTTTTATCTACATCTGCTACAACATGAGTATGTGTCGTGTTCATTTCACCATAGAAGAGCCTGAATGACCTTTGCAGTTGGACGCAGGTATTGGTAACAGGGCCAAACACTGATATATCAGCATATTGAATATTGGCAAAAAGTCCAGTAATGTCCATCCCGAGTCGGATTCAATCAAAACATAATTACATTATTGACATCAGTGTGTTTTGAGGAAGAGGCCAAATCTCATGTGGTCAAGGGAGACGCATTTTTAAAGCTGTGAAGGGTCGTACTTGACTCGATCCACATGCAATCGGGTAACGAATGACGGACGTTAATACGAAGGGCTGCAGTCATCGATTATATTCATCATCATTACAGATTAATCTGCGAGTTGTTTGGTCCATAAGACGTCAGAAAACGTTTGATCATTGTTTCCCAAACCTCTAAATGATGGTGATGTTCCCCAATGCCTAATTTTTGTCCACAAACCAAAAAGATTGAGTCTTAGTGATTAATTTAAACCTGAAAATATTAACATTTAAGAAGCTGATGAATCGATAACCAAAAATATGTTTGTTTTGGTCATCGTGTTTTTTCATTTGGTCATCAATGAACAATTGATTCATCATTGCAGCTCTCTTCTAAACGTAGACTGGGATTCTCATTCCCCTAGAATCATGCAGCCCTACAGCACTGAGAGGAACGTGATATCACTCCTCCTGCCATGAATGAAGCACTTGAAAATGAAATAAAAGTACATTTTATCTTCAAATGCCACAAAGCAAAACTCCACATTGCAGCGTTGGGAGTACAAGCAGCGTGTGTTTTATAGAGACGTTGTCCAGCGTCATTATTCATTGTCTGATCTGCACTGAGATGAACCCAGCTCGCCTCTGCCGTCACCCCGGTGTGGTTGACATGAGTGAAGTTATTCAGTTGGTTTGCTCTGCTAAAGATCTGGGTCGCTAGTCACCACTGGCATGCTGAGAGAGAAGCCTAATGCAAAACAAATGTTTTCATACAGTCGCCCAGTGTTGAATCAGCATCATTCGTTTCACTCAGACTCTTTTTTTCTGCCCCCCCGGAGGACAGACTTGGATGACTCGGGCTGCGGCTGCGTCTCTTCACACAGCTGCTTCACATTAGATCCTGATGATGAGAGTTTGATGCTGCCCACATCTGTAACCCCTGTGACAAACTGCTGGCCTTACTAAGCTCACCATCAAACACCACTGAGCTGCCTGTGTGTTTTCCCTGTGCTGCAATCACAGATAAATCCCCCGGCTGGGTGTATGGTACTAATCGAAAACAGTGAGCAGCATTAAACAAAGGACTTTTGTTAAGAAACTCAGAGTTTCCACAGCTCTGTGTTTGTGAGACTAAATATACACCAGTCTGCCTCTAATGGGGTAATATTACAGCAGCTGTTTAAAGATCTGCTCATCTATTGGTGATTTCGCAAAGTTACAGTGTGTTCTTTTTAATTGGTGAAGTTGCAGCTAAATCCTCCTTAACCCCCACTCTTTCCTTCCAAACGTGTTGTTGAACCCACATAGCCTTCAATTAGCATCAAAACTCGATGAACGGTGTTCAGCTTCTCTGATGTGGGCCATTGTAAAAACACGGTGGTCCAAAGCGTATGTATGGATACCTGATCCATACCAGAAATAGTATTTGATCTGGGTATGTGTGAACGTGTGGCTATTCTCTGTGGATGAGCTGATACTGGTCATAACATAACATTGGACATCAGATAGATAAAAAAAAAAAGTGAAATCCGATGCAATCCAAAACTCCCGAGTCGTGTTGGAGAAATGTGTCGTTGAAATAGCTTAGAACCATTTGGCCCATGGCCAAATGTGCTGTTAAAAGCTTTGTAGTTTAAAGGATTCATATTATACTCTATTATACCCTATTTCTAAAAGTTAACCTAGTTCCCTGGTGTCCTAATGAACATGTCTGTGACATGCTTTGGTCAAAATACCTTAAGGATGAAGCACCACCATCAGTTCAATCACTCTGCCAAAACAGCCCTGTACAGAACGCTCTGTTTTGAGTGTCTGTCTCTTTAAATGCAAATGAGACACAGGAAACTACGTCAGTGTCACTGAGGCTCCGGCAGCTAACAGCAGTTAGCATTAGCAAAAACCATCATTTGCCAACTCCAGCTGGCACATTGCCGTCATATATAAAAATGTATCCACTGGACATGTAAATCCTCTAAGGCTGGACGTTTGTGTAGAACTCTGTGCTGCACTGTGCAGCCAAGAATAGAACACTTCATGGACTTCCGCTCTTCTGGATAATATTGACCTCATCTGCAATCTCGCGTTTTATAGGGACAAAGCGGAGCTCCACAAGACAACAATTCCAGAAATGTGTCATTGTGACGTAGCAATGAGTGCAGAAGTCAACATTGCATGTTTTATCTCCTGTACTTAGACTGAGTACTTTTTCACACTTTGCCTACTAGGGCCTCCAGAGTCCACAATATAAGTATTAAAATGATTGAAAAGTTGATTTTGCATAATATGTCCCCTTTAAAGGGACAAAAAGGACTCTATCGGACTGATATTGGTAGATACTCGAGTGTGTGATATTGGTACCTTAGTTACAAAGTCTGGTAAATTAGGACCGGGTGTAGCACAGTCTCAAAATAGATGAGCCCAGTGTACTTTGAATGTATTTCCACATGTCACAAATTCAATCCCAGCTCAAAACATTTTGATTATTTATTGCTCAGGTGTGTTTATATAGTTGATGAACATGAAGAAAAAAAAAAATTTCATCAGATTACCTGTAGTTTGTACTAAAAAAATAAAGGATATAAGGCACTGTATATTATATGTTTTAACATAGTAATGTGTGCTAAGGGTTAAAATAACATTTTTGATTTAAGCCTCACATGCTTGTTAAATGAGACAAAATTGCACAAGCTGATTAAAATGTGTTCAGGAATGTTCTTTGGCCAAAATGCCTCAGAATGTTTTTACAAAGAGAAATTGGAAGAATTTGGTTGTACTGTTCGGTACCATCGCCCACCTCTACGTAGGATCATATTTGATTTTCCAATTTCCTTTTTTTCCAATTTTCCAATCCAGAGATTCTTTTCCAGGATCGGACCAAAATACTAATGCAGAGTACCCCATCATCAGCCCACACACACTCCTACAGAAACGCCCAAGCTTTTCTACAGAGGGCTCAGCTCAGGATATGCAAGGGTTGCTTGAGGAGCGTTTGAGGGGCGGGGCTTAGCCATATGTCAGTTGTCATGGATCCAGAGCTTGATGTGAGGCCTTCATTTCCTGAGGTGCTGTTACCAGCAGCTGGCAGGAAACAGAGAAGGGAAGACGGTACAGTGGATACAGTACAGCAGCTGCATTTCCTTTGTTCCTCTCTCTCTCTGTGTATCTGTGCATGTTTTCTGTTATTCAGGATGGGGGGGGTGGGGGTGTGGTCCACTTACACGTGCACTAACACACACACACAAACAAAGACAAACATAGCTCTTTTCCATGCTGTCCGTGCCTTGTGCTGTCATGTGGTTAACGAGAAAATTGTTTCCCACATCAAAATGTTGCCTTGTGTATACATCTGTGAGAGAACGGTGTGTGTATGTGTGTGTGTGTGCGTGTGTGTGTAGCCCCCGTCCAATTACTTACTCCAACTGTCAGATATAATAATGGGGGTCTAATCAAGGCCAAGCCTGGTGGGGTTTATTCACTGGTGCTCTCCTGGCAACTTCCTCTCTGCCCGCAGTACTAACAGCGGAGGAATGATGGCTCCCACATGGCCCAGACACAGAGAAAGACCGAGTGTGATTTTGTGGGTCTGCACTGAGTGGAAATTGTTTCCACACTGCCTGCCACAAGCTCAAGCTTTCTGCTTTGTCATCAAGCTTCTTAGTGGAATTCACTTAAGAGTCCTGGGGAAACAAGCTGACGGTGGCATTTATGTAGCGACACTTTTAAAATGTGTCAAGTGATATAAATGACGCTTTTCTGGGCGGATAAAAATGCTGCTCGACACTTTCCTCTCAAGTCTTCTTAGACACATAGAAGTGTCTTCAATTCAGGCTTCATCGAATTTTTGTCGCACAGTGTCACCTCTGTTGTCTTATCCGTATAAGCACAATTCAAAACCTATTCCTTCAAGTGAATTATCACTAAAATAAAAGCATGTTGCCGCTTCCAGGAATGAGCTATTTATTCGACCACCTTAGCAGAAAGCACAACTTGGATCGCCAAGAAAGTATGCTGTTACTTTCACACACACGTCAACATCTAGACCGCTCAACCACTCACTCATGCATACAATAATTTATTTATTATTTATATATTTTTTAAAGTTGTATACGGTGAAATTGTTAAAATAGTTTTTGGTTATAATGCCCAGCATTAGCTCCGACTCACTTCCAAAACGTAAGTATTTGAGAGGATGAGACGAGTAAGAATATGACGAACTATGTAGTGTGGTTTATGGCAAATGAGGAAGACCAAGAAACGGACCAAGAAGATCAAGTAAAAGACGAAGAAGAAGACCAAGAAAACCAAGAAGACCAAGAAGAAGACCAATAAGTAGACCAAGAAGAAGACCAATAAGTAGACCAAGAAGACCAAGAAGAAGACCAAGAAGAAAACCAATAAGTAGACCAATACGTAGACCAAGAAGACCAAGAAGAAGACCAATAAAACCAAGAAGACCAAGAAGACCAAGAAGAAGACCAATAAGTAGACCAAGAAGAAGACTAAGAGGAAGACCAAGAAGTAGACCAAGAAGTATACCAAATAAAACTCAACAATCAACAATTTCTCCAGTGATCCTGCGTACTGTGGCTTTAAAAGAGTTAAAGAAATCCTATTAGAACTGAGTCACAGATTTAATCAACAACTGAACTTATAACTGTACTGTAGGAAGCCACTCTAAAATCCATTTACAGTCCATCTATGAGCTGACAGACCGAACCATACTGAGCAGTGGGACCTGCTGTGTGTCTTGAACGTCAATATCCTAAATGCACATCTTCATAATTCATGATGCAGTTACAGGCAAATATCACACAGGTCAGACTTTCATTCAACATGACCTCAAATTAAAGGAATAGTTCAGTTTTTTTTAACTGATGCACAAACTTTCGGTTGCCACTTTATCTCCCTGCTAGACTAGCCTTCCCCAAGAGTAAAGTGAAGTTTATGTCACTTTTTAAACCTCTCACTCTCCTACACCAAAGTCCATAGAGGAAATCAGTGATTTAATGCCACAGTACACAGGAGTGATTGATCCACTGCTGCCTCAATAAATGAGTTCAAATGTGGTAAATTGTGACTTTGTGTTTGAAATCATCAGTTCTGAGATAAGTAACTAAAAGTGGCAGCAGTAGACCAGCAGCTCCTGTATCTCTACAAGCTTAAAACACTCGAGGTGAAACGATGTCGCTGACACTAGGGTCAACTTGATTAGGTGAGCCGTTTAGATTGGGGCAGCAAGGGGGGGACAAAACTCAGGCAGCGCCAACTGTCACATCCTCATACAACCACACTTGCAAAGTTAGTGTGCAAATCACATCTGTATCAACCACTCCCCACAACAATCATTTGAACCCCGACTCTGTCCAATGACACAGTGATTAAAGAAGAAACCAGCAAATTTACCCAGGACGTTTCCCGCAGGCACCTCCTCCAGCTCCTCCAGCTCTCGGCCCATCAACAGATAGATGCTCTCCATGGAACAACGAGACAGATGAGGCACCTCAGTCGCACAGTCTGAAGCAGCGCAATTCTCCGGCAACTGGCAGAGATGACGCATAACACACACACATACACAGAGAGAGCTACATGTTAAAAAAACGGACCGGATATAAACAAACGGCAAACAAATATTAAATACTGTTGCATATGAGAACCACAGGACACACTCTATCCAGTAAATTATAATGCCGGGCACGTTAACAGTGTCAACTTTAACGCCTGACGCGTTTCCATGACGACTCACCGGAAAAGATGCGCTTGGCATCATGTTTACGTGAATCCCGATTGTTAAAATGAGTCTCTAAAGTAACGCTAAACTTTAAAAACAGAGGCACACATACACAGTACACGGGTACGCTGGTTATTTGTAGCGCTGCTCTTTTCGTTTAATAAACAGATCGCTCCAGTTTGACCGTAGGAGTGCTAACAGAGCTAAACAAGCCAACACAGCTAACGGAGCTAACTGGTAAACGATGCCTGGACTCCAGTGCTGTGGCACAAAAAACTGCATTATTTTAGGGACTCATTTTAACAATCGGGAGTCACGTAAACATCAGTCAGTCAAACGTCAGTCGTCATGGAAACGCGTCATACGCTAATGTTGACGCTGGTAGCACCAGTAATGCCGTTAACATTAGGAATGTGAATCTTTGGGTGGCTCACAATTCGATTCTTAGGGTCACGATTCAATACAAAATCGATTCTCGATTCAACCGATTCCTATGTGAATCGATTTTTTCCCCCACCCTAAGTTAACATTCCTAGCAGTAATAAATTAATTGGGATATTGTATTGTACTTTTTACACTATATAAATTCAATAAATATATTCCTCTGAGACCAAAAATGTAATGTAAATAAAATATAATTTAAAAAATGACCTGTTAATTCCAGGTTTTCTCAAAGTGTAGAGTTTAGAATAACCTGTTTTTATGGCACATGCAGAATGTCGTGATTACGAGTGGAGCAGTTGTAAGACACTGGGCTCGAACCAGGGTCTTCTTGCTGCAAAGGCAAGAGTGATAACCACTACAACCAACTGTGGTTTTCACTTTATCATGATGTAATATTTAGTGTGAACACAGACAGGAAATGGTGTTTGTGTGCATCTAAAATTAACTTTACAACATAGCGTGGGATAGGGTGGTGATTCTTTCTGTGGCCGCTGTGAATTACGTTGTTCATCTCATGAGTGGACTTGCTCTTCCTTAAATCCCTGCGTTGAACCACTTTGTGATCATTTAACCTTGAAATTGTTTATTTCCGAAGCTCCGGTATAAACTGCACAACACTATGAAATGAGAGCCTCTGAAAGAAAGAGTGGCTCTGATTACTTCCTCTTTTATTAGCTTGCCACAGAAAAGGGAAACCGACCATAAAAGTCTTTAGTGCCTCTCAAGTAGCAGACCTAAAATATCCCTGATAATTTATAGATTGTAATTTTCTGAATGGAGCCATTCTAGTAGACGAGTCTGTTAGGAGTGTAAAAGCCTGATGTATACTCGTTTCACAACAAGAAATTACTTTTTATTTTTTTTTATTATACCTTTTTTTATTTTCCTGACTAACAGAACATAGTTTTACATACAGCCATTGGGAGGTTCGAGTACAATGTGCCGATTTTAAAAATGCAGATTCATCACTGAATTTGTTTGGAAGGCTGAAAAGGACAAATACAGGACAGAAGAACTTCAACATCTTCTCTCTGTTTATGGAGAAGTGGAGGAGTCTTTTCGTACAGAGAGACAGATATATTCACGACAGCTAAACTAATATTTCTGTCAGATCTCGTTTTTGACCACACATCGACAAGTGTGTGGACTTACCGTTCTCAGGCCCTGGGCAGGGTCGTACTTTGGTCCCATTACAAAGACCCTTTGTCCTTTCTTGACCACACCGCTGTAGACGCGGGCAAACGCGACAAAGGTCTCCCTTTGCTCCTCTTCCTCATCTGGCTTTGACTCTTTCAATGTCAGACTCTCCATTTTAGCTGATAGAGAGAGTTGTTTTTCTCATTAATTAAAAAAGGTGGAATTCACAACAATATAGCACAAACACAACTTGTGTAAATACAACAGTGTTATGAGCAGAAAGTGACGTCACACTCCTGTGTGTGTGTTGAGTGAACGGAGCGATAATGTACCTGTGCAGAGTCCCACAGGTTGGCCGTGCTGTGGCACACCGTGGTCTTTGTTGCTCTCTGCTGCTGCTGCTGCTGCTGCCATCTGATCGGCTGCCAGCTTTTCAGCGTGTCTCTGTCGAGCAAGTTCTCTACGCTGAGTTATCTCCTCCTGGGTTAACGGCCTAAACACACACACACACACACAGACACACAGAGAGAGGTCAGAATCTTTATAGTGGTGTCTTATTTAAATGCATACTGTGGAGTATTTGTGCTTGGTGATGCTAGGCGATAATTTATAACACAATGTTCTTCCTCTTTCAGTTTTCTATCCGGGGTTTTGCCAGTGGGTTATTCAGTGTCTCCATGAAGGTTGAAGGTTAATTTAATTACTTTCGATCATTATCATTTCGGGGAATTCATGGGCAAACACTCAAATCCCTTTTAAAATTATGGTCAGTCATTCATTAAATTAAATTTGAGCATAATTGACTGCCCACAGGGCAAAACGGTGGTTGGTGGTGGTGGTGGTGGCTTGCATTGTTGCCTCACAGCAAGAAGACCTTCGTTCAAATCCCGGTTGCACAAAAGGCCTTTTCTGTGTGGCGTTTGCATGTCCTGTACGGCTGCCCCCCAAAGTCCAAAAACATACATGCAGAGGTTAATTATCAATCAAACGATTGCCCTGTGATGGATTGGTGACCTGTCCAGTGTGTGACCTCCGCCTTATGCCCTATCACGGCTAGGATTGGCTCCAGGTCCCCGTGACCTTCATGTGGAGGATAAAGTGGGAGATTATGGACAAATGAATGACTGTCCCCAAATTTCTTTGGATAATCTGCCTCCATTGTGTCCTCCTCTGTTACACCAACTGTCCTCATGTCCTCCTTCTCAACATCCATGAACCTTCTCTGCGGTCTCCCCTCTTTTCTCCTGCCCGGCAGCTCCATCTTCAACATCCTTTGTCCAATATAACCACTGTCCCTCCTCTGCTCGAGACCAAACCATCTCAACCGTAACTCTCTTACCGTTCTACTGATCTAAAATTATTTCCACTGTCTGACTGAACCCAGTGGCACTTAAAACCATGTCTCCGACACATGGACTGGGATCAGTTAACACTCTTGAGCTGCTTTTAGATGTTAAATGAAGTCCAGATCTTCTCTCAAGTTTGTTCTGAGGGGCCTATACCAAAGTTATTCAGGGAATTTTGCCTTGCTAAGTTGAACTGTCTGAACATCGCAAAGTTCTATTAAGAAGGTGCAGGTTATATAAAGCAATAGAGCATATTTAAGACTCTGAATAGCCTCTCTAATCTTCTCATGTTTGTACCTCCTGTCTAATGACGGATAACAGATCAGATCAGATTGAACATAACTGAGGTCAATCTAACTTAACATTTCAAGAACACTTTCATTTAGCTTCTAGACCGGTCATCTCAACATTAACATTTCAGTTCATCTTGACAAACAAAACGTATCCTACGACCTCATCCAAACATTCCCGTCACCACATTTCCAACATCTACTCCTGACAGATCCAGATTATGTCCATGAGAACAGAAGATAAATCCAGAGTGATAATCCTCTGACATGGATGCTCCATAGATTTGACTGCTGTCGCGCAATCACAAAAATATTGCAAATTGTTGACCATGTCTAAGGGTCGGACCCCATTTTCTGGATAAAAGTTTATGTATGAAAACAGGTTTATGTGGCTTGAATCTCACTATTTCCCAGATTGGTACCAGAGGGGCAAGCTGTAAAAATAAAGCACAACTATCCATACATGACTTTCACCACATGTTCTTTAAGATTCTGTGAACCCGTTTTGGCCTGTTTATCCATGTGCAGTGTGGTCAGAGTGCGAGTGTGTGTACGTATGTGTGCACACCCGCTTCAAAAGGACCACAGTGACTTTAGCAACACAGCTGCTCCCTGCAGACCTGAGTGACAGCATTCAATGCAGACTTCAGCTACGCGATGACAAACCACTTAAAGCAGCCCATAATTTGCCCCCGACAAGGCAGCGGCCCTGCAGAAGCACATGGACTGACTGCACTTTTTCTTTTGCATAAATTGGATGTAATCGCAGTCACAGGCTGGATTCAGAACTCCGACAGGAAACCGCAGGAGAGCAAAACCAGCTGAATGACGACCTGGCCTTAAGAACAAATAACTCCTCACAGACTCACAGCTTCAAACTACACGAGTCAGCTCACACAGTGAATCCCACTCTCCTCACACGATGTCCTCTAAATCCAGCAAGACAAACAGTCAAAAACAGACCGATCTTTGAATCTCAGTCGGCAGAATGGCAAGAAAACTCGTTCATTATCAAGTTTCATCCGGAGGTTGATGAAATGCTTGTGATCTGGGTTTGTAGCTCTCAGTCCTGACTTGAGACAATCTCTCAGATGTAGAGCAGCTAATAGGAGTGCTCGCTGTGAACTGTTCAAAGTCTCCCATGATGGGGGAAAAATTAAGTGAAGGCTCTAACCACATCCTGGAGGAGGTGAAGAATTATCGTACCTCATAAACTCAAGTATTTACCGATACCAATATCAGCACGTACAGTACGGTACAGTACTTATGCCACTTAAACTACTTTCTAAACCATTTCAAGCTTTTTCAAAGACATAATTCTCTGACTGTGTAACAAATATTCTTCCCAAAGAAAGAAGAAAAAAACAGTCCCACAAAATGACTCAGCTAAAATGCTATTGCTGATTTTTATTTACATTTGTCCAGTCTACACAAAGCGAAGCACACGGCGTGCAGTATAGGATTTTTGGATCGTATTGGATTTGACATTTTTCTCTGTTCGATATTTGATCTGATCCTTGCAATGCAAATGAGACACAGGAAACTATGTCAGCGTCACCGAGGCTCCGGCAGCTAACAGCAGTTAGCATTTGGAAAAGCGATCATTGCGTCACAGAACGCAGTTTCAAGACCGCTTGAGGCAAGAAATTAGTCATGTGGAATTTAAAAATGTGATTTATCTATCAGACATGACCTATTTACCTATTCCACATGCCGCTTTTATATGCTTTGGTGACTCCATTGTCAGCTCAAGAGTTTGCGTCCTCCACCGCAATACAATGAGAAATCAACGTTGTGTCTTCGACTGATGAGCCGGTTGCACTCACAAACCCTCTGCTGCATATTTTGGTAAACTTTACACAGTCTGAAGTGCTGGTTTGAGTTTGAATTTCTCCACCCATGGTCAAACGAACAGCCAAATTTCTAATACAGGTAAAAAAGGTCAAAAGACTAGGTAATGTCAAAGGTCACTATTGTTCAATAACACCAAAGCAATCCTGCCTTCTGCATGTTTAAGTGACTTATTTATGTGATGTAATATGCACAAACTAAATCATCACTCATATCGGGTTTCCTGAACTCCCATCAGACCGCAGTAAAGTCACAAGGTTGAACCATTCGCTCATTGGTAATGATGGGAATGCCAGGACTTGGTTTCTGGCCTCCCTCACTGTGGTTATGAAGTAATGCCTTCCAAACACTGGAGCCGGACGATCGCAACCACAAACTGACCTTTCTATGTTGTAAAAAGGCAGGAAAAAGAATGCGCTGGAAAATTAAACGGTATTACACAGATATTAAAGCCGTCTAAAAAATAAACTTCATTAAATTAACTGCAGTTTTGTGAAGGTTCTCAGTTCCGCAGGTCATAAAGTATTTAGGAGAGGTACAAAGATGTATACTAGGGACGTGCTGACATAGTCACTCAGCTAAGCATTCACCTCCTGGAAACAAAAGATCCAAACAAACAAGCTGTTTTTATTTATTTATTTTAAATTAGCAAGACAAGTGTTTCATGGAAAGATACATTTCCTATTTTTGTTAAGATAAAAGTACTAAGTCCGGCTCACATGACAACTTTTTCAGTGTCTTTCAGGACGAGTGAGGCCTTGTGTTTTGATAAACTGTCACTCGTGAATTATTGATTGCTAAAAGGTCAAATCTGTGACCATCTTTCCAAAGACAAGATCAAACCAAAGTAAATGCAGGTTAAACGAAAAAAGCTTCCCTCAAACTGAGCTCAAGTGCATCAAGGCAAATTAATAATTTCCTCAATTTCAAAAATTCATTAAAATTATTCCTTAGGATGTTTACAAATATTTTCAATGGATCCTTGTTCAGGGTGATGCTGACTGCTATTATAAAAAATTTCAAGTCATTTCAAGATACCTCGTTTTTTTTGAATAAAGTCACCTCCAGTCAAAATGCATCAGGGCAAATGGATCATTTCCTCAATTTCAAAAATTCATAAAATGTATTCCCTAAGAGGTTTACAAATGTTTTCAATGGAAAATAAAAAAGCAGTGTTGTATAGAAACAAAGTTCATGTATCTGTACTTTACTTCATTATTTATATTTCTAGAAACCTTTACTCTTACTCACACTAACTAGCTTGGTTACTCGTTACTACCAAATAAAATCAGAAGAAGAAGAGTCGGTATCATGGTCTGTATTTATATAGAGCTTTTCTAGTCTTGATGAGCTGCTTAACACTATAGTTTTCCCCCACTCACACATCTTTCATACCCATTCACAAGCTGCAACATGGGGTCAAGTGTCTTGCTCAAAGACACATAGATAGACTAGCAGGACCAGAAATTGAACGCACATCCTTCCAGTTGAAAGACAACTTGCCCGAACACGGAGCTGGCTCAATCCTAACTCCTTTCCTTTTAAATACTTTTACTTCCGTCAGAATTTTTTTTACAATGTAGCAAACAGACGTGGGTACGGTTTGCTTTCACATACGCATAGTTTTAAATGAACCAAAATAGACCACCAGCACCGAAACCAGACTAACCCCTGATTTCCACCGCCGTGGAACGTAAGCGTTGCGGTCACCGGAGCTAATCACTTCCACTCTAATCAATGTGAGCATTTCCACCGGGCACGCCGCGACTTCTTGTGTGAATACGGCGGGCTCGCAAGGCCGCAACGTGCCCGGTGGGGATTGAAGCTGGGCAGAGAATCCGGGGTTATCCAAGACCTCATACCCATAATGCATTAAACTAGACCGTTTTGTCCCATTTGGTTTGGTTGCATTCACACCAGAGGAACCGTACCAAAGTAGGGCAGATAAAGCGGTCCGAGGCCTGTCTGAAGGAGTTGATTTCGTGCACACCAAAGTACAAGATTACATTCACACCTACGCAAACGAAACGAACCACAGCATTTGTGCTGTACGTGTGAAAGCACCCTAAGACTTTTAAGACCAGACACCCTATGGAGAATACTCATTTTGGCCACTTAAATCCACAGTGTCACTCTTTCAGCCATTACACAAAGCTCATGACCTAATGTGAGAGTCAGACCAAGGATTGAAAGCTTTGCCTGGATGCGTCTCTGAATATTTCACACCAGCCGCAGGCTGAAAATTGTATCGTGTAAAATAGACATCGTTCAATGTGTTCTCTGGGTTGATAAATAGTCAAATAATGGTAAAGAGATAACGTGTCCTGGAGATTGCAGACTGTCAGACCATGGTTGTGATGACCCACTCCTCAGTAGGCAGCTGTAGCCATGGGCTGCCAGAGAAATGTCAGCAGTGGGAAAGTGAGCTTGCCTGCTGTGGGTGGAGGCCAAAAAGAATGGGAGCTCTTGCAGGCTCATTATCCAGATTTTGGACAGGCTTTTTCCTTCCTGGCTCAGTCAGAAATGACCTTTCTTTCTTTCTCTTTCACATCACTGTATGTCCACCTCCCCGTCTACTAACTCGGCCTTGACAGCCTGTCTATATTGGCCTCTCCTCTGCTCGACACTGTACTCCCTCTTAGTGCATCAGCAGAGACTGCAATTAGGACCCAGTTGTGTCACAAGAGAGGGAAGGAGAGCAGACAACGTGCCTCATGCAGGAACATTTTGTGCTTACATCAGACTTCAGGAAAGTGTGTAAATGACACAAGCACACACGGTGAATAATGCAATCGGTGTGTGCATGACGAGAAGAATCTCGTCATCATAATTAATAGCCCAATATTACCATGCAGGGTTGCACATCCTTCCTAATACTCCAGGAAGTGATTCATTCATGAAAATTGGCAAAAAAAGAGTAAAAAAGACAAATTTTACGATTCACTCAAGATGTTTTTGGCAGTGTCAGCAACAGAACATAATATGGACGCAAATATTGAGGATGAGATGATAATCTACACGATATGGACAAAGGTATTTGGACGCCTGACCGTTACACCACCACGGAGAGGAATTACGTGTTAAAATACATATATCGTTCTTTAATATGGAGTTGGTCCCCCTTTTGCATCAAAAACAGCTTCCACTCTTCTGTGTCCATTCATTCTGTAGAGCATGTACGAGGTCAGGCACTGATGTTGGACGAGAAGGCCTGGCTCTGTTCCAGTTCATCCCAAAGGTGCTCAATGGGGTTGAGGTCAGAGCTCTGTGCGGGCTTTTCAAGTTCTTCCACACCAAACTCTAGGTCAATCCATGCCTTTATAGTTCTCGTTTTGTGCACTGGGACACAGTCATGTTGAAATAGAAAAGGACCTGATGCCACAATGTCAGAAGCATAGCATTGTCCAAAATGTCTAAGTATGGTGAAGCGTCAACACTGTCCTTCATTGGAGATTGGCCTAGAGACCAAAGCCTGATTGAAACACCTGAATTCAATATTTAACAGGTGTGGCCAACCACTTTTGCCCATAGAGAGTATCTATAATTGCAAGGAAGATATGTCTGTCTCACTGGTCATTGTATAACTGTCTAAAAGTTTGCTCGATAGGCTTAAACCCTGGCAGGTGACTTACTAAGATGTGTGCAGTGGTAAGTGGCCAACTTTGACATGTTTGGATAAGAAATGCAAAAGTATCAGTAAAGAGAAACAGGTGCACATTGAACTGGAAGTACATGAGTGCAATTTAAACCAATAAATAGACCAAATTAGTACAGTGCTGTTACTGTACAACTGCCCACTTATTACATCAAACTGCTGCACATTGGTAGAGCCTGTAGCAAAGAACCAGCAGGAGGTAATTAGAACTGACACAATACAACATGTCTTTGCCAGTCTGACTGTTTTTTAATGGTGATTCAGAGAAAAGGGAAAACGCCTGAACGGTCATAATCACAGTAAAGCTGTCTTGAAGGAATAGGAAGCAGTCGTAGCAGCTAATTCAAAATTTGTCTTTTCAACAAAAAGGTTTCAATGAGTGTGGGAAGCACAGTTATACTGTAAGTTAGCCTAGCTAAAATCCAACAAGCTACATAACTGTTTAAACAAATCTGAGTGCATGTCTGCACATTAGGGCCATCAAATTTTACATTAATCAACTAAACTAAACTATCAATCGGGTCACTCTAGTGAGCTTAGCTGATATCTACAACTGGAGCGGTCAAGTCTGCAAGTCTTTCTTTGCCATCTATGGTGTAAAACGAGAGAGGCTTCCACTATTCAGGTTTGGCATCATGGCAGGAGGACACTTTAGCTTGTTTGTGTCCTTCATATGCACAGCAACACTACATAATATCACTGCAAGCCAAGCTGCACTCACATCGCCCTAATTACCACTACTAACAGTGTGATGTGCCTCAAGGCTGTATATTGTGACGTCAAACAGGTTTTAAAGGGTCAAGCTTGAGTGGCCATTATTTCTATGGGTGGCCAAGGATGACAGTTTTTGACTGACTGGGAAACCCCATTTATTTGTTATAGATAAATTAATCAATACAAAAACAATTTAGCCTAAATTACAGATGGCGGTGCTATAATTCAAAATTCAAAAATGCTATTTATCAAGGTTACGTCCCTCAAACTATTACAGCTTATAAACTACTTGTTCTATCATTATAAATCTTGGTCAGTATCTTCAGAACTTTTGGCAAAAGGTCAAACAATGCAAATCTACCACTAGGGGTAGATAGTAAATAATAGTGTAGTGTAAAAGTGTAGCATAAAGTATAGCAAATTAAAATACCAATTCCAGTAATGAGTGGAATAAGTAGTTTGAAACTGCAAATTGCCACTAGTTGTAATGCAAGTATCTTTTCCACACTTTTCATGCCATGGCAGTCCATCTGTTGTCCCACATTAGAAGAGCATAGGCGATGATGAGCTCTCTCTGACCCATCCATGGCTTGCACACATGCCTCACAGATCAGGCCATTAAAGCTAAACTGAGACCAACTCTGTGATGACTTCCCAACATCAATCTTAGTCTCCTGTAAGCATCTGTTTCCAGTGAGAAATGGCAGCTGTCGTCTCTTTGCTGCAACATGTCATCCCCGCCTTTTTAATGTGAAGACGGCTTCTCTATTTATCTCACCGGAATAAGTTGCAGCTCTGTGCTCTTGCAACTTCAAAAAGGGCCTTAAGACAGAGTCTGTCACACCCGACTTCTATTAATGGGCCAGATGCTGAAGCAGGGAGGTGTGTGTTATGTTTGAGTGCAATCACATCCTGAAGCCAGACAAGCAGGTTGGGGCAGACAAGGCCAACTCGATCTGTCCCCTACTGTGGAGGAGTCAGAGACATGTGGTTTAACCTCTGTTAACCTCCCACAAGGACACAGCAAAGATCTAATAACTGTATCACAGTCGGGGAGAAAGAACCACGACAGAAAAAGGTCCACCAGGGACACTGAAGAGTCTGTGCTGTAAAAGGTAACAACCAAATTATATTGGTAAATGTTGTACTACCAAGGTCTGTGAAGGTTATCCAGGTCTGGAACTGATAAACTGAACTTCTGACCTGAAGTAGCCTCTTGGAAGAGAAGTGAAACATCTCCAACTTTACTCAAGCACTTGTCTACAGCTAAGGATACGACCAATAGCTGCTTCACGTTGAATCAATTCCTGTAATATTTTGGTACATGAAAGCATCTAAAGCCCCTTTTTTCCCACCTATGGTCCCAGCTCACCTGGGCACGGCACGGCACTGTTTAGATTGGTTTTCCACAACAAAAAATACCTTCTCGACGTGGGCGGCATCATCACTGCGCGGCTGCATGAAACTGCTGTGACTTTGTTGTACACGTGACACAAACACACAAATAAGTGAAAACAAGAAGTTGTTTTCAGTGTAACGGAATCATTAGAATCAATGAATTCAAAATATTTGTTCAGTACTTCCTCCATGACCAGAGCACAGACTCCATCTGACACAGTCACCAATTGTTGGAGATTAACCCAAGTTTATAGGATTGTTAAGTCTTTTTAACTGATCTACAGTTCGATATTGTTAGGCTTGATTCTTGTGTCAGACTTCTCTTCCTGTGACGGAACTCTGACCAATCAGTGACAGACAGTCTGCCAACGTCACGCATAGTATCACCTCAGCTCGATTGGAACCTCACCAGAGCAGGTACCAAAAAATTATCTGGTAGCAGGTACTAAGCTAGTGGAAAGAACTGTGAGTAATAGAGGTTCCAACGTACAGTCACGTCCTCAACGACAGTGCATGTGCAGTGGAAAATTTACCAATTACACACACATAGATGTAGAAAAAATACAAAAAAACAAGTGGCACAAGGGTTATGTTTGGACCTACTTTATCTTGATTTCTGCCTCTTTGTTCCTGAACGAATTGCTGACTTAACAGGAATGTAATGTTCCAGAAACAGGAGACAGTTGTCCACAAAAACCACACTTGATCTGTGAGTCCAAGTGACAATCTGTACCAGCCCTTTAAGGATTATTCCTTAAAAGGGATCAATGCATTATATTAAGGTAGCACTTTCCCCTTTGAGTAAAATAGTCATATTGATTAATATATTATCAATATAGTCATATTGAACGGTGAGATCACTCTGACTTTTGTCCATCAACATCTAAAATGTGAAAATTTGAGTTAAATTGACATTTGTAATAAATCTGTCGGAAATAAAATTTGCGCTGGATTTTAAGAGGATTCCCACACACAGTACCTGAGATTGATTTTCTGTTCATAAAAAAATGGGACAGACAGAGGAACAATGTTGCAAAGAACCAATGTTTCTTTTAGATCCAGGACAGCGCAGACATATCAAGTCTGCCCACAGTCATAGAAGATGAGGGAAGAACTGCAAGAGGCACCATCTACTGAAAACACTGAACACACAGTGAGTTACCTCTGTCTGTTCTGAGGCAGGGCCTTGACATCCACAGCAAACATCTTGGACACGAAGATGATGACTGGAGCGTTTTCCTCACTGGAACACTGGAGGAACGCTGCAGAGGAGACAAAGTCACAGCAGGTAAAGCCGATATTTGCCATATTTAATCATCAGCATTGACCTTATTTTTTTTTTTTATTAACTGGCAAATCTTTATAAATTACACATTTATATTGAAGTCGGCAAGTAAATTTCTCTCAGCAATTGCATACCCAGCCAAAACATCAAATCTTTAACAACAAATCTGTTTTTCTCCTGATATAAACTTATCAATCTTGTCCAAAAATGGGAAATTTAAGAGATGTGTTGGTATGAAAAAAAAAAGGAGCTTGAATTTGCCACAGACTGTGACTCGTGTCCTAAAACTGCTCTTTATCTGACTCAGTTGAGCTCTGAATTCTGCATGACTCTGTTGTTTTGTGTAGATATCTAATTAGAAATCAAATATTAATGATATTAATGCTGGCCCACAGACTGCCAGTTGCTGACCACTTGCATACGGGGATATGTGCAAAAAAGCCCAAAGTTGTAAACCCCTAATATTCACCACAACTGACTACTGACTAACTCTCCACGTGATTTTCTTTGCGATTAGAGAAGATCAGACATTCCCTTCCTAGTGTGAATGCCTGACTTTCTGGTGCTGTGAGATCTCTGATGTTTGAGTCAGACAGATGAGAGCAGTTGGTGGGCGAGATCTGATCATCCTCTAATCACACGATTAGGGACTACATCAAGGATGGGAGGCCCACACCATGTTTCCAGAACAAACTTCCCCTCTGGGGTAGTGGTGGTTTAATTTCAGGGCTGTCTGTACCTGTGAAAATCAGACCACTCTCGCAAAGCGGCCCGAGAGAAAAACACATGCTTTCTACTCAAGGCCTTCACAGCTTTGTTTTTAATAGAAATTGTCAAACTAGACTCTACAAGCACTTACAACACTTACCATTAATCGGGCCGAGGGGAAATAAATACATCAATAGAGAACTTGTATTGAGTATTTCAACTTATCTATTTATAGATTGTTGTACTTAAAGTTATAGTAGGAATATAATGCTCAATAATACCTTCCAATAATTTAAATAAAAGAAGCAATCATAGAGACTGAAAAACCACTAACTTAACATGTTAGAAACACTCTTACGAGTGGGTTACTACTTTAAACGCTAAATCATTTGGTTTTCATAGCCTTGGAGTAAGCCTTTTATATGAACTTCAGGCAAGGGCCTTCACAGAGGCCGCCATCAAGCGTGAACATTAGTACAACGCTGGATGAATGTACACTTCTGTATTTTTTAGTGCTGGGCACGTTAACGCATTAACAGCAGTTAACGGCGTCAACATTAACGCACGTTAATGCATGGCGCGTTTCCGCGACGACTGACCGGAAAAGACGCATGTTTGCGGGACTCCGGATTGTTAAAATGAGTCTGTAACGCTAAACTATTAAACAGAGGCACACATACAAGGTACACAGAGGTACACAGGTACGCTGCTCTTTTCGTTTAATAAACAGACAGCTACAGTGCGAAACCTAGTCCTAATGAGGCAGAACCAAATTTCTGAGGAACGAGTTAAGTTTGGAGCTGAGATGTGAATTGTGCTTAGGTTCACTTAGTGTTTGGCATTTACTAGTTAGGGTTAGGGATAACTTTGGATAGGCCGCTCAAATAAATGGATAAATAAAATAAAAAAACATAAAAGCCATTGGAAGTCAGGACATGTTGGGAATGTGGGGACATTTTGGATGGTCCTCAGAATTTGAAAGGGCTTTTTCAGAGTTAAACCATCTTGGGTTAGAGTTAGAGTTGGTTTCAGGTAAGTTTTAGGTTAAGGGTTAAGACAGGGGTTCTCAAAGTTTTGATACCTGGGCCAATTTAGGAACCCAACATTGGACAGAGGGCCACCAAAGAAAAAAACCAGAAATAAATCCCATTTGTAATAATTTTAATGACCAGATTGCAGTTCTACAGTTTAGCGTTAAGTAATATAAGCGTTAATATAATGTAATTTAAGCATTAATATAATAACGCGTTATAATTTACTGGGTAATTACCCAGTATTTTAGCCATTGTTCTTACCTTCTAATTACAGGTTAATACCAAGTAACACATTTCTATTTACTGGGTAAATAGCTAGTAATTGGGGGCTGTAGCTACCTGCTTATTACCAGCTTATAACCCAATAATACACTAAAATTCACCATATAGAAACCAGGTAAATACTCAGTATTTTTGTTTACACTTATTGGTCTGTATCCAGTAATGTCCAATAAACATTTAACAAGCTTAGTAGCTCCTGGATTAAAACTATCAACTGTAATTCATTGCGGGCCACCAGAAATGTTTCTGCGGGCCGCCATTGGCCCGCGGGCCGCACTTTGAGAACCAATGGGTTAAGAGATTAGGTATTTAGTAGTGTTTAGTAAGGTTAGGGAATCATTATATCTATGAGAGTCCTCATTAAGAATGCTGGCATAGAATGTGAGTGTGCATGTACCTCTTTTGAGTTCCTGAGTCGTTTCGGGTAACGAATCAAATCGTCGAGCTCCAACACTCATCAGTTTCTCCACGCGCTCGGCTGCTATGTCCAAAGGACTGGGAAGCTTCTCGCACACCATCGCTAGAGTCTGCGTTAAAGAAAACTCTAAACCAAAAACCAAACGTACAAACAAAAACAAACAGATGCTCAACTGAACCAGCACAGCGGATGATCGCTCAGGATCTGTTCCAGGATACACAGGACAGCGTGAGCAATCGGTAACCACTGGCCACAGATGGCAGATAAGAGGACTTTGGGGTCAGAGTGTCGCGAGTCCCTGGCCATCACCTTTACCCCGAGTGATGTCACCACCTTCTCCACTTTCTCCTTGTCTCTGGAAACAGGAAGACAACAGACCTCTGCAGAACAGGTGGAGCTGAAGTGATGCAGTGATTACATTAAGGATTAGTTGGTGAAGTGTTTAAGCGGGTGAGCATCACTGCTAACAACACAGAAGACGCATTAGAATGTGCCAACAGTAGTTATAGAGAGTTATGACAACCTGAACTAACTAGCTTTATTTAAACGTCTCTTGCGTTTTAAGTGCTTTAAGCCAAGTGGAGATGAGAGGACTTTTATCAAATGGCGTTCAGGATGTGAAGATGAATTCAACTTGGTGTATAATAAGTGTTTTTGAAACTAATTACACCGCCTTTTCTGAGTGGAAACTGTGGCGTCATCCACACAAACAGAACTTTCCCTGTACAATCTTTTTCTCTTTGGTTCTTCTCCATAAATACAGCATTCTTTCAAGAAATGTTTTAATACAATACTCGGTTTGGTTCATTGGATAAAAGTCACTAAGCAAACCGCACCGGGATTCGCTTGCAAGCAAACCGAGACCCGCGTTTTCAAGCGGACCAGAGTTCTCTTGTTTGGTCTGCACCAGAGTTCCGATGAGCTTTCACACAAGTCCAAACAAAGCGCCAATCACATCGTGTTTAGAGTTGGTGGGCGGGCTTAAAACAATGAGAGTTGCAACTGTTCCACGTGTCACCACTGCTGGTCTCTGCTACATTATACAACTAAAATATCTCGATGCCGTGTCGAATATTAGCTCTTCCAGGACTTGCAGTGTTATGGCAGAACTGTTCCACTTTGCCAGTGTTTTCTCTACCTCAACATGCAGGAATGTCCCGGGAATACTTTGGAGTTTCTTCTGTTTTTTGAAGATGTTGCTGAATGTACAAGCACGCCTGCAATTCTCATATTCTTCGTTGGGCTACATGACCATAACATTTGTCGGCTGAAAGGAATCTCTCCATCAAACTTTTCCACAACACACCATATGCGGAACACTTGCCCATGGACTCTTTTCTGTTGCTCCGACTACATCGCCGCTCTGATTGGTTGTAGCGCTGTCCTATTGCATGCCAGTTACGGATCTAGAAAATTCTAAATGGGGTGGCAAGAGGTCTTGGCAGGGTGGCATGGGAGGACGGTACGCAAGGATCACCAAATGTAAATGAACAAAAACTAATTACTGTTTTATCATGAACAACAGCAAAAAGCCCAGTGGATCTCAAACATCTTGATGTTGGTCTGGTTTGCCAGGCTACCTAACGGTGAAAGCAGTAAATATTCTTCCGATAGCAGACATTTATACGTACACAGGGGAGTCCTTTCCTGGTGTCGGGGGCTCACACACCACAGTCAGCACAAACTAAGCGCGAGTGCATAACCCGCGCTCACACATCCAAACTATATCTGAATTATCACTTTAATATTTTCACTCACCTCCTCGTAACAACTGCATCATATAAACTCCAAATATTATCCAGCACAAGTTGTACAAACAGTGGCTTCTTTCCTTTGGCCTAAAGCAGAGAGGGAGACAAAGAAAACACAGCAACAAACAAATGATTAACTGAAAAAATTATTATTGGCAGATTAATTAGTTCATCTACTGCACATGTGTCAAACTCAAGGCCCGGGGGCCAGATGGCCCGCCATGTCCTTTTATGTGGCCCGCGAGTGATTAATTGGTCTTAAAAATCTGTGTTAAAATAGGTCTATGCTGCTTTAAGGCGTTTGTTGACCATAAACTACATTTCCCATAATGCACGGCGATTGCGTTACCCGCAAAGTGACGGCATCCCTCCTCTAGATCGCTGTGTATCATTGTATATGCATCATGCAACGAGTGAAATTGAGATTGAGCCTGTGATCGCAGCAGAATTTGTTCAGAAAGGCCATAACCAAAAAACGATGTAGCAGTGAAAGCTCACTTTATTGTGGCTGAAGAAATCACCCGTGCTTCAAAGTCTTTTTCTGAGGGTGTGTTTTTGAAGCAGTGCATGCTGAAGGAGTGTGAGCAGGTCTGCCCCGACCAGATACAGACTTTTAAAACTGTTAGTTTGTCAAGAAACACCATCGTGGACCAGGTTACATCTATAATGCATCATATTTGTAACTTGAATAAGTAATAAATACAGAAAGTTATTTAGCAATATGTTACGGAGTAGTTACCTTTAGTTTACATTATATTTGGTTGCATTTAGTTACATTTATTCTGTGTGACAGTTACATCTGGCCCTTTGAGGGTAACCATTATGCTGATGTGGCCCTCAATGAAAATGAGTTTGACACCCCTGATCTACTGCATAGTTATATACAAAAAGTACCTGGTACCAGATAATATCGCTAGCGGAAACGCAATGTTGCCGAGGCGAGGCGAGGTGGTGGAAACACGCCATTAGTCCTAAACTTAAACAGTTTCTCAACCAGCCTCATGGGGCACCATTTAACAAACAAATTAGTTTTTAATTCCAATTCCTTATCATAGGACAAATTAAAGCTATACTTACCTTTCTTGCATTTTTACACTTTTCTTTTGTAATCTTAAATTGCTCCTAATAAGTGTACGACACTCTAAAACGTAAGATAAACCCACCAGGTTTATCATTATTAAATTCTCATATTATGATAAAAGTACGACCAATTAAAATATTCGGACAGAATAAAATAATTGGCCGAGCTACCTGTCTGTCATCTGTCGCACGCCTCGCCGATCGCTGTCAAAGCTTGCGAGTCGCGCACATCTCTGACAGAGCAGTGTTACACGGCGATTTTGTCGCTAAATCTGCCGACTTTTTGTGGTGTTTGGAGACTCTCACGTATCACTCTGCAGTTACTGAGCTCAACAAGCAGCGTGTGTTGCCGGGATCACATCCCTAAGCACAGTGACTGCGGAGACAACCTTATCACTGCGGCTGCAGGCCGCTAATGAATTGCGCATGCGCATGACCACCGCTGTTCTGCCCTGGAGGCGGGGGTGTTCGTGTTCAAATTTTTACTAAGTGCTGAGAGACATGCAAGAAAGGTAAATAAATATTTAACAAGCAAAACCCCATATTGAGATTGTAAGGATTATAAATAAATGATTGTCACTTCACCTGAGCTCCTTTCATGATCTTTTTGGCTTTCGCGTTGAGGTAGAAATCTCCCCACAGGGTTTTGAGCAGCACCTCTGCTTTGATACCCATCCTCTGACTGTAGATGTGGACAAACTGCTGGATACTAGAAAAGACAAAACCACACTCTTAGGCTTAGTCGAAGCTGAATATTAACATCCAAACACAGATGGACTGCCAGTGAATGAAGTGGAAAGGAAAGGAAATTTCAACATTAAGGCTGATTTTGTTGATTTTGTCGATTATTCACAAATAACTGCCATCTAAACCACTTTTCTCAAGTGTAAACCAGTGTATATTTGTATCAAGTTAATTTTATTTTCTGATCCTAGTATTGAAATGATTCATGTTGTGATCAACATGGCTGTATCTACTGCCCTCTCTGGTCAAACACTAGCTACTGCATTCACTGCACAATTAAAACAAAAACATGCTCCCTGATTTTGCTTTACAAGCAGTTTCGACTCAAAGAATCGGGTTAAATGAGACCGTGTACTCGTCTGAACCTCAGCTTCTTCCTCGTTTGCAGCGGATGGTAAAAGGAAGTCTTGGGTTCAGACGAGGCGAAGACTGAGCTCACCGCTGTAATTTAATTGGCTCATTTAATAGCAGATAATGATCGCTACGCTAGGACACAGCAGCCCTCAGAACTAGACCCTGATGTTTTTAATCACTGGCTGCGATGTAAGGCTGCATAGATTCATCGATTACCAAATTAATTACCAACCATTTTGATTTTAATTAAAACTAGTTCTCTTGATTTTTCAGCGTCTTAAATGTGAATTATGTTCTTGGTTCTTTGCTCCTCAGAAACCGTAATGTGTTGTGGGAAACACAGACCACCAACATTCGCCAAAGGATTTCTAACGGTTTATGGATCAAACAAACTAATAATCCAGAAAATTAATTCATTATGAAAGTAATTATTCAGTTGCAGACCAGGAATCCACACTGCATGTTGTGAACTGACCAATCTGTTAACTAACACAAGTTTAAGGATAAAGACTTTTATTTCAAGTTTAACTGGACAAAAGAACGAGTTGTGTTAAGGCAGTGGAGCAGATGACGGCCTCATGCTGAGGGTCACGTAGAGGCAGGCGCTTTAAACCTCAGCAGACAGCACCATCTAGTGGACATATGAGGATTTCAGCTGGTGATTTAGAGGAATGATGAAGTTACCAAATGTTACTGCCACAGTTTTTGGAATTAAATTAACTCACTGTTAGGGTCCCAGAACAGAAGTGAAGAGCCATGTTAGACTTTTTAAAACTGGTCAATTTAGACTGTCAAATTTGCCTAATCTCCAGATCTGCATGTTTGTGGACTGTTGGAGGAACCCAGAAAAAAAAAAAACACACACACAGGGAAAACATGCTAACTCCACGCAGAAATGCTCTTGTTCTAACTAGGGATGGGGCCGATCTGATCCAGGAACAGTATTGGGTTCCGATACAGACATAATAGACAGATCGGAAATATTGGATCCAAATGTCGAGATGTCCGATCTGATAAGTCTGTCTTTTAATGTTGTCTGCTGAAATGTCTCCACAAGTGATTCCCTGACTGCTCTGCTAGCTGGCTGCAAAAAGTGGAATGGATTTCCTATACAGAGGCGTGTCTCAATGAGGTAATGATGCATGATCCATTCAATCCATTCCACAGTTTAAAGCCAACTTGCAGGCGAGCATGATTGACCAAAAGTTCGTATATCTTATATATCATAATCCCAGCCGTCACCGTTTTTAAAACGCCTGCTCACTGAGGAGAACAGTACTGACAGCGACATAAAAACAATGAAAATCACACTCCTCCAAGCCAGGGTTTACGTTGTGAATGTATGTGAATTTGGCTGGCGAAAAAAATGTCACCGGACAAAAATGCCAAATAATTAAATCAATGATTAAGGGGCCGTTGACATGGAGACAGTATTTTAGGACCTGAAACTGTATTTTTCTCATGTTGTGTTTGTGGATTGAACATCCACAGCTCGTCTGTGGCTCCGCGTGTGTGTGTGACTCTCCGCCCACAGTAAATAAAGTTAGATGGATCTCACTCGTGCGGCAGAATTGTGTGTTTGTAGTATTTAGGTTTATGACATAAAATCGCTAGATTTGTCACTGGTTTTTTTTTTTTTAAAGTCACCAGTGGTCTGTAATGTCACTGTAAATTTGTACATATCATATTTGCCTGTATAAAGGCATTTATTTATTATGAAAGCCTTATATAAAATCAACAATTATGATGATAATAATATTAAAGCAAGCAGAGCATCCATATTGGAATTGTATCGGTATCGGCAGATATCCAAATTCAGGTATCAGATCGGATCGGAAGTGAAACATATCAGATCGGTGCACCCCTAGTTCTGACCGGGTCACCAACCCAGGTCTTCTTGCCGCAAAGGCAAGAGCGCTAACCACTACACCAGTGGTCAGCAATTGGTGGCCCATTTGGCCTGGCAGATTATTTTAAAAATCAGATCTTAAATTATTTGCTTATCTTCACAAAAAAAGTGAATTCAGAGCCCTTATTCTGAAAGGATAATTGTTGTCATGGAGATAGCCAGGTTTGGGGAGTAAACAGATTTGTCTTCTTAACAAGCTGCTGATTAAAGACAACATCCACATTAAGGCAGCAAACGTGGGTTTTTGTTTCTGACTGAAGACGTTTAAGGCACTTTGCCTGATGAAAATCCTCAGCCACATTTAGTTGCCGATCCCTGCACCACACCAACCGTGTTGGCCCCTGTCCCAAATCTCCATTTAAAATAATACATCTGTAACACATGAATGCCTCCTTCTCCAGTCTGATAGATCTTCTCCCCCAGTTTGACCCTGTGGAACAACCATCACCACCGATGTCATCAGTGATGCGTTAAGGACAAGACCAGTCTCACCTGAAGCCCCATCCGTCGATGGCGCTGGCAAACACCACGTTCCCCTGGTCAGGAGAAAAGTAGAGGTGGGAGTCATCAGCATCCTCCAGTCCAGCGCTCCAGTCGTAAACCTGGTCACCATCTGCCGCCATCTCACTCTCTTTCTCCTTGTCCTTGTCTTTCTCTGCACGCTCCTCAAGAACTTTAGATGTGAACAAACTTCCCGTCACTGCATTCACCTACAGGGAAGAATGTGCAAACCAATACTTAGGCACACGTGGAACAATTCAGTATAGTGCTGGGCATGTTAACGCTAACACCTTAATACACGTTACAATTGTTGCCTTTCCATGACGACAAACCGGAAAAAGACATGCGTGATGTCATGTTTATGTGCCGCAGCACCTGAGTCCAGGCACCGTTTACCAGTTAGCTGCGTTAGCTCCTTTAGCGCGTCTACAGTCAAACTGGAGAGGTCTGTCTATTAAACGAAAAGAGCAGCACTACAAATAACCAGCGTTCCTGTGTACTGCGTACGTGTGCCTCTGTTTTTAAAGTTTAGCGTTACTTTAGAGACTAATTTTAACAATCCGGAGTCACGTAAACATGACGTCACATGCGTCTTTTTCCGGTCAGTCGTCATGGAAACTCATCATCAGTCAAAAACGCAAGCCTAACCCAGGACTTAACCGTTCCAAATCTTACCGTACTGTACCAAAGTGAACTGTACCATGATAGAAACACAGCTGAAGAGGGAGACAGAAAGCAGTGGTGTTGCTAGACCAGCTCTGTTTGTCAAATCAAATCAAATTTCAGAGAGACAAAGTCAGGCGAGCATTAATGCTTTTTCCTCCATTTTAGTGGTAACCGAGCATAATTAAAGCTGTAAGCAGCACAGACCGAGCCCTTGTACTATTGTCCGCTGAGTCGTTGACGGAGCTAAATGAAACAATGAGTCAGTGCGGTGTGTAAGGCGAACTGGGAGAACTGGGCCCCTCACCTGTCCCAGAATCTTCTGCAGGTGAGTGTAGGCCTCCTGTGAAGTGAGCTTCAGCTCCATGATGAGCCTGTCGATCTTATTGATGACGAGAACTGGCCGGATGTTTTCCAGCCACGCCTGACGCAACACAACCTGGGTCTATAAACACACAATACACACAGTCAAACAATAAATATGTCAAATGGAAGTTTAGTTTTTTTTTTTGTTTTTTTTAAAAAAAGGCTTATTTCTACATTTAATATATCAATATGAATGTAGAAAATGTAGGTTGAATAAGGTAGTGTTAGAGTTGATAGTACAGGGTAAGGCACGCCTGTAACAATCTGCACCATTAGCATGTTATTAAGAATATATTGACTGCTTTACCTTGCTGTTAGATAGTCTTTTCAATGGGAGACCTAAGTTTGTCCTACACCAAAGTCCATGGAGAATCAGTGATTCAAGCTCACAAGAACACATCAGCCTCTGGTCTACCGATGCCTCATTAGGTCATTTTTTATCACTTTTGTAAAATCAAATGAGTGCCATCAAACACCTACAGTAAGTCACCAAAAAACACTACATTTTAACTTGCTGATGTAGGCAGCAGTGGATCAACAACTCATAAAATTGCAGATTTTCTCAATGGAATTTGGTGTGGGAGATAAAGTGGTTTACAAAGAGATACAAACCTCAGTTTTCTTTTGGAAGGCTGGCTAATGGTGAGTTAAAATGGGTTAAATATTTCTTAAGACATTGTAAAATTAAGCTGGTGTTTGTTTTAAGTGGCTAAAATCAGTTTGCCCTGGTGTCCCTGCTGGTGGTGGTTCTCATTGCTAGATTCTTACGCTTGTGTACATTCAAACACTCAAAATTTACAACGGTGTGCAAAAAAACAGTGAGTCTGAAGCCACGGCAAACAGCCAGCACCGGGATGTCACATTCATGAAACACGTTTCTATGTCAAATCAGATCCAACATACCTGCTCACAGAAATAACTTTGCATATATAGAGTGATATTTATCCCAAAAAGGCAGCTGAGAAAGAGAAAAACAGAGAGATTTACCTGTGGACACACTCCCTCCACAGCATCTATGATGACAATGGCACCGTCACACAACCTGACAGCAGTGGAGACCTCGGAGGAGAAGTCCACGTGACCAGGAGAGTCGATCAGATTTAATAAATACTCCTGACCTCCTGAAGGGGAGATGAGAGACACACATACACTTTAGTTTAGTTTGGTTAAAGATTTCACAGCCACAGCTAGATTATGAGCACCACAGCTAAAATGTACCACAATGAGTTTAGATTAGACTTTACTGATCCCACGCTAGGGGATCAAAAACCGACTACCTGTGACCAGTGTGCGAAAAACCCATTAACAATCGGGGGGGTCCCCATCTCCCATTTGTTGCAAATTATAATAAACACAGAGCCCCCTGTATTTCGCACCGTCCATGATCCTTTCTTCTCAAAAGCAAAAAGTATCTCGGAATGACTTGACATTGATAATAGTCGTCATCGCCCTGAACAAGGATCTGTTGAAAATATTTGCATATCTCTTAAGGAATAATTTTAATTAATTTTTGAAAATCAGGAAATTAACCATTTGCCCTGATACACTTTGACAGTGAGCTGACTTTCTTCTCAAAAACAAAAAGTATCTCGGAATGACTTGAAATGTACCATGATAATAGTCAGTGTTGCCCTGAACAGGGATCCGTTGAAAATGTTATCATATCTCTTAAGGAATAATTTTAATGAATTTTTGAAAATCAGGACATGATCCATTTGTTACACAATACTGTTTCACCACCCCAGGTGTCACGCTGCAGTATTGGCTATCTTCCCTGTCAGATGTGGGCTTTTTCCACAGCGCCATTTGGAAAGCAAATAATTAAAACATTAAAAATACACAATTAGAAATAAAATAATTGACATTTTGTCTGGTTAAAAGGGATAAGGAAGCATGCAAACTGTATTATGCATGTAGATCATATATGTAAAACTGAAATTACAAAAATCTTTAGGAAAAAAACATGCTTTCCAATTACACTGTAACATGTTTAGACCCCCCTAAAAGTTTGCATTTGAGGCTTTCAGGGGGTCTTGAATATTAATCAGGGGGTCTAACCCCCCCAGACCCCCCTGTATTTCGCACAGTGCCTGTGGCTCTTTCTCATTTTTATTTTATTTATTTAGACAATGTAGACTGTTTTTAAGACAAATGTTTAAGTTTTTGCATTCCTGGATAGTTAAAAGATTAATAGAAGTGTTTATTTTGGTCGAAAGACAAGTTTTATACTAGTAATGTTCATGTTCTTGATATTGCAATGCAACAATCATTTAATAAAATCCAGACATTTTTTCTGGACGTTTTCCAAAAGGTTTTTCAGTAAGTTTTTAAAAACCAAGGCCGAACCGTGAGTCAAAAACTGAAGTTCAAACTGAACCGTGAACCCCTAGAACTGTACCAAACTGAACCGTACCATAAGTGAAACACTTGAACCAGAGGCCTTACCATGTGCGTAGTGTAGAGAGATGGCACTGGACTTCATGGTGATTCCTCTGACCTGTTCATCCTCTCTGCTGTCCAGATATCGCAGCTGAAAAATTAACGTGTCACAAAATTAGCAAAAAAAAAAAGAGGGGACTTCAGCAAAACATGTGAAGGTCTTCGAGGCAAATGAGAGTCACGTACCTTTCCAGCCAGTCGACTGGATATGATGCCATTACTTGCCACTAAACAGTCAGCCAGAGTCGTTTTGCCTGCCAAAACACAGATGGTTCCAGGAGACTTTACTGATAGCGCTTTTCCACCACACAGTTCCAACACAACACGGCATGGGATGCGGTACCTGGTGCATTTTTAGTACCTGCTCTAGCGACATTAATGTGACGTCAACAGACTGCAGACCACTGATTGGTCAGAGAGTGTCGTCACTGGAAGAGCCAAGAGCGTGACATCAGACACAAGAATTGAACCGAATAATGGCGAACTGTAGATCAGTTAAAAAGACTTAATCCAAATCAAGCCAAATCACAACCGTCCAGTGGTATTTCAGTTCACTGGCTGTGTCAGACGGAACAATTCTGTAAACTTATTTTTTTTTTTGTAAAGAACTGATTCTGATGATTCAGTCACAAGTTTGTGTGTTTGTGTCGCATATACAATGACATCACAGCAGTTTCAAGGGTACTATTGTAATAGCAAAGGATACCAAACTACGTAAAGCTGAGTCATGCCGAGTTCAGTTGTGCTGAAACTGTATTGTATATGAAATTGTTGTTACCACAAACAGGCAAGGATCCATAGGATACCTTCATGGACCTTGATTTTCTACATGAAAATAACAGTCCTCCAATAACACTTCAATTAGTGGCTTGTAAAGTTTTATAACAGTAGTAATTAAGTTTAATTTAAACTTAATAATTTTGGTTTGTGGTCAAAACAAGACATTTGACGTGACCATTTCTGGGTATGGGTTACACATACTAATATTATTTATTCATCATTTTGTGGATCAAACAACTAATAAATCGAAATACAAATCGACATATTACTAATCTAGTCTCAATGTGTGTTTCTGTGACATTAATTAGGAGGAAATTGCTCAGTCCAATTTCTCCCAATTCACGGTTCGATTCAAAAACATGTCAAGTTTGAGCACGTGAACTCACCATGGTCGACATGTGCCAGAATGCACAAGTTTCTGATGTTAGCGGGGTTTCTCTGCAGCGCAGTGATCTTCTCCAGGCTGCTGTGGCCCATGACGACGGAGGACGACGGAGGACTGCCACAGGTGAAGTCACGTCAGTACCGGGACAACAGCAGCAGCAACCGTTAGCTAACGCCGCGCGCTCCGGTGTCGCAAAACGGTGTCAACTAGCAGTGACGAGTTTTTAAACTCCTTACTGTGGTACTGGAATACGTCCGAAGCTAAAAGTCACCCGCGGCGTCCTTCCACGACCCCGCCGTGAAGCACGTCACTGCTGTAGCGGAGTTAAATGCGACGTCAGTGACAGAAAACACCAGCTTCTGTTATGACGCCGGTGAAAAACGTTCGCGACACACGTTGTTTTCCCGGAAGTTCGCGAGGCACATTGGCCACGCCCACTTGCTCACATTGGTGCTGCGTTCAGGGAGCGTGGTAAAAAAAAATAAATACTGTCGTGACGTTAACGCCCGACACCGTTTTATGGAAAGCCAAAGGGGTCATATTTAAAATTTCGATCGCTGTATATGAAGAGCAGTCTTACACTTGAGTAAAAGTGCACGTATCTTTTACTGTACTTAAAGGTGCATTATGTAATAAATCTAAAGCAACTGGCCATAAAATCCTCCTAATGTGTCACAGAGACTCAGGAATAATGTTCATATAACAAACTGAACTCACCACCAACAACAGTACAGACAAAATATTTACATTAAAAAAAATATTTTGCAGACTGCAAATCATGTTTATGTTTTGAAATCCTGTGTTGGCTTGGGCGCCACCTACCGCCGTCTACCAATCATTGCAGTCAGTAGAGTCTCAGCTGCCGAGCATCCACGGGTTGCCAGTTTCGTCAGAAAACGAAACCTAAAAGATCTCGGTATTTTGAATTTGAATGTAGTAACCGTTGGGGAGTTAGGATTGAGCAATTGTGGCCAGTGGAAGGCGCGAGTTGTCTTTCAACTGGAAGGCTGTGGGTTAAATTCCTGGCTCTGCTATTATACACTACCGTTCAAAGGTTTGGGGTCACCTATACAATTTTTCCATTAAAAGTCACACTTTTATTAATCAAAAGAGTTGCAAAATGAAAAGAAAGATTAGAAATAATGTTTTTTATTCAAAATAATAATTTTGCCCTTTCATCAGAGAACCAGGAAAACTGTTTTCAGCTGTGCTAACATCATTGCACAAGGGTTTTCAAGGGTTTTCAAATCTTCCAATAGCCTTCTAACGCGATTAGCAAACACAATGTACCACTAGAACACTGGAAATGGGCCTCTATACACCTATGTACATATTCCATTAAAAACCAGACCTTTGCAGCTAGAATAGTCGTTTAGCACATTAACAATGTATAGAGTGTATTTATGTAATGTTATATTCATTGAAAAAAAAATGTTTTCCTTCAAAAATAAGGATATTTCTAAGTGACCCAAAACTCCCCAGTGTATATGTCCTTGAGCAAGACACGTAGGCCCATGCTGCAGAGTGTGAACGGGTATGTGAGATGTGTGAATGGGTATATGGCAAAACTGAAGCAGCTCATCCTGACTAGAAAAGTGCTGTATAAAAACAGACCATACCAATCTGAGTAACAAAGATAGTTAGGGGAAATGTAGTGGAGTCTGCGTGTAGCAGTTCAGTTGCTGTTTCCAAACCTCTACCAACTTGCTGTGGGGTAGCTAACACTGCCAGTTTGAAAACACAGTTGTCCCACTGGCATTATTATATGACTATCAAAATTTGTTTAAGTCATATAATAATGCAATATCAATGTATAGGAGGTTAGTTTTGGTATGTGTACTACTACCACAGAATTAAAATGTATCGGCCAAGACACTCAAACACACAAGAGAAAATGCATAGTTAGAGTATCACATATAGATAAACTGACTACACACACATCTGCCTGTTTTACAGTCTTTGACCAGCAGGCGGGTTTGAAGCCTCGAGAAATGAACCCTTATGCAAACCAATTGGCTGGATGGCTTCAAGGCTTTGTGAAGCTTCATCTCGCCATCAGCAGAACACGCTTTTAAACCTACACCGATGTCCTCGATGATGATGTAATCAATTCGTTAAGTATGACATAACTACATGATGACGTCTCTGTAAGATCAAAGGACGCATGGACTGGGTGTGCATCAATCTGTACTCTGCACAAATTAAAAAGAAGCAGAGGAAGAGTCAACAGCCTGCCGGACATTATTATAAGAAGAAGAAGAAACTGAAATAGACGTCTGGAAATTATTGAATCCATAAGAAGGCCGTAATGCAACATTACGGATTCCAACTGCTGTTCTTGGATTGTGAAACACCAAGAACATACACACAAGCACAACACTGAGCTTGAAATGCGGTGGTAAAGGAGAGATTAAGTTTAAAGGAGGCAGTTTTGGTATTCTGACCAACAAGCTCATCCACAATGCAGGAGACTAAGCAGATGGAAAACGCTCTTCCCTACCTAAAATGGCAGCTTGACCAAGTAAAGTATCAGTATGAGTACAGTACAGAGGTCTGGGGAGATAGAGTCTCCGCTCAGGTCAAGACTATTAAGAGTAAAGAAGAAAAGATTAAGACTCTGGTGAAAGAGGTGACCGAACTCAAGTCAAGCGAGGAGGGATTGAGTGAGAAATTAAATGAAAGCAAGCAGGAAATTCAAAGACTTGTACGGAAAGTAGCTGCTTGGGAGAGAAACGTTCTCAGACAAATGGAGGATAACAAGGGCTTCAAACAAGAGTTAGATGACACACGTGTACAGCATAAAGCATTGTTAACAGAAAATGAAAAACTAAAACATCAGGTCGAAAGCCTTGATCTCGAGGTGGATAAATTGAAAATTGAGGTTTCCAAGACTCACAAGTCCTACATTGACATAAAAACTAAGAGGGAAACTGAAGTGTCATTTGTCAAAGAAGAGAACACTAATCTGAAGGAGGCAATAAAAAAGACTGAACTTTTAAATAAGAACCTACAGCAAGAAATGATCAAGAGAGAGAAATGTGACCAGAAAGATAAAGGTGTGTGCACCACACTTGTGGAAAAAAACCTTTCCCTGCAAAAAACCATTGAGGACCAGGTTAAGGTGATTAAAAGTATGAAAAAGGACTTTAACAAGTTGTCGGAACTACACCTCTCTGTTGTAGAAAAGAACACAACTTTCCAAAACAAAAGTAAGGAGAATGTCCATTTGAAACAAACGGTGAGAAACCTGCAAGATCAACTGCGCAGCAAAACAGAGAATGTTAATATCCTCCGCGTGCAATTTAAAGACCTGCAGAATAAGGTTGCGCGTTTGGAGAACGACAAACAGAACGAGTGCAAAATCAAAAAAGTAAACGCTGAATTTAAGGGCAAAAATTTAAAACTTACTCGAGACGTCGAAAGCCTCAACACTAGATTGAGGGTGAGCGAGCAACATCGTACCAAGCAGAAGGATGAGATCAGAAAGCAGGATATGCATATAAGGCGTTTTGTGTCCGATGTAGAGTCCTGCATGGTCGTTATTGAAGATCCCAGGAAATTAAGAAGCACGGTGATGAAGTTAAAGTCAAACTGCGGTGACAACCGTAAGAAAGTACAGCCAAGCGACAACGAGAACACCTCTTTAAAGAAGGTTCATCACACCGAAGTCATCCTGCAGAGTACCCGCGAATGTGTGGAGCAGAGGCTGGAGAACCAGGCTCTTCAGTTCAATCGGGAGATGAGCAATTTAAACAGAAAGGTCAATGAGCAGAACGAGGAGATAGCCGACTTGAAAATCCGACTCCAAAATGCAACCAAGCCCACGCACATAAGCAACGAGATAAGGAACACGGTTATTCAAAATCCACGCAATTACCCCACGGAAGCGCAGAAAACTATGCACACCTGCAATAGTGACGCAACGTCGTCCTCCAAGCAGCCAACTCACGAGGAGTACTGGGAGCTGTACAGAGACAATGACTTTTTACGTGGCGTCAACCACAATCTACTGCAGGAGAATAATTATATCAAGGAGAATGAAAGGCTGAAACATGAGATCTGTGATCTGAAGAAAGCAATCCAGTCTATTGCCAAATCCAAAGACCTGAACACTGCTATTGATCAAGCGATATCCTCGAAGCAGCCAACAAAGGAGTTTTGGGACAGAGACAATGACTTTTTACGTGGTATCAACCAGAATTTACTGCAGGACAAGAGTGAATACATAAAGGAAAATGAAAGGCTGAGACACGAGTTCTCGCATCTGAAAGAGGCGACGCAGTCCTTCAACAAACCCAGAAGTGTGAGCACTGCGATGGACGACGCGCCGTCGCCCAAGTACGGAGCGCAGAAGTACTGCGAGTTGTACAAAAAATATAAGTCTTTATGTAGCATCAATCAAAATTTGCTACAGGAGAAGAATAATTACATCAATCTGGAGGAGAAAAAGACTTTGGAGAACGAAAGGCTGAAACATGAGATCTCAATTTTGAAAGAGGCAATACAGTCCTTCAAAGGGGCCACGTGTAAAGTATGTAAAACTCGCATTAGCGTCTGAAGAAGGGTTCTGCACTCCCAATCACTCATTGTCTGCTGCTTCATCCTCCACGTGAGGTCACGGGGGGCTGGATGGAGCTGGTCCCAGCTGACGGGGCAGAAGGTGGGGTACACCCTGGACAGGTGATGAACAACCATTCACTCTCACATTCACACCCATAGAGTTTCCAATCGACCCAAATACTGCAGGTGCTGGTTGGCAGGTGGTTATTGACAAAGAAACAATGGCCCACACTTATATACACATATGTGACTTGGAGTCGATATATTTTTAGATTATAATATGAAGTTCATAGATTCTGAATCAATAAAAAAAAATCGACACAATATTGATTGTTGGAGCCACAACATATTTTTTTGTTTTTTTTCTGATTTACTCTCAAAGCTGCTTTACGCTACAATTTTGCTAATCGCCCATTCACCATTCAGTTTTCTATCACACATCTATCATACTTGTTCAGCTATATTCAAGTAGTCAGGCGCCTCTTGGGGTTAAATGTCTTGCCTAGGGACACGTTGGCATGTAGCCTGTTGCGCGGGGAATCAAACCACACCCTGACAGTTGGTCGCGATTCAGGGTTCTTTGTCGCAGTTATTCCCATCCTCTCGTCTCCTCAGGCTCGTCCTTTGCCATCTTCGCTCTTCCGTCCTCTCAAAGTGCGATTAAGAACGTTGGAGCCGTGTTGAGGACGTCGTCGCCTTGCCATTTGGAGAGTTTCCGCTTTCTTTCATGCAACTGGTCTATATTACCGCTTACCCCTCACGTCGTTTGGCCCGGGCCAGCTGAGGCCGTTGCCCAGGGGTTGGCACGTGGAGCCAGGCGCGAGAGGCTTTAGGGGGATGGGAGGAACCAGTATGCTAGCCACTCTATGGAACGAGAGTGCATCTGCTAAGCTATCCCTACCCAGAGCCCCCTAACCTCCAACTGGTCTATATGTGGGAATGTAAAGCCACAGAAATGTATTGGAGGAAGGACTTTGATCTGAAATGGGAGACTTTGAACTTCTGAGGAACCACCAAAAGGAAATGTGATTATGAACTTCGATCTGTGGGGGGCAGCATTGCACCTCTTAGTGTATCAGAAGAAGAATGAGAAGAAAGGCAAGTGGTAAATTCAAAAGAGAACAACGACATTTGTTTATTGAACTGGCTGACACAGGGTTTTCATGTTTTATCACTTTGCCATTAAGGTGGTTTTGGCATTTCTGTCATGCAACTGGTGTATATGCAAACATATATGGTGACTTTGATCTGCGATGGGGGGCTTTGAACCTCTGTGCTGAAGAATTTATCAGAAAAACTGTGATTAAGAACTTGGGATTGTATAAGGCAGCATTACACCTCTCAGAGCAGTGTCCAACCTGCTGGAAAAGGATTAGGAGAAGAAGAGCATCATGGATGCAAGCTGCCATTAAACCCCATAGAAGAGCTACATAAAGACCAAGAACATGAGGAAGATTCTCGAAGAGGGAAAGAGGATAAAGGAGAATCAAGAGGGAAGAAGGATCTAGAAGAGGGCAATGCAACATTAATGCAACATTACAGATGCCAAAACAACTATTCCATCGAGCCTGGAATGTGGGAAAAAAGAGGGCCCAACTCAGACATTACGAATGCCAACTGCCATAAAACACCACAGAAGAATTTAATTATATTGTCTAACTTAGGAAATTTCTTTTCATTCTGATCAACAAGCTCATCTATGGTCCACAATGCAGAATAAGAAGATGGAAAACTCTCTTCCCTACCTCAAGTGGCAGCTTGACCAAGTAAGGTATCAGTACGAGTATAGCACCGAAGTCTGGGGAGATAAAGTTTCCGCTCTACGGAAAATTATAAAGAATAAAGACGAAAGGATTAAGGCTCTGCAGAAAGAGATGAAACAAAGCAAGACAAGGGAGGAGGTACTCAGAGAGGAACTGCATGAAAACAAAGAGGAAATTCAAAGGCTTGTTCGGAAAATAGATGCTTGGGAGAGAAACGTTCTTAGACAAATGGAGGAAAACAAGACCACAAAACAACAGTTACACAACACCCGTGACCAGCACAAGTTGGAGTTAACCAAAAAGGAAAAACTCGAAGTTCTGGTTGAAGGCCTTGAAAAAGATGTGGAAAAATGGAGAACGAAAGCAACTGAAACGCAGAAATCTTTCAATGAGATGAAAGAAAAGAAGGAAATTGAAGTGGCAAACCTTAAAGAACAGAACAGTATTCTGGGGGAGATGATCAAGGAGATTGACGTCGAGAATGATAAGTTCAGACAAGAAATGGGCAAGGCTGAAAAAGAGCTACAGAAAAAAAAGGCTGTTGTCGCCTCTCTGCTGGACAAAAACATAAGCCGGCAAAAAAACATTAATGACAAGGCTGAGAAAATCAAAATTTTAAAAAAGGACTTGGCCACGTTGACCGACCTACATCACGCTCTGGTAGAGAAAAACATCGTTTTTGAAAACAAAAATATGAAATATACTCATTTAAAACAAGCAGTGAGAAGCCTGCAGGGTCAAGTGCACACTAAAATGGAGAACATTATTATTCTACGCGTGCAAGTTAAAGAACTGCAGAAGACGATCACACTTTTGGAGACTGAAAAAGAGAACAAGTTAAAAATGGAGCAAGCGAATGTTGAACTCAAGGGTGACAACGCCGACCTGACCAGAGACATTGAAAGCCTCAGCAGTAGATTGAGGGTGAGTGAGCAACAACATAACAAACAGAAGGGTGAGATGAGAAAGCTGGAGAAGCAACTGAGACGCATCATGTTTGATGTCGAGTCCTGCATGGTTGATATTGAAGATCCCAGGAAATTAAGAAAAGCGGTAATGAAGCTGAAGACAAACTGCACGGTCTGTTTTAACAACGTACAACTGGATGAAAGCGCCGCCTTGATTCAGAAGGTTCATCAAGATGAATTGATTATTCAGAATATCCACAGAGCCAAAGGACGTGTGGAGCAGAGGCTGGCGTTCCAGGCAATAAAATTCAACAAAGAGTTAGGCAATTTGTACAAAATAGTCAACAAACAGAACAACGAAATAACTGACTTGAAAATCCAACTCCAAAAAGCAGCCGTGCAAAAGCACATTGGTTGCGGGATAAGGAAGATGTAGCGATGGGTGTTCTATGCTTTTAGAGGAATTGACCGAATTTCTTCAGCAGTGTTGAGCACCAACGTGCCAAACTTTGGTACCAGAAGCCCCACAACTTGAGGGTCACATGACAGAGCCAGTGGACAATGGTGTTTCAAAAACAGCCGCAGTTACTTTTTACCTTTGTTTGCACAATTCTGCCAAAAGCACCTCCAACCTGTGGAAACAGTCGACGCAGCGCCAAATATATATGGAGGCTTAAGTGTGCAGCATGTTCCAGAGTCTGAAGGGAAAGTCAGCTGCAGCTAATGTGCCAGTACCGGAGAAGATGAATCGTACTCAACTTGTTCAACATATTCAGGTAATTAACCAGTTATTAACCAGCAAGTTATTGTTGATGATACCTGAAGGATGTTTTTTTGTATGTTGCTACACTGTTTGATTGCTCAAAATACAGCATTGAGCATTATTACCAACTGATATTGCTAACAATGGCTAACTATAGCTAGCCTGTGATACTTTTGCATCCATTTTTAAAAAAAAGTGTCACTCCCAGTTTCAACATCCGATGCAAACACACCATTAGCCACTACTTGCTGCGTTTGAAACAACGAAGTTACACGCTGCTTTAGCACGCTAAATTCTGTGAAGCCAAGTGTTACACCAGTGTGCGAAATACCCATTAACAATCGGGGGGGTCCCCATCTCCCATTTGTTGCACAATACTAATAAACACAGACCCCCCTGTATTTCGCACCGTCCTCTTAAGGAATAGTTTTAATGATTTTTTGAAAATCAATAAATTATCGATTTGCCCTGATACACTTTGACAGTGAGCTGACTTTCTTCTCAAAAACAAAAAGTATGTCGGAATGACTTGAAATTTACCATGATAATAGTCGTTATTGCCCTGAACAAGGATCCGTTGAAAATGTTAGCATATCTCTTAAGGAATAATTTTAATGAATTTTTGAAAATCAGGAAATTAACCATTTGCCCTGATACACTTTGACAGTGAGCTTTCTTCTCAAAAACAAAAGTATCTCGGAATGACTTGAAATTTACCATGATAATAGTCGGTGTCGCCCTGAACAGGGATCCGTTGAATGTTCGCATATCTCTTAAGGAATAATTTTTGTGAATTTTTGAAAATCAGGACATGATCCATTTGTTGCACAATACTGTTTCACCACCCCAGGTGCCACGCTGCAGTATTGGCTGTCTTCCCTGTCACAATTAGAAATAAAATAATTGACATTTTGTCTGGTTAAAAAGGATAAGGAAGCATGCAAACTGTATTATGTATGTAGATCATATATGTAAAACTGAAATTACAAAAATCTTTAGGAAAAAAACATGCTTTCTAATTGGAAAGCATGTTTTTTTCCTAAAGATTTTTGTAATTTCAGTTTTCTGGTTTAAAAGACATTTTGTCTTTTTAACCAGACAAAATGTCAATTATTTTTAAACTGTAACATGTTTAGACCCCCCTAAAATTTTGCATTTGAGGCTTTCAAGGGGTCTTGAATGGTCTAACCCCCCCCCCCAGACCCCCTGTATTTCGCTCAGTATGTTACACCATTATGACACCATTAAGATAAATGGTGTTATGGTTCCAATACCATTAACGCAAAATGCCTTCACTGTTTTCACCGACAGGCGTAACTGTTTTCGGGTCCCACTGGGAGCAGCCCAGCATACAACCTTCATCCTGCCTGGCTAAGAAGATGTCACCACCTCACTAAAGAGGTAGCAACGAAAGTGTCGCAGGTTAGTGACTGCTCTGCTGTGGACTGGTGACAAAAGTATGACATACTGGAGGTTGAAGGAGCAGGAGGATTATTAATGCATACTGCTACCAAAGATAGATTCCAAGAAGAATCCCGTTGGTTTGGTGCAACTACACAAATACCTTTGCACATGGATGTTGTGAAGGAGTACATGAGGACAGTTAGTATTACAGAAGAGGACACAAGACATAAGGCAAGATGGAGGCAGATGATCTGCTGTGGTGAGCCCTGAAGGGAGAAGCCAAAAGAAGCGGAAGTCACTTTCACGAAAATATGTTTTCTTGTTTTATCAGAAGTCTTAAGAAACAAGGCAGTCAGAGACTTCACCCCATTCACGCAAACAAGCCTCTGGTGGCCTCTGTTGGTCATATTGGCAAGTGCAAGTGCAGAAGCACAGACACACACACACACACAGAGCCACTAAAAACAATACTTCACTCCCACTCTGTAGGGTGAAGTAATACGAATCTTCTGCAGGGTATTGCAGAAAAAATTCCAGAGCTGCAGGACCTGGGCGTTCTTCACCGAGCCACCCCTTGCATCCATGTGGCAGAAGATACAGTTTGCCACAATGCAGAACTGTTCAATAAATAATTTTCTGTCAGCCTTTTAAATTGCACAGAGTATGTTGCTGTAGTTTTTATTGTCTTGTATCATTGATCTCAATGTGTTGTTGACTGAAACAAACCGCCCCTTGGTCTTATTAAAGACATGTTGAACCTTGAACCATGTTGAACCTTCAAGGTACACATACCAAACAGGTTTAAATGTGAACAGTACCCCTCCCTAAGAAGAAGGTACTTCAATTTCCCTGGACTTTTTGCGACATTTAGCAAAAAAAGTTTTGACCAGATTTACAGCAATATTTGTGAATTTTGTGATATTTACATCTCTTGTGAAAATATATTTTCAATCTGAATAAAAAATCTAAATCTAAATATTAAATATAAATGTTAAATCTAAATGCTAAATATACATTTAAATCTAAATGCTAAATGCTAAATATAAATTTAAATCTAAATGCTAAATATAAATGTTAAATCTAAATGCTAAATATAAATTTAAATCTAAATGTTTCGTTTGAAACTAAATGTTTAGCTAATATGCAAATTCACACTGCCGGTAACCGGATATACCAAAATAAAAGCTCGAGGAGGTCAGGCTGTGTTTATACAATCAAATAACAAATTAAAACCACCCTACTGGGGGAAATAAACTTGAACATACTATTGTGATAATAACTACCTCATAAACTACTGTACTGATACTGTACTATTTATCCAGGAAATATCCATTGAGATTAATAATCCCTTTTCTAAGGATGTGGCCATAGTAGTTTGTATTTTTTACAGCTGTTGTGGCTGTAGTCTTGATGACCATGCAGTTTTTTTAAACTCCACACAACTGGGATTTGAAACAGCGACCCTCCTTGCTGTGTCACAACAGTGCTATCCACTATGCCTAACTTATGTTCACACTCACCCTCAACACCAGTAGTTATAAAGGGAGATAATGGTTAAAATATTTCCATGTACATCCGACACAAAATTCACGGCAAATATTTGCACTGCAGTTGATGAGCTCACCAAACGCCAGTGCTAATATCTAGAAATATTAGAAGTCATAAGAGAGTTGGTTGAGGAACTACACTTCACTGATGATAGCACACACTAAAATGCAGTCCAATCTACTTAACAGACTTTATTGTTATACACGTGCGAACAAAAACAGTTCCAGGATTGTGCACAAAACAAGTAATCCAGTCACTGGCTGCGAATCAGTGTAAGTTCCAAGTCCAGGTAAATGGTGGAAAGTCTGCTGTGGCGACCACTAATCAGGATCAGCTGAAAGAAGAACACATTTTAGAACACATTAGTTTGTCATTGGAGAGTGTGCGGACTAAACAGACGAGGCAACATCACTCCAGAAGAAATCAGTAATGCAACATTATGAAACCCAACACCATCGGCAGGATTACTTAAGCCTGACTGGTCTGGAGCAGACTAAAGGCCTTTGTGAAACTGAGTCTAAGCCTAATGAAATTACCATCAACCCTCACATCTTTTATTTGCTGTTTATTTCTCTCTACAGAGGATACAATGTAAGCTACGGGTTTCTTTTTGACAGGTATTTATTTTTTCATAGTCACTGTTCACAGTTCAAATTCATTTTCTTCCGACCAAAGGAATGTAAGAATGTGCTATAATTGATTTTGCCTATTTGTTTTCATTGATGCATCATGATTTAATGATTTCCTACCATTATTGTATTGTTCTTTGTTAGTTTTCTTTTGTTTTTTGGCATTGATCTCATTTAAAAAGATGTTAAATGATAAATAATACATCTAAATTGTTATCAACTTTATAAATCTTAATTATTATTATTATTATTATTATTATTATTATTAAGGTCCAGTGTAAGAATGAGTGAGTTCTCATGGTCAGACTGCTGATTGTAACAAATTTGAGGACTACGGTGGCCTTCACATACCAGAAAGTATGTTGTTCACCAACACCAGAAAAACACTCTCTGGAGTGTTTGTGGTGGCGCAAGATGGCGATCTCTGTAAAGCAAGATTCTTGATTACAGTACATGTAAAAGCCTTAGTAAAGCTTCTGACACCAAACTTGAGTTATTCTGAGTAATTATGAAAACAGTGCCTGCATCTCCGCACAACCAAAGTCTGGGTGATACTACACTGCGCCACATTGACCACTCCACTACTCAACAGGAATCAGCGTGTATCCCATCCACTGACAATCCTTTCTTTCTTTTTTTAGCAGCAGAATTAACTTTTGTAACTTTTCCTCTTGGCATTTTCATTGGCCGTTAGCACTAGCTCTATAGCTAGTAATAGTAGGAGCACATTACAGCTATGGTACTTCCTCTTTGACTTCATCAGGCGTGATGTAAAAAAGCATCTCTTCCTGTTTGCAGTACAGGAATGTCGGCTGTGCGACATTGGCAACGCAACACCACTTTACAGAGAAAGCTGCACACTGGAACTCTAAACTTGTTAAATTATGCCACATCAAGTTATGGTAATATAGGGCGGTCAAGTTCTGTCCTATTCCTATTTAAACTACTTTGAGCCCTTGTTGTTTCTCACACTCAATCGCAGCTGATGGGCGTCGAGTCCGTGAAGGTTCAGGTGTTTGGGTCCTAAAGAGGACCGGCTCTTATGATGCTTGCCACTGAAATACTTCTTGGTCATAACATCAGTCCATCTATCATGTATGTGGAAATTCTTTTGAGCGTCACAGGGAGGGGGGGGGGGGGAGTGGAGCTGGAGCCAACGTGAGCTGGAACAGGACGAGAGGCATGGATGGTGCACCACCAGTTAAGAACCTTTCTAAGCAACTTTCAGACTATTCGATTGTAGCCTGTTGGGTTTGAAATCTTGAAAGAAGGTCAACTTTTTCTCGTGCTAGATTCCTTTTTTGATGGTTGCAGGGCACGTAAATGCTCCGGCATCACCGTGCAACTCTAGTTGCAAAGAGCTTCTATCTTCAGGTTTAGCCATGGCTGCAGGTAATCGACGCACACGTCTTCCTCTTACTCCTCACTTTGTTCTTGGAGCATTTCGGCTAATGTTTCACTACTGCATTCTTTTGCCTCTTCATCCGTCTGTTCATTTGTTTCTTCTTGAGACGTTTCGGCAGTCGGTAACTCTAATGTTGCACTACCGCCGTCTTCTGCCGTTTCTTTCGTCTCTTCGTCCTTCTGTTTGTTTCCCTCTTCTGTTGTGTTGGCAGTTGGAATCACTAATGTTGCATTACTGGTTCCCGCTTCCATTTCATTTGCCTCTTCCACTGTCTCACAGTCAGTAAGGGTTCCACATTTTGCTTCTCCGTTTACCCACATCCCCACATACTGTTTGCCCTTTTCGGCAAAGTACAACTTTCCTTTGCCATGCTTCTCGTCATATTGCCATTCGCCTTCATACCAGTCGCCACCTATATATCGGATAATGCCCCTTCCGTGACGCTTATCCAACAGCCACTCCCCCATATACACGTCACCGTTCTCATAGTGCATCTCTCCCCAGCCACTGCGGTGGCCCTTCCTCCACTCCCCATGGTAATATGCTAAATCACTGTAAGCATATTTACCATGCCCATGCTTCTTCCCATTTCTCCACTCCCCAATGAACAACTGATTCCCCTTGGTGTATGTGCCATATCCATCACATTTCCCATATTTCCAGTCTCCTATGTAGTTGGCACCAGACTTCCAAACCTGTTGTCCCATCCCGTGCTTCATGTCGTTCTTCCACTCTCCTTTGTATTGATCTCCATTGAGCTCGTAAATTGTGCTCCGCGGTCCATGTCTCTGTGACCTTCTTTCCACCACTTTTGATGGACATCGAAGGAAATTGTTTTTCCGTAAAGGCATGGCTACTAATGCCGTCTGATCTAATGTGGAGTATGTAACCTTTATGATATTTGTGTTCAACACTTAAAAGGCAACATGACATCATCAAATCAATAGTGTTCATCTTCATCCGCTCATCCACGTCCGGGTCATCCTGGGGGCAGCACCACGTGTCTGTGCCAAAGCATGCCCTCTTTCAGCTCTGCAACATACAGTGCGTTCCATTTACCGTACTTTAGAAGTCAGAACTGGAGGTGACATCATCTTCGAGTTGATCACATGGACACAAATGTAGCTTGGCTAGTGTTGTGTCGGTCATGAGTGATTCGTTCGAAAGTACGAATCATTTGAGTGAACGAACTGACTGGGATCACTTCATGAACTGATTCGTTCCTTTCTTAGTTCAGTTGAGCTCAGCAGCGAGCGTGGCGGCTGGGAGTGGAACTGCCGCGTTCTGCGAATCACTCGTGAAGTCGTTCGCCGACGCCGTCGCTCACTCGTGAATCTTCGGCAAACAACGCCAGCCAAAGTGCGCCGAGCGGGGAGGGAGTGACTAGTAAGAAGAACTGTGTCTGCCGTGCTGCTGTGATTCGTGCGCGCTGTCAGTCACTGACTCAGTCATGATTCGCGAACGAACCGACACACAGAGAGCTGGAGAACTGTGGCTGAGGACGTGAATCTCATTCGCGCCGTCACTCACTCTATGACCCGCGGCGCGAACGTACTGCACTCAGGGAGGAGGTGAGTCACGTAGCAGGGCACTGGGCTCCTGCTTAGCACTGAACGATTCGATGAGCGAATCTTTTGAACGAATCATTTTAATGAACGGATTCTAGTGATTCAGTACACTCAAATGAACTGCCGATCCCATCACTAAGCTTGGCTAGCTAGCTATTATTAGCAATACCAGTCAAAAACACAGGAGGTTCCCAGATAGAATTTTGACAATACTATTGGCTGTGCCATGCCGAGGCGAGCCAGGACGATAGTGGAAAAAGAGTGTGTACAACTGACTACACATTTTCACACTAGTGTTTTTACTACCAAACAAGTGGCAGCCTTTCCTTTTCTTTCCTTCCTTTGACTTTCCAAGGTGGTAACCCAACTTGAGGAGGTCGTCCACTTAAAACTTTCAACTAGGAACTTGGAAAGTCTGCCCTCCAACTACACTTGGAAAATGCCAATAGCAACCATGTGGAGCACTTTACGCAGGAGTATACTGTGGCCACGTTGTACACTTGAGAAGTTGCCCTCTTCCTTGTGTCCTCTCCTGTTACACCAACTGTCCTCATGTTCTCCTTCACAAATGAAACAGAGACGTCCATGGTCTGGTGCTCGCTTCACAACCTAAGCAGAGTTCATAACACCGTTGGTAATGTTAGCATAAGCGTAAATAGTGAGAGTTGTGAGAGTTTCCAGTCAATTTGTATTTGTAAAATCTGTGTGTATTAATGGCCAACTATGTAAGCTATAATATCTGTGAAATAGTAGTAGTACCAGCAAAATACTGTATGAAATAATAGTATAGTACTAGCAGTAGCAGCAGCAGTAGTAGCAATAGCAGCAGAATCGGTACGCAAAGTAGGCTAAGTACTGGAAGTAATAACAGCAATACTAGTAGTAGTGGTAGGAACAATAGTGGTACTACTAGCAGAATTAGAAGAAGTAGTGGTAGTAGTAGTAGTAGTAGTAGTAATAGCAGCAGAATTAGGAGTCATAGTTAGCATTAGACGATGTTACAGCAGTACTAGTAGTAGAAGCAATAGTAGTAGCCGTAATTGAAGTACCAGCAGAATCAGAGGTAGTAGTAGCAGTCATGTCCTCATGATGATAATTCTTTGATAATATTAATTGGAAAAAAAAACCCTGAAAAATATGGAAGCATTATTAGATTATATGTATATGTATGTAGTAGTAGTATAGTAGTAGTTATAGCAGTAGTAGTAAAAACAGCAGTACTAGTAGTAATTGTTGGAGCAATAGCAATCGTAGTAGTATAAGCAGCAGAATAAGTAATAGTACGTAGTTACAGCAGTAGCGCTATACTAATTATGTTGCTATTATTACTAGTACTACCCCGCATTGTATTAGAAGTCGCAACAGCAGTACTAGTATCAGTAATAGGAGCAATAGTACTAGTCGTAGAAGTACCAGCAGTAGTAGTAGTAGTAGTAGTAGTAGTAGTAATAAGGATTCTAAGGATTCAAAGCTGTTATATTGTTGTCGATATAAAATCTTGTTATCCCTGCAATGAAACTCGGTAATAACAGCAGTACTTGTAGAAATCGTAGGAGCAATAGTAGTCCTAGTGGTATTACCAGTGGAATTCATTAATTAATTAACAGTAGTAGTACTAAGAGCACTAGTAGTACCAATAGTAGTGGTAAGAGTAGTACCAATGGCAGTAGTTGTTAATTTGTCAAACCTCTTGATAGACACCCAGTCCAGTAGGTGGCGGTAACGCGCCTGTAAGCCGGCTGCCAACCGCCAGTAAGTCGAACAGAAGAAGGAGATATTCAGTTGCGCCTCACGTGACGGTGACTCGGCTTCAGTCAGCTGATAAAACTCCTCTGTTGTTTCGTCCGGAACTCAAAGAGCTCAGTCACCGTCGAGTTTAACGACGTTGTGTGGTGGTGTTGTTGTTTTTTGCTCCGGGCACGATGAGGAATCTCTGCACACTGTTCGTTTTTGTGGTTTTAGCGCTGAACGTCGACGCGCTGGTTCGGTAAGGAGAGAAACTCGAAGTACACGTTAAGCTAGTAGTACACTGTTATTAACTGTGTGTGTGTCGAGGGACAACTATTGTTGTTGTTGTTGCATTGTTGTTGCATCATTGGGACATGTTCTTTGTTTAATCAACGTTTTTTGTAGCCCCAGTAGTCCTCATTGAGACAAAAACCTGGTTCTAATGACAAAAAAAGCGTTTAATGTTAGGCATTGGTTGGTTATGGATAAGGTTAGGGATACGGCTTTGTTTCGGTTGTCCAAATGAATGAAAGTCAGCGCAGAGTCCTGAGAAGAGTAGCTTCGCAAACGTGTGTGTCCATGTATTACTCATATTTTGGGGACGTAAAACTGTACAGTCACATTATGGGGACTTGTCTTCCAAAAAGCAAGTCCCCATAATGTAAATGACTATGTTTTATGGTCAGGTTGAGGGTAGTGTTAGAGATAGAGAGAGGTTAGGGTTCAGGGTGAGGATTAAGCCAGTAGTAATTATGGTTAAGGTGAGAGTAAGTCTCTAGGAAATGAATGTAAGTCAATGCAATGTCCCCTGAAGTCATGAAAACCTCACGTGTGTGTGTGTGTCTGTCTGTCTGATCTTGTGACTTTGATTCCGTCAATGTTGTTGCATCTGCTCTGTCAGCACATGAGGACTTTATTATTATCATCATTGTCAGTAATCAATGAAGTAGAACTGGGTCAGATGTTCTGATTTTTAAAAGTTAAAGTATCTCCAGGGCAGTTCATCCCTGAGAGCTGCCCTGACTGGATATGATCTATCTTGAGCTGGTTAATGTGAAACTCCCCCATAGATTAGCAGTTTCTGTTATATTCAGACCAGAACCTGTGGCAACAACAACCACACCCATTTAAATCACATTTTTCCCGTCATTCTGTTGCTCCCTTTTATTTTACCGTCTGTGGCTTGTCATGACCATGTGACTTAGTCATGTCCTCATGACAATAATTCTATGATAATACTAATTGGAAGAAAAAAAAACGGAAAAATATGGAAGCATTATTAGATGCCCTACTAAATAGTTGTCATTGTTTTTGTTTCGTTTTTCCCTCCTGTCCAGAATTCCACTGACGAAGTTCCGTTCCATCAGACGCGAGATGACAGACTCGGGGAAAAGTGTGAAGGAGCTCTTGGCCGACAAACACTCCTTGAAATACAACCTTGGCTTCCCTTCCAGTAATGCACCCACTCCAGAGACGCTGAAGAACTACCTCGATGTGAGCATCATTGTTTCCAGTCGTTGGCTTTGTTTCATCCATGTTTGCAGGTTTCTTGTCTCCAGCACTGATACAATAGCCATTTCTCCCCTTCAATATACATTTACACGTTTTTACGGTGAATGACTCTAAGCCTTTCCAAATCCTTTAGAAACAGGAAGTGCGTACACCATGACTTGACAGTAAATCTGACCAGAGTCATGTGAAGCAGAAGATTGCGTCAGGTTATTAATAACTTTCTTGTCCGGTAAAACGGCTGATTCACTGCGTGACTTGATGATCACGGTGACCTGTGTCCTAAAAACATGAGCTGAATGACACCATCAGCCAGGACTGAGCAGGTCATCGTCAAACCGAAACTGCAGTGTAATTGTTTTATCGTAGTGCATATGGAGAAGAAGGAGAAGTCCGTTGCTTCACTGTGCTTGTGTTATGTGAGGCAGAGGTTGAGAAATGTCCAGCTTTCAGAGCGTCGGCCAATCAATCTTTTCCAGCATTTACACTCGCCCGTACATGGGCAACATACAGCCCTGAGGCCAAAACCAGTTTTATCTTGTCCATGATGTCCTCACCATTTACCTCAAGTCGACTCCACTCAAATTATTATTTCTTAAACTTTTTTTTTATTGTCTTTTGCCTGTCCTACCATCCATCTACTTGTCATGCCGCCTGTCTTACCCTCTGACGTGTTCTGTCTGTTTCTCCTCTGAGTTTCAAACGTCCAGTTTCTTTTCCTGAGAGATTACAGTGAGCGTTTTGCTGAGGTCATCATGAGATTAGCTGCAGTCATGTGTTTCCTCAGTTGGATTATTTACCAGCAAGTTCCAGTTAAACCTCTACAAGCTGTCCAGACACTGATGTTTGTTTGAGATCCTAATAAATCTGTTTTTTTTTTTAACCAGGCTCAGTATTACGGTGAAATTGCCTTGGGAACCCCGCCTCAGACCTTCACCGTGGTGTTTGACACGGGTTCGTCCAACCTGTGGGTGCCCTCTGTTCACTGCTCCCTTCTCGACATTGCATGCTGTAAGTGCTGACGTTGTTTATACATCATCGGGGGGGGGGGGGGGGGGGCGACGCAGTGTCTGAGCTGCCATAAACACAACATGTCTGTTTTCACAGTGCTTCACCACAAATATAACTCCGCCAAGTCCAGCACATTCGTGAAGAATGGAACGGCCTTCGCCATCCAGTATGGATCTGGCAGTCTGTCAGGATACCTCAGTCAGGACACGTGCACGGTATGCACTCGTCTCACGCTGTATCCTCAAAGTGAACCGTGTGTTGCTAAACTTTTATTCCCGTTTCCAGATCGCAGACTTGGCAGTGGAGAAACAGGTTTTCGGAGAAGCCATAAAGCAGCCCGGCGTTGCGTTTATTGCAGCCAAGTTTGACGGGATCCTTGGAATGGCCTACCCTCGCATATCTGTGGACGGAGTGGCACCGGTCTTTGACAACATCATGAAACAGAAGAAAGTGGAGAAGAATGTCTTCTCCTTCTATTTGAACAGGTGGGAGCAAGTTTTGGCACTGAGTCAGAGTTCCAGAAACTACGGGTTCCTATTGGTCCTTGAAATCCTTGAAAGTTTGTGAATTTGGGGGAAACAAGAAGTGAGGTTGATATTTAGGTAAATGTCTCCCTTGTTTGTTACAGCGCCACCTTCTGCTCCATGCCCTGCATTGCTTGATGTATGTAGATTAGGCCTATGCAGGACAAATGTTGAGTTATAATTACTAGCGGTGTTGTGGACACTGTCTCTCTCTGTTAAGCAAGAGAGAGTAAATGATGACGAGATACCCGGGAAATTAAAATTCCAAGATCTCAGTCTCACCAAAGAAAATGACAAAGTCTGACTTTGACCAAGATCCCAAGGACAATCACGTGTCCAGATGCAGAGCGTGCTGCAAATAAATAAAAGTGGACGCCAATGGACAGAAGTCCTCCTCCCATCTATGGTGAGACTGCAGATTGTATCATACACTCACCCGTCCATTTCCAGAGAGCATCAGGTGGCCTTCACAAAGGCCTCTGGCTGGTCTGGCACAAAATGGCTGCCTCTGTAAAAGAAAGACCCTTAAGTACATTCTAGGGCTACAAAAAAACCAAACCTTTAATCTCAAAAATTATTATACACATTATGTATGAGTAGTATATTCAGTTTCTACCTGTAAAGAGACAGTGACTTTAACTTTGTTTTGAACACTGTGGTTGAACCTGCAGCAGTGAACAGACTCTGATAAAGCCACTGTTCAAACAGCAGCTGGTGATAATCTGCTGAAGAAGGTGGAACATTCCGCCGCCAACATGTTTTCACAGCTGTTGGAATCTGTACATTTCTCAGAGTAAATGTTAATGTTGCTTCATTATCTGCTTCTTTCAATTTTAGTTTAATTAATTGTAATGATTCAGTTCACGGAAAACTGCTATGCTGACCGCGCCCAACGTTGAGGAGGTACTCCTAAGTAATAGAGATGACGATGTGTTTCATGCCAAACTGAGTCGTGCTGGAACTGTATCAGCGACATTGTCTGACTTAGTGTTGTTCTCTTTCTCGGCAGGAACCCAGACACCTCGCCCGGCGGCGAGCTGCTGCTGGGAGGAACCGACCCCAAATACTACACCGGTGACTTCAACTACGTCAACATCACCCGAAAGGCGTACTGGCAGATCCGCATGGACCAGTGAGTCAGTGTGAACAGTCGGGTTTGGTTTTTAGACTCGGACCTAAAAGGGATTTATTTTATATATTTTTCAGGACAAAAAGCAACATAAATTTGTATATTTTAAGTTGAAACATTTTTTTACGGTTAGGTTGAGGGTAGGGTCAGCGAAAGGTTAGGGTCAGGGTTAGGATTAAGCCAGTAGTAATTATGGTTGAGGTTAGAGTAAAGCCCAATTTATACTTCTGCGTAAAGTGCTCTGCGTAGGCTACGTAGAGACTCTGCGTCGACGCAGAGACTGTCAAAGAGCCTCTGCGTCGTCTCCGGGTGCACGAAATATTTTTTAAGTGTCCGTCACTCCGTCAAGGGACTACGGAGACGGCAAGAGCTGCGATTGGTCCTCAGGACAGGCTGAGCGAAGCTGCTCTGTGCCGGCTCTCAGTGCGCTCCGGGCGTCCTGACAGAGGCGGTGCTGATCCCCGCCGATAACGCCGCTGCCGAACTATAAATACGTCATATCTATTCACACACAGCACATGTTTAGACTCTAAATGGCCAATTTATCGCCTCAAATTATCTTAAAACTGCGTTCCGTCACACAGAAAAGTGAGAAACGGCCACTGTTTCAACAACAACAGTCTTTCTCTCTCTTTCTTTCTCGGACGCCATTGCTCACTGTAGCCAGAAGCACAACAACCTTGCGCAGCGACCCCTACTGATCGGGCGGGAAATTGCAGCCAGTGTCCGTCACCACGACGCAGAAGTATAAATGCTCGAGGCGTCTCCGTGGTGACGCAGACGGATAACGCATACGCAGTCGGAGAAGTATAATGTGGCCTTAAGGCTGAATCCCAATTCCACCCCTTAGCCCTCCCCCTTCCCCCTACCCCTTTGTCGGAGTTCCCCTTGGCCCTCAAAACAGAGTTGAGGGAGCGAGGGGTACGAACGTTCCCCTAAGAAATGAGACACACCTCCATTACGTCATCACGTCGTCCGGACTTGACGCTCGCGGACTGCTACACCAACAAGCCGATGCGATGCTTGTTGATGTAACAATCCTAAAATGCCGTCCTCACAAGTAATGTCTGTTGCCTGGGCTATTTTTCTGTTTTTATGACTGTCAGCTGCTAACCAACGACATCGGCGGCGACGCTGTGAGGAGTGTTCACACACAGTTACAGCGACTGCAGACCCGCTGCATTACCATTACCATAGCCACACACACACACACACACACACACACACACACACACACGGTGCAGAGGGAGAAAGCTGCTCGCAGACAGAGCGGAGGAGAGCGGGGACAGAATCTCCTGTTCTGTCCTGAAGACGTAACTGTGCACTCCGGCACAATTTGTTAATGTTAAAAAAAATAGCGATAGCAGCTAGCTAACCACTTACGAAAGGAATGCCGGGATAGCATCGGCTACGACTAGCTAGTAATTCAAAACAAACTTGACTAGTGATTCAGAAACACCGTTGACAATTGAAGAAGACCGCAATACAATCATTACACATGACTGTCGTGATTAAAATACTGAAAATACATTAGTGCGAGTCTTTAACGGCCAGCTTTCAAACTTCGCTGACAGGTGACGCGGCGGAAGCTGCAAAATTCCTCAAAGCCCTCCGTTTCAAGTGTGGTCCTGATGAAGCTTCGTTTCGAGGGCTACGTAGCCCTTCGGCTTGGCCCTACCCCTTAACCCTTATGAGAAATGAGACAGCACTACCCCTCACATGAACGCGCAAAAACAAGGGGTAGGGGGAAGGGGAAGGGCTAAGGGGTGGAATTGGGATTCAGCCTAAGTCTCCAGGAATTGAATGCAAGTCAATGCAATGTCCCCTGAAGTCATGAGAACCTTGTGTGTGTGTATGTGAGACAGGTTGGTCGTGGGCAGTCAGCTGACTCTGTGCAAAGGCGGCTGCGAGGCCATCGTGGACACTGGTACGTCTCTGATCACCGGTCCCTCTGCCGAGGTCAAGGCTCTGCAGAAAGCCATCGGTGCCATTCCACTCATCCAGGGAGAGGTGAGTTAAAAGAGGGGCGGGGCCTCACCTGACGAGTGCAATTCAGTTATTAACCCATTGACGCCGGGAAAGCATTGCCGCATTTCTACCATTGGCGCCGGGAGAGCGGCTGCGCGATTTATACTACCATAGACGCCGGTAAAGCGGATACGTCAATTTTCGGGGGGTATAAGGGTTCCTCGCGACATTGTTTTGAAATCACTTTGCGCAAACATGGAGGACTTTGACAGCGGGGAGATTTCTGAAGGCATTGATTTTGAGGAGTTTCGTCTTCGATGACGTCATCGCTGATAACTTCGAACGCGCTGAACAAATCTACCAGGATTTATGGTTAAGACATAATTATGTTCGAAGACGACACGGTCGACGATAATGGCGATAATTACCACCGTAATCGACAGAGTGTTTACAACCGCGCACCAGGGTTGACGGTGGATTTACCTGCAGATGCCACAGCGCTGTAAGCACTATCACCGTCACATGTGAAGCAGACTGTTACAGTCATTACATGCTGTTCTTGTTCTTCACACACCATCAGGACTAAATCAAGGCACTGACACAAGTTGATATTACTTTGTTTTCTTACTGTTTTTAATTGAAAATAGTACTGTTCACTTTAATTTTACCTTTTTGTATCTAAATAAACTAAATTTCACAGGAAAGCCACAGGTGTAAGCTTTCAAACACTTTTTGAATTGTGTTCCTATATCTGCTACAGAGGCTGAGAAATCAGTCGTTTAGTAGACATTGAACCTCAGGTTTTGGAGGCATTTTCCCAGGCGCTTCAGGCCTTAATGGGGTAATCAATTTACTAAATTAATCGGACATTTGCTGGATCGAGTCCCCGTCTGGTCTCGATTGACCCTAGTGGGCGATGCCCAGAGAGGGAGAAGCCAAAAGAAAAGCTGTTAATATTATGATTCATAGCGTGAATGTGCTTTGTGTTTCAGTACATGGTGAACTGTGACAAGGTCCCATCACTGCCTGTCATCACTTTCACCGTGGGGGGGCAGAGCTACAGCCTGACTGGAGAACAGTACATCCTCAAGGTGAGTGCAGCAGAGTTTATCATCCAATAGGGGGCGATGGTGCAGTGCCCAGTCGCCCCCCCCTGCATGTAAAAATCCTGCTCCGTAGTTGTGGGCTGGTTTAAAGGACACAAACACACAAGTGTGGCTTTGTTTGCTGAGTCGCAGCTCAGAGGAAGCCGGTTTGTTTGTTTTTCACTCTGCTGCAGACCCTCGAATGTTGACATGGTGTTGGTAAACAAACGTAAAGTTATACTGCCTTGTAAATCAGATCAGGGAAGGAGATCAAGTACAAAGTTTAGGTTCTTTGATAAGGGCTGCAGCTAACAATTGTTTGACTTACCAAAAGGTTTCAGTTTCAATGAGTTCCTCGTTATATGGAGCAAAGAAACCAGCAAAATAATCACATTTAAGAAGCCGAAAAGTCAGAAAACTTCAATTAAAAATAATAATAATTCATTTAGTAACTGATTAATTGAATTGATGTTTGAGCCCTAAAGTAAATACACACATCAGGACCACACGGTTGGTGTAGTGCTACAGTTCCACGCAGCTCGGTTTGGTATAGTTTCCATAACTATAGCTCCTTATATAGCATAGCAACAGCTGCGTGAAACTGCTGCGTGGTTTTACACACAAACACACAAACTAGTGACTTGTAAAGCAGTCGTTTTCAGTGTAACTGAATCATTAGAATCAGTGGATTAAAAAGATTTGTTCACAGAATTGTTCAGTTTTTCCTGCAGATGGCGCTCTGCTACCTCCAGCACTGAGCATCAGACCCTCCCAGTGTTACACTAACTCGTGTTCAGTGTCACACACTGTACCTTTATTTTAAATCCTCGCAGCAGCAGCGGCATCATCTGTGTCTCTGTCCTCCAGGTGTCTCAGGCTGGAAAGACCATCTGTCTGAGTGGATTCATGGGTCTGGACATCCCCGCCCCCGCAGGGCCCCTGTGGATTCTGGGAGACGTGTTCATCGGTCCGTACTACACCGTGTTTGACCGAGACAACGACCGCGTGGGCTTCGCCAAGTCCGTCTAAACAATTGCCCTGTTCAAAGAGGAAAAGTACAAAAAACATCCGAGCTGCACACGTTTTTTCCGTTGCTTTGCAATCACTCGGTATTTAGCAATAGACTGCGTGTCGAGCTTAAATGCACTGATCTGCACTGGTGTGTGTTTGTGTGAAAGAGACTGATGATGGATGTTCAGATTTGATCATGGATCAGCTGATTGTATCAATATAATACTGCCTCGTGAAGTGAT
>NC_139815.1:3207188-3212188 GCF_963457635.1 Microchirus variegatus | reverse complement strand
AAAAAAGGGAAATAAGGCAGTAATTTGTTTTTAAGTTGTGATTTGAAGACCATACCCATCACATATTTACCATATTCAGATTCAGATTCAAGGGAAAAGAGCGAAAGAAAAGGGAAGTGGAACAGTCCACATCGTTACACCGAGGCCTGTGTATCCATGCTCAGCCACGAGAGAACCCAGGGAATTCAAAGAGTTCAGCCTGGGGAACAAAAGTCGCTCTCCTCCTCTGGATCCTGCAGCACGGACACCGCAGCCTGCCACCAGACGCAGTCTCTCCAACGCAGGAAAAAGAGCGTGGGAAACTGAAGCTCCTTTATTCTTTTGTCTATTATTAGGGCCCCGAGCGCTTTGTGCCAGGACTGTGGATTTCCGGTCATTTATAACACTCTTGAACAGGGCTCTATAGCGCCCCCAGAAGTCGGGTCATGGTCAGACAAAAGTGGTCGGGGATGAAATTTGGTGAGTTTGTCGGGCTTACTCCAAAGTTTCTTCTTTTTTGACGCGAGAGAAAGTGGCCATAATTGCCGTATATGCAAAATTTTTGATTTTTTTCTAATCGTGTTTAAGTCGCACATACACTACTCACAAAAAGTTAGGGATATTCCACAAGTGATATTCTACCATGAACGCAGGGCATTTAAGTAGAACGATCCAATGGTCATTTGTTTATCTCAAACAAGAGCTAACAACAGTGCTAGCAATACCACAACAAAACATCTTAATAACTTGACCGATTTTAAAGTGTTGTCTTGGTCTCATGACGTCAACATTTGAACGTCACAATGAAGACGACCGTTTGAATACAAATTGTCATTGACGCAGAACTTTTACCACGGCATCAGACAGTTGTTGTGATGTTTTGCGGTTAATCACCTTGTTAGAGAACAGCATGTTATTCAATAAGTACTGAAACATTGAACAAGTCGGCCATTTTGGAAAAAAACAATAAAAAATGGCTGGTCTACGCATTTGAACAAACTCGTCCTAGCACGTTTGAGCTAGCCGCGTCAAACTCGGTCCATGTGTTCTCGACAGGTTTGTGATTAAAAGTTATCAAAGGGTTTTTCTCTAAGTCAAAAGTTGTGGCCTCAACACTCCGACAAAGTTGGCGTTAAAATAGCAGGAAAACTACTTTAAAAATCATTTTTTTTTAAAACTTTGACATTAAATTTCTCACTCATCAGATATGAGGAGTTGCGTGGGGCGAAGGCCACATCATGACTGCTTGCAGTCCTAATTATAATATTTATTATTTTAATCATTGTTCATTATAATATGTATTATCAAAACCTTTCGTTTTAACCCTTTAACACCGAGCCAGGAGAACAAATTGGGGATTGAGATTAATCCGACAGAGTTCGCTAATTTTGCTCAACCATTCTTCGAATCAGACCAAATTTACAACAAACTAAAAGGAATCATTTCATGTTAAGAAATCTTAACTTTAAAAATGTGAATTGTACCCAAATCATTTCTTACACAGAAACCAGGAGCAGATGAGAGTTAATGAAAACTCATTGTTTAGTTTGGTACTGGTAATTCAAGTTTAAAAGTAAACATCCCAGAAATTTGCCTTTTTTGAAATATCAATTTTCAACACGACTCCTTGCATTGGTTTTCTGTTATTCGTTATCCATTTTAAGTCAGAAGGAGCCTGGGGCACTTTCTCATTCTTTCTTATTTTCATTTCTATGATAACCTTCATTAAAAAAAAGGGTCTTTTTCTTGAGATTTAAAATAAAACAAACCCAAGAGTGTCGGACAGGTAACATGAGACCAAAGCACAGATCGGGGAGAGTCACGTGGAGCTTGATGCCCTGATGATTCTGTGGATCATCACGGCTTCTGTTGACTGATGATTTTTCCTTCTCTTTGTCAACATGGAACAGGTTTGTTCAGTTTACAGAATTTTAGTGGAATTCTTCCACTCCCCAGAGAAAAGCAAACATCCATCTTTTTTCTTCTGGTTGTAGCAACTAACAACACGACCACGTGGCTGCACTTGACAAAGTTTGATTTAGCAACATTTACTGTATGTACGTGTCACATATTTGAAGAACGGATATTATTATTATTAATAATAATAATGCATTGAGATTAAGATTAATCCGATAACTTATTTGGCTAATTTTGCCCGGTCGGCATTCTTCAAACCAGACCAAATTTACAACAAACTAAAGGAATTATTATGAATTAACTTGTGTGTTTGGTGACACTCTATACTGCACATTCTTATCGCCTCTGTATGTTTTAATATAGTAAAGAGGGAAAAACGGCAGCCTGAATGCTCCGTGTTCCAAGGGTCTGCTTCTTGACTGAACAAATATTGAAAATCGGACTTTGTTTACTTGTTTGTCAGACAACAGACACAACTAAGGGTGGGGGCAGGTGCCACAGGCAGGGTCCTCAGTCAGACCCTTGAAAACTGATCTGCAAGATCAGGTCATCTTCTTTAGTACTGCAACCCCCTCCCAAACCTGACAAACACGTTTCTAAAGAACAGGAAAGAGTCTGTGCATCGGTTTTCTCAAGCACAAATTAAACTAAATCCAAGCATCGCTCGTCTTTTTTTCGGCTTTGTTTTATGCATTTAACGTCTTTGCACAGGAGATATTTTCTGGGTCGTTTTGTTTTCAGGGGTTGATTTTCTTTGTTTTATTTGAAAATAACACGCGCATAAGATCATCAAATTTGATGAAAAATAATATAACTTTGTCTCAACTTTAAGCTTTTATGACCAGTAACGAGTACCAGGGGTGGAAAGTAACTAAATACATTTACTCAAGTTACTGTATTGAATACGTTTTTTTGTGTATTTTGTATTTTTTTAAGTACAATTTAAAAATCAGGATTTTGTATTTTACTTGAGTACGTATTGACTCAAGTATTGTACTTAGTTACTTTATAAATCCTATCCGTTACTGAGTAAAAATAAACATTCAGCACAATGAAGACCTGCAGGGGGAAAATATACACCAGAACCAGACGAATGATGATGTGATTAGCACCAGCACTGGTGCGTGAACATAACGTAATATCCTGTGTCGCGTCGGGCGCGTGAGCTCCAAAATAGTTTTGGATTTCCGACCCCTTGTCATATTTCTACTCCCCTCACACCCCACGCAAAGTAACTAAGTAACTTTTACTTAAAGTACATTTCAAATAAACTACTTTTTACTTCTACTTGAGTACATTTTCAGATGACTACTTTTACTTCTACTAGAGTAATATTTCATCAAAGTATTGGTACTTTTTACTCGAGTACAATGTTTTAGTACTTATTTCCACCTCTGACAAGTACAAACAAAGGTGTGTGTGTGTGTTAAGGAATAAATTAAAGTCAGCTTCATTAAAGAAAGGGAGGAAAATGACACATCCATCCATCTCAAGATTTACCACATGAAATAATTTATTTTCTTGTAAAATTGCAAAATTCATTAATAACAAGGACTGCACACAGTCATGATAGGGCCAAGACAATTACTCGAATAATCGATTACTAAATGAACCATTTGTTAATTTGTCAACCATTTCATGACCCACAAGACATTTGAGATCGTCATCGTTTCCAGGTTTGACAAACACTGATCTACTTTTTCTGGACCAAACGATGACTCGATTAATCCAGAAAGTACTCGACAGATTAATTGATTATGAATGCAATCGTTAGAATGAAGAATACACATTTGTTCTCACTCATCAATGTTCAAATACAAACAATTGGATTTATCAATTGGAACGCCGAGGGGTCAAATTGGCCTGAAACCTCCACCAAAGGCTGAAACACTCAATTGAGAAACTTCTCCCTGAAGCGACAGAAACTAGGATTTAAAAATCCCTTTGGAGTCACTGTGCACACACACACACATGAACAAACAAGAGCAGCAAAACAACCAAATGAATCGTGAAAGCACGCATGGGCGTCGTCAACAGGACAGGTCAGGAAAACAAAAGCCTCTAACGGAGGCGTGAGGGTAAGTAAGATGAATATTAGTGTTTTGAGTTACCTGGGTCATGGGCGGCCTCTTCCTGCTTCAGGCAAAGGTGTGGCTGGAGGCCGAGGACACCTGAAATGCTGCAGCCAGATGACCGGGCTGAACCAAGTGTCACCATCTCATGGGGAGGATTGTGTTGATGAGGCTCGACTGAACATTTCCCCCCTGTGGGTTATTCCAGCTTGACCACATCAGTATATAGATTGTCATTGACGCAGAACTTTTACCACGGCATCAGACAGTTGTTGTGATGTTTGCGGTTAATCACCTTGTTAGAGAACAGCATGTTATTCAATAAGTACTGAAACATTGAACAAGTCGGCCATTTTGGAAAAAAACAAAAAAATGGCTGCGTCAAACTCGGTCCATGTGTTCTCGACAGGTTTGTGATTAAAAGTTACCAAAGGATTTTCTCTACGTCAAAAGTTGTGGCCTCAACACTCCGACAAAGTTGGCGTTAAAATAGCAGGAAAACTACTTTAAAAAAAAATTTTTTTTAAACTTTAACGACATTAAATTTCTCACTCATCAGATATGAGGAGTTGCGTGGGGCGAAGGCCACATCATGACTGCATGCAGTCCTAATTATAATATTTATTATTTTAATCATTGTTCATTATAATATGTATTATCAAAACCTTTTGGTTTTAACCCTTTAACACCGAGCCAGGAGAACAAAGTGGGGATTGAGATTAATCCGACAGAGTTAGCTAATTTTGCTCAACCATTCTTCAAACCAGACCAAATTTACAACAAACTAAAAGGAATCATTTCATGTTAAGAAATCTTAACTTTAAAAATGTGAATTGTACCTAAATCATTTCTTACACAGAAACCAGGAGCAGATGAGAGTTAATGAAAACTCTTTGTTTAGTTTGGTACTGGTAATTCAAGTTTAAAAGTAAACATCCCAGAAATTTGCCTTTTTTGAAACATCAATTTTCAACACGACTCCTTGTATTGGTTTTCTGTTATTCGTTATCCATTTTAAGTCAGGAGGAGCCT
>NC_139815.1:3177188-3204688 GCF_963457635.1 Microchirus variegatus | reverse complement strand
AGTCCGCGCTCCCTCCCCCCGCTGCTCTGTGAGCCGCTACCCGCGGATGACTGTCATTCGCCCGGCGAAAAACCCGACAAGCGACACGGCGGCTCCTTCCTGCGGTCGGATCGCAGAGCTTTGGCCGTCATGGCGGAGTGAGGCGGACGGAGGTCCCGGGACTCGCTGCTGCTGCCGCCGCCGCTGCTGCAGGTTGGTGTTCGTGTGACTTTTGTGTTTGTTATTGTTGAACAGATTGTGAAATGATTGGACAAATGAGCTTTATTGTGTTCGCATCCTCAGCACACACACATTTAAGCAGTGTTTGCACGTGCTGTTGACTCAAGTCTCCTCCTTAAATAAAGTGACATGTGTCAGCCTGACCCGCCTTCTATTGTCTCTGAGCTTCAACTTCACGGCCGGACACACCTCGAGAGGTGGACCGGGGGCGGAGCAGTGTGTTCAGGGCCCCCCTTTTCATGACAAGGGATTCAATTTCAGATTAAAACACATTTGCTTCATGACATGTACTCTTCTCAAAGGTGACAAAGTCGAATCAGGGATTTCTTCTTCTTATGGTCCTTTTCCACTACATGGTACTGGCACGGCTCAACTCGGGACAGTTTTCTTTTTTTTTTTTGCTTTTCCATCAGTGATGGGGGGGGGGGGGGGCGGGTAGCTTAGTGGTGCGACATGTCACAGAGACATCATGGTCACAAGTTCAACTCCACCCCTCGTGCTTTTCTTAGTACCAGCTCTGGCGAGGTTCCAAGAGAGCTAAGCCAATACTGTACATGACGTCAACAGACTGCCGGCCCCTGATTGGTCAGAGAGTGTCGTCGCTGGGAAGAGTCGTGAGCACGACGTCCGACAAAAGAATCACAGCGAATGCCGGACTGAAGATTAGTTCAAAATCCTGAAAATATGCGTTAATCTCCCAACATTTAATAAAGGAAATGTCTAAAATGTCAATATTAAAGGTGCCATATGTAAGAATGTGGCCAAAAACGGTTACTACATTCAAATTCAAAAGACAGAGGTCTTTTAGGTTTGGTCTTTTGACGTAACTGGCAACCCGTGGTTGCTCGGCAGCTGAGACTCTACTGACTGCAATGATTGGTAGACGGCGGTAGGTGGCGCCACATGTCCAAAAACATGATTTCAAAACATTTGCAGTCTGCAAAGTATTTTTTTAATGCAAATATTTTGGCTGTACTGTTGTTATATGAACATTATTCCTGAGTCTCTGTGACATATTAGGAGGATTTTATGGCCAGTTGCTTTAGATTTATTACATAATGCACCTTTAACAGAAAAGTCTGGCGTATTAAGCAAACAAATCGTTTTAATCGACTGATTCTAATGATTCAGTTACATCCAAAATAACTGCTTTACAAGTCACTAGTTTGTGTGTTGTGCTGTGATGGCCCCGCCCACATTGAGGGGGGTACTATATTGTAATGGTAAAAGCAACCAAACCATGTAGGGTTGAGACGTGCCGTACCGGGCCAGTACCATGCAGTGGAAAAGCGCCACTGCGTCAGGCACAAATGGAGACGCCCATAAATCGCTTCACAGGTCATGAAGAGACTGTACTAGTTTGTGTAATATTGTAATAAAGCTGATAACGCTCTGACACACAACAACAGCATCTGTGGTGATGGTGCTGGACTCAGGTGAAGTCGTCATGGATCGGGTCGAGGGTGAACACAACAGCAGCTGCAGAGACCCGTTGGAGCCGGATGCCAGAGCAGATCCAATAAAACTCACAAGAACACCGTCCAAAAAGAGCAATGCGGCAAAGAAAGAGAAGGTGTCCCACAACGGACTCCCAGCCCAGACCCACCACAGTCCAGTGGAGAAGAGATCACTAAAAGCTGGGGCCACGCCCAGAGCCCCGCTCCGCCGTCCCCTCAGTCTGGATATGACGCCGAGGAGCCTGCGAGGGTCTCAGGAGCAGATGGCGGACAGGCGGCCTCCTTGGCGCAGCGGCTCTGCTGCTCCCTCACCTCCAGCTCGGAGCCTGACCAGCCCCAGTCTGGGTGCAGGTGGATGGATGCGGCGCAGTGAGAGCACCTGCTCGGTCAACTACTCCCTGGGGCTCCGGGCAAGCAAGGGGCTAATGCGACCGGCCACCTCGCTCCCGCACATCGCTAAAGGGACGGGGGCTACGCCGCAGCCTGCGCCCGCCAGGTCCTGTCTGCTCGTGGCCCTGAGGCCTCTGAACCTGGAGCAGGAGAAGCAGGCGTTCTTTCAGTCGGATTTCAAGTACGAGCCCCAGTTTGAGTACACGCAACCTGAGCCGAGGTCTGTGCTGGAGAAGTACCGCGAGGGCTCCGGCCTGTTCCTCGAGCAGGTACGGTCTGTCACCATGGAGCCATGTCACGGCTGATGAAGACGATAGTGATGGTGGTATCCCCTCTCTCTCTCTCTCTGTGTGTGTTTTCCCTCTGCAGGCGGTTGGAATCATGGAGTGCGTCCTGAGGAAGTTTGGCTCTTATGAGAACTTTGAAGTGGTGACCGGTGGAAACGTGCTCTCTAAAAGTCAGATTTGGGCATCTGTTCGCAAATATCTGCAGAAAGAAGGCTGCGTGGGCGAGGTGAGCAGGCTCGTGTAAAGGACCTAAAGGGGAGTGAAAGTATCTTAGCAGAAAATGAAAAAAGTTTTAGAAGTAAAAATATAAAAAAAAAAAAAGAGGAATTAGGATTGCGCCATGGTGGCTCAGTGGTGGGGCGAGTTGGGGCGAACTGGAAGGTTGTGGGTTCAATTCCTGGCTTTGCTGGTCTATGTGTCCTTGAGCAAGACCCTTAACTCCACGTTGAAGCCTGTGAATGGTAAAACTGTAATGTAAAGCATCAAGATTTGGAAAGCTCTGTATAAATACAGACCATAATACCGACTGATTTTATTTGGTGCTAAGCATTGGTTCTCAAAGTGCGGCCCGGGGGCCAATGGCGGCCCGCAGAAACATTTCTGGCGGCCTGCAATGAATTACAGTAGATGGTTTTAATCCAGGAGCTACTAAGCTTGTTAAATGTTTATTGGACATTACTGGATACAGACCAATAAGTGTAAACTGTACAACTGTATTTACTATGTCATCAAATTTTGGATGACACAGTATAGTATGACGTTTTTGTCCAATTTTGGAGTTGAAATTTTTTCCCAAAAAATTGTCACATTTTGGATGACATAGTAGTATGTCATTTTTGTCAAATTTTGGACCAAACTTTTTTTTGAAAAAAAGTAGTCAAATTTGGGACCAAAAACTTTTTTCCCCAAAAATTGTCAAATTAGGGACGACATAGTATATAGTATGACGTTTTTGTCAAATTTTGGACCAAAACTTTTCCCCAAAAATTGTAACATTTTGAACAACATAGTATAGTATGACATTTTTGCAAATTTTGGACCAAATAAATGTTTTTTCTTTTAATTGTCAAATTTTGGACAACAGTTATTACGTTTTTTTTTTCCTTTGGCGGCCCTCAGTCCAATGTTGGGTTCCCAAATTGGCCCTCAGGTATCAAAACTTTGAGAACCCCTGGTGTAAAGTGCAGATACGCAAACTTTGTACTTAAGTACAGTAAGAAAACACTTCAATAAATCATATTGTCATGTTCCCTGACGATAATGACGATGATGCCTGCCTGTGTTTGCAGGTCGTGGTGCGTCTGTCCGATGAGCTGCTGTCTCAGGCAGTGATGGTGGTGGAGAACCATCGTCCCACACTGACCATTAACCTGGCTGGAGCTCGGCAGCACTGGCTGGAGGGGATGCTGAGACATGAGATCGGTACGCTGCAGCTCATCCAGTAACCACACTGCCAAGACAGTTCCTGGTGTCTAACCTTTCTCTTGCGGTCCTGTCGTGACTCGTGACTGACGGGGTTTGGCATGCGCACCTCTCATTACTGTAACTCCTAGACTGTTTGATATCTGATAGCTGTTTTTTTTTGTCTTTCAGGGACACATTATCTGCGAGGCGTCAACAACGGTCTGCAGACGTGGGCCGGCACAGACGGCAGGAAGCAGTTTGGCCTCAAACCAGCCAACCCCACAGAGGAAGGCCTGGCCAGCCTGCACAGCGTCCTGCTGAGGAAGCAGCCGTATCTGTGGCGAGCGGCGCTGCTCTACTACACCGTCTACCACGCCGCCAGCATGAGCTTCAGCCGCCTCTTCGGTCACATCGCGCGCTTCGTCCAGAACCCCGACGTCCGCTGGGAGTACTGTCTGAGAGCCAAGAGAGGACAGACGGACACGTCTCAGCCCGGTGAATGCACACACACACACACAGGTCTTCATGGATAGATAAGCAGGCTTACTTGTGACAGCTGTTAAGGGGACAGATAGTTTTACATGGAGAGGAATGTCCTTTTACCTTAGGATATCAGTCATACTAATGGGACAGATGTTACTGGGACAGGTCTTAAGTGCTAGATTTAGGGACTGACTAAAGTGTATGTGTGTGTGTGTGTGTCTGTGTGTGTGTGTGTGTGTTGTCAGGCTGCTTCAGTAAAGATCAAGTTTACCTGGACGGAATCCTGCAGCTTCTCCGCCACAGAAGGTCTATCGACTTCAAGATGTTGACGTCTTTAGGAAAGGTGAGTGGGACACCATTCATTCATTCATTCACTAACTCATTCACTCACTCACTCGTTCAGGACACAGGTCTTCAGCGACTCATCGAATGAAAGAGTGAACGCGTCGCAAAGCTGTTGCTTAAAATTCATGAACAAAGTTTGAACAGATCAGAGGTAAAGGAGCTTCCTGAGCAGGTGCTGCCCCCTGCAGGGCAGACTCAATAGTGACCGCAGTTACTGACCAGGTGAGGGGATTTTTAATTCAGTCAGAACATGTTGGTGTTAGTGATGGTGTGTTAACCCGTGGATCTATCACGGTATCAACGACATTATTCTCACACAGTCGAGGTATGTTTTTACTTCATTGACAACGTCGTGTTTTAAACAGTATCAGCTTAAGAAATACTGATAAAAATGTAATTGAGTAATAATTGATTGCAAAATGTATCTATATTGTGAACTATATTGATTATAGGTTATTGTTTTTGTTGTTTAAAAAAAAGCTCACACACTAGCTTAGCAACATATTTACGTATTAAAACGGAACTTTGTGTACGACCGATTCAAAGCAAAACAAATAAGACGGAAGTGAAATTGACAGCAGAAGTCAAGTGTTTTTATCGTTGACGTGAGTGGCAGCCATTTTGGAATACTTAGTCAGGTGGTTTGTGTGGTCGCTCTGACTTAAAAGTCGGAAATGTGACTTGAGGGCAGGCTTTGAGCCAGCAGGGGGCGTCAGGGCCGCAAAGATGACCTATTTTTTCCTCCCGTTTCCCCCGGTAACCACCCAAACGATGTTGTGATGACGCATGCAAAAACTGTGGCCAGCACACACCTGTCTATACCCACTAAGAGTCTGTCCAAGATCAGTTTGGAACACCAATAAAACTATTCCAACAAAGATGTACCTATTAAATGCTGGAAAGTCTCTTTACGCAAAAGCGAAACTTGGCTGCAAACAGCACAGATTATGAACTCCCCGCGACAGAACTCTCTTCTCTCTCTCCCTTTGAGCAGTTAACTAAGGAGATCAGCTCATCTGATGCATCTGCTATTCCCTTTATTACAGTGCTAAAGCGTCTTCTACACAAAGATTGGGACACCCTCTAAAAAAATCCTAGCTAAAAACCTGCTTGAGGGGCCGTTCCAGTTGAAAGTCAACTTGGAAACTTGGATATCTCTCTGACACTGTTCCTATCTTCGACGTTTGCTTTACGATAACTTTTACTCTCTTTCCTTTGTTTCCCTTCCTTTCACATGGCTCATCTGCTCCTCCATTTTTGTTGTCAAAGCGTGGCAGCACCGCTTAGAGGCGTGGCATAGCCACTACAGCATAGGGCTGGATGATATAGTCTTTTTTGACTACATTGTTATTTTGCAGATATCCGTAAGACAACTCTTATTAATTGTATTGAAATTTAAGGATTCAAGTAAATTGATGCATGCATGTTTTGCAGACTTAATCCATCTTACTATTTAACAAATTAAATGATTTAAGTTCTCTCCAGGATTGCACAAAAATCACACAAAAACAAAAAAGGTAAATTTGCCCAGTGTGCTCCAGATTATCTTATATACTGTCAGAAATATATAGAAAGAGTTGTAAATATATATTAACAAAATCCTCAGTCAAATAGAAAATAATACTTTTACTTGACCTGTTAGAACTGTCAGTTTTTTCCAACAATTACGTTTGAATGAATTTATAATGACCCAGTAATTTGTTAACCAACCCCTACAAATGTGTTTTACGGGAAACTCTTTCAAAACGCATAAACCGTTAAAAATCTCGCAATAAATTTGTGGCGTTGTACTCTTAGCAGAGTGTTTTGACAGAAATGACGTACTAAAGAGTTTAACCGCCCTCTTCGCCGCACACAGGTGTCGTACAAGGACGTGGAGAGGCTGCGTCCTCTGGCGACGCTCACCAGGACCAGAATCCCGCACTTCATGCGAGACCCGGAGCGCTACCTGCAGCACCTGGACCACATCGTCGCGGTGAACGAATTGGACGACTCGGCGCTGCAGTGCCTGCTGCCATGGCCGCCGGAAGCAGAGAGGACGGAAACGGAGGACGCTCCCAGTGCACCGTCGACGCCGTGCGTGACGTAAAAGAAAAAAAAAAAAGTACCCAAAACCCACTCTTCGCGATACGAAGTTTGGTCCGAGCAGCGATTTCTGTAAAACTTGAACAACACGAAACAAAAAGGGACATAAACACAAACACCTCTTAGCTTCACTGTTGTCTAATGCATGTCACAGAGGCCCCTCCCACTATACAGTTACCTCAACACTGCTACGCTAACATGTACCCGACGTTATAGTTGTAGACTAGTATTTCACACACATATTTAAACGTGTTCACAAAGCTTTATTTATTTACTTTGTGTTTTTTTTACTTCAGACTGAATGTCACTGGTTTTAGCTTTATACTTTTGTTTGTAGATTTGCATTATATAAAAAAGGACACCAAGGACACGCTGCATTAAAAAATGTATTAAAAAAAATAATAAATAAAAACCGGAAGAAACAACTCAGGCCTGAATCTGTAAAAAAAAAAAAAAAAGTCACATATTCACATTTGGCCAATCAGATTATCAGCTCAGTTTCTGTCTGAAAGGTGTCCTTGGTGTCTTTGGATCAGTTTGCTACTGTGATCATGTGACGTGTCCCCGATCTCCCACCTCCACTGAGTAAACCAACTCTTTGTTTTGCACCGTTTCAGGAACAGTTAAGCATTTTGGGAAGGATTGGAAATTCTTGATTCAGATATCCAGGATCCAAGATAATTACCATCCATGAAATCAAAATAAATCCAGGCAGCCTGATTGGGGTTAAGTACACTTTTTATCACAATGTGCAATATCATATATTGTTTCCATCTGTCTGTTTAAGAGGCCAGGAGCGGGAAGCAAGAGTTAAGCAGTAGACAATGGATGGGCGTATGGTGTTTGTTGCAGTATTCGTTTTGTAACGTTGTATCAATTTCCTTCCATGAATATAAGGCCATGTGACTGTCTCGGTGCTCTGCCAGCCTTTCATTGAAAACGAAGAGTTGGCACGCACCGCAGCCGACAAAATGACACACGATATGGCGTCTTTTTTGGCACCCGGGACACTACGGCGAGTATAAACCAAACTACGGCGAGTGATGTTTACAGTGGCGTCGTCACATTGTGTACTGTAGGGGGAGCTCTGTGAAGAAAAAGTTCCGCATTAAGCTCCAGCAAAGAATTCCCAAAAATGTCTTACTGTTCCTTTAACCTGGCACTGAGAGATGCCATCTTTTGTGTGGCATCTTTTTGCTTTCTTTTTTTGGACACAGGAGGAGGAGGAGGTGGCGGGGCTGTTGTTGTGCGTGCCTTCAATTAATAGAGCATTATCAGCTGTAGCTCGCCATGTGTTTGTATGCTGCTTTTTACCGCGATTGACCTTTAACCTTCAGATTTCTAAGTGATTCTGGGCCTCGTCGTCTTAAGAGCAGATTTTAAGAGAAGTTTTTAACCTGAGCACTTAAAACAAAAATGTGAACACTTCTGTGATGCAGTTTAATACAATGATCTGAAGGTTATCATATCATATACAGTATACATTGACTTAGTACTGGGTTTAGGGAAATCTGCAGTTTTGTATCATATCGGCTTTTAATCCACACGGAATGCTGTGTTGATCAGTTTCCGTGTGGATAAGGCAATAAAGATTCAGTTTCTTTTTCCAAATACAAATTAGCTTGAATATGAAAAAGATTGTCAGAGCTGTTCTGTTGAGAACTCTTGCTTGTACGTCATGTCCCACCATGTTTTCAGTTTCACTACTCTGTCAAGTGGCGAGGTCTCCAGTAAAAGGAAAAAAAACAACTCCAAAACAAACTTGTCCGTAATTGTTTAAAATATCTCATGGTAAGTTAATTGTGAGAATAAAAACAATTACGACATGAGGTTTTCTTTTACTACAGTAAATGGGCTTCCATATGCAAGACAGAGCAACGTGGTTCATATTAAAACATCAATCTCGCTGTTCAATTCAAATCAATAGCAGATTTTACACTAGGGCTGCAACAAGTTCATAACTTAAATAATCAAGTATTCTGATAGATTAATTGGTTTGAGTGTTGTTGTTTTTCTATAAAAAAAAAAAAAACACAAATCATTAAAAACCTAATCATTTGAGAGGATCATCAGGGAACCAAACAACAAATTGATCAAGACAAGAATTGATAATGAAAATCGTTTTGCAAATCGAGTTGCAGCCCTATTCAAAACTTTCTCTGAAAACGCAGTCCCATTTTACAGTTTTATGGTTTTAAACTTTACATTTGTTTTAAATGCGCGTGCGGCAGGCCCTCGTGTGCAGACCTCGTCGGTGTCAGCCCACCCTCGCCAAAATGAAACGAATGCACCAACAGTGTTTGTTACGCACGAATGTTGCACAAGTGTTTTATGTTCTGGAAAACACCTTCAATTCTCTGGTTTATTTATTAAATTGTGCACAAAGTAAAACAACGGGTCTGGTTTGTTTTTTCAGGATGAATCCAAACGTGAAAATTAAAAAAAAGTCAGATGCGTGAGTTTTAAATAAAAATGTTTATTCTCTTTCAATATAGCTTTTGTTCTATCAGAGCAGAAAAGAGCCTCCGCGCCACTCAGTGCTAAAACCTGGAACTGGAGCTGAGTCGCCATGGCGACCGACAAATGTCTTTACAGTAACATCAGCAGCCTGACACGGAGCCAACAACAGTCGCTTTGCTCATTAACGGGTGGAGGGGGACGCTGGGATCTGACTTATTTGTGACTCGGACCAAAGTAGCGCAGATTCCCGCCTGTGTGTGTGTGTGAGAGAGAGAGAGAGTGTGTGTGTGCGAGATTCTGCTGTGGTGTTAACGTCTCGCTCCAGTTTGGCTGCTGATGTAGTTTTCTGCCACGAAAAGGTCACAAGTTGAGGTAACAATGATTTTTCCTGAATGATTGGAAATGGGGGGGGGGGGGGGGAGAAAAATAGATTAATAACTCCTTCTACCGCAGGATGACCAACTTAAACATCCAAAATTTGTGCACGAAGCTTTGCACGATGCTGCTTTGGATCCTCTCGTCAGCCACCAAACACAAGACTGTTTGTACCTCAATAGAGCTGAAACAATTAAAAGATTATCATAATAGCTGACAATTAATCGAGTAATCGATTAATCAGTTTGAAGCTTTTTATTAAAAAATTATTGTTTTAGCTTCTTAAATTCGAGAACATCGTCATTTCCAGGTTTGGTCATTGACAGATCCAGCATTTGAGCACGATGCTGCTTCTCCATGATACAGTTCGAGCACAACTCGACTCTCCTCGACCTGGTTTGGGTAATCGGCCGCGTCGGGTTAGGTTAGCACGGATGTGTGTAACTGCTTTGTCGTCATTTATACACGATGTACGACTCTCTGGATTCTCTCGTCAGCCACCAAACACAAGACTGTTTGTACCTCAATAGAGCTGAAAAATATTACTAAATTAATCGTCAGCTATCAGCTATTCTGATCGTTTTAGCTTCTTAAATACGAGAACATCGTTATTTCCAGGTGTGGTAATTGACAGATAAATCGATTACGGAAATAATCATTAGTTGCAGCTTTTGCCATTTAAAAATAATTAAATAAATACAAAAATCATGCTGGCCACAAATCAGTGTCCAGCAGTCTGTCACATTCTCGTAACGGCTCAGGTTGCTTGGAACCTCACAACAACAGGTACCCTCGCTAATGGAAACCCCCCCCCCCACCAAAAAAAATGAGTAGATTTGAGTTGTGCTAGAACTGTATAATAATAATTTATAATATAATATAGATAATATAATATAACCATTGTAACTAAATCCTCTCTTCAGCAGCTAAATCTGCTCAATGCCTGATTTTGAAAAATGCCAAGAACTGGAATGAGAGTTGAGAGAGTAGTAGTAGTAAATATGATGAAGAGAGACAGACCAACAGCTTTGACATAAAGACTTAAATAGCCACTAGCAAAATATGAATGCAGTAGCTTGTTTGACCAGAGAGGGGAGTAGATAAACCCATTTTTATAACATGTATAATTTCAATACTTCAATTAACGAGATACATTTGTTATTCTAGTTTACACGTGAAAAGGTGGTTTAGGGGGTTACATTACACCATATAAAAATAGAATATTAATACGCGTTACCTGCTCTGTGATCATCATGTTGCATTGGAGCTGCTTATTGCCTTTGTGCTGTCTGTGTTGGCGTTTGCTTGTTCCTTCACCACAGGATCTGAGGGACAAAGACACTTTAGAGTGCGTGTGTGTGTGTGTGAAGCAAATGCAGAGGACCATTTCTCTTCTGTAAAAGACATTTTTAGTCGTGAAGCATAGAACTCCTAAAACAGTGTAATGATATAAAAACCCAGTGAGTTGTATCACTAGTTTAACTGTTGAATTTGGTTTGCTAACTAGCTGAGACGTCTTTACCTTGATGTAAAAAGCACTTTACTTAAAAATCCTAAAGATGAGGAAATGATAAAGAGAAGAAAAACAGATAGAAGAAGAGACTCCTATCACTGGTAGATACAGAGGGAGACCGAGAGCAGAACTGTGGCTAAAGAGAGAGAGGTTTGCTGTGTCCACCTGCTCCACTTACAGAAGTACGGGTGCTGCATGGCCTCGGTGGCCGTCAGCCTCTGCTGGTGGTCGTAGCGCAGCAGCTTGTCCAGCAGGTCCAGAGCCTCTGGACTCACCAAGTGCTGGTTCTCCGACTGGATGAACTGCTCCCAGCGCTTCCGCGTTTGCCTGGACACACGAGGTCAGGTTGTGACGCGTATGTGACGTTATGGCGACGTCAAAACAGCCACTGCTCGACTTTGAATGAATCTCTGATACTCACTGTCCCAGCAGGTCTTTGAAGCGAGTGTCCAGTTCTATGTGATACTTGTGCAAGTAACCAAAGAGCTCTTCAGTGCCGAGAACCTTAGCGATGCGAACCAGCTGGAGAGCAAAATACATGCGGGCTTGAATGCATTAGTTACAAGCTATATTATAACAGGTGTTTTTTTTCTGAACCAGGTAACTAGGGCGCCGTTTTTGTTTCCTCTTAAAAATATCAAATTCAAGACAGTAAACAATATTACCATTTGGCAATACTCCCACCTTCAAATGTAAATACAAGAAGAAACAATTACAATAGGGTTCTTGCACAGTCGTGCTCGAACCCTAATAATAATTTCCCCCTTAGGGAACCTCAGAAGGTTCTTTCTCCCCAAAAATGTTCAAAAGCTCTGCACAGGGAGACCCCACACCATACTATTTTTTCCAGAAAAACAGTCTATCACTTAAAGTCCCAGTAAAACGACTCAAAGCTCAACAATAACTTCAGGATTAAACCAGGATTTTTCACGTCACAGTGTCATTCATGTTCCCTGCCACCGGGGACCGTCACCTGATCGTAGTTGTCCTGGCCATGAAAGAACGGTTCCTTCAGGAAGATCATACTGGCCAACATGCAGCCTAGACTCCACATGTCCAAACTGTAATCGTACATCTACAAAAACGGGGCAAAAAAAAGGGATGATTTCAACGACATGAGCTGAAACTAACGTGTGTTGTTGTGCGAGTGAACGGTAACAGCAGATACCTGGTAGTCCACTAGCAGCTCTGGGCCTTTGAAATAACGCGAGGCCACCCTGACGTTGTATTCCTGAGCGGGATGGTAAAACTCTGCCAAACCCCAGTCGATGAGACGCAGCTGTGAAACAAATGAGAATACAGGAGCGTGGTTTTAGAAAGAAATAGAATAATAATTTGATACAAAAAAATCATGATTGTACAAAGAATTTCAATTACAACAAAGCAAGGAACCTTTCTGAGCTGGTGGTCGATCATGACGTTGTGGGGCTTCACGTCTCTGTGCATGATGCCCATACTGTGACAGTAGTCCAGAGCCTTGATGGAAAGACAACCGTTTGTTTATCATAGTCTTAAATATTCAGTACACCATCGGTCACAATAAACTATCAAATCTTAACTGGTCTGAATTGTTCTCCTTCTTTAGAGAGTGCTTTTTAACGGTGCACGCTAGAAGAGCGGAGAAAGTGTTGTTGAATATTTCAATATAAGTGTTTTTTTCCATCTTCTCACATGTAAGGATGTTCTGCTCGTCTTCAGATTCAACTGCATTTTGTTTGGTTAAATTACAAATAAATAAAAAAAAAAATCACATGGGGTTGAAATGGTCTCCATTCATGGTTCTCAAACTCTGTGAGTGTCTAAATTTTATGGACTGCACCCCCTAGTGTACAAAACACAGAATACATGTGCTATGATGAGCACAGACAACATTTGATATTCTACTTTTGCAGAATATGAAATGTGATATCGTTGTATAATTGGCACATTGTTACATTTAACCATTACTACAGTACAAATAAATGAATACGATGATGTATTTCTGTAATAATATACCAGGAATGAAACAACCACAGTCTTAGCGTCACACTTATATATGATACTGACTGAAATGACATTAGTAAAGTAAAGATCACATTGAATCAATTTGTGCCAAACTTCAGTAACATAAGACGTGTTTAAGTGAAGAGGAGCAGAGAATCATAAACTCAGAATGTCAACTCGGATGCAAACCAACCAATGATTATTCAATGACTTAATTATTCATCAACTATTTGGATAATTGATTAATAGCTTTTTTCTCTTCCTTTTTCGTACCTTGAGCAGCTCATACATGTAGTAACGGATATCAAAGTCTGTCAGCTTCTGGTAAAGTTCCTGTCAAAGAGATCAGAGACGTCGGTCAATACAGCGTCCAGGCATCTTTCACATGATGAGGGTTATGCATGTGATTATTTATTGTGTCAAAGCGTTTGCATGGATGGTAGTTCTGCATGTCCGATGTTGGCCAAACATAAACAGTTACCTTAAAATCTGTGTTATTGATGCACTCAAAGACAAGCGCTGGTGTTCTGGACTGGGAAGAGAGGACAACATAAACGTAACTGAGCAGAGCAGCAGGAAGGTGGAGATCATCTCACTCACTCACTCACACTCACAGGAGCACAAATGCACAAGCATGACTGGATTATCACTGCAGACATGCTCGTGTGCAGCAAAAAAGGTGGGTTTTGAACTCACCACAGGGTCTTTGACGGTGTCGACCAGGCGGATGATGTTGGTCCCTCCACGTAGGTTTTCAAGGATTTTGATTTCCCTTTTGATCTTCTTCTTTTTGACAGGCTGCGCACATAGAAATGCATTGAAGAGAAAGAAATTCAACTTAAAGGCGCCATCTGTAACAATGTGTCCAAAAACAGTTACTACACTCAAATTCAAAACACTGTGGAGAGTCGTATCCGCCTCCCACTCCACCCCCTCCCCTCCAAACTCGGGTTGCCAGAGCGGTTGGCGTATCCTCCGTCAGCGAGGAGCGACTGTGGCGAGCCCCGCTCTGAAGCTACAGAACGTTGCGGGCGAGAGCGCTCTCCCCGGCGGTTCAGATGACACAAACCGGTGTGTGGATTGTGTTGGTCCAGCGCGGGGGGAGGGCGGCGCTGCGGTCCGTGCTAGCCGAACAGTCCCAAATCCGAGTGCACGGACCTCCAAAACCGAGGGAACAGTTCAAAATATAAGAAATGTCCACCTCCGTCGAGCTATGATGCTAACTTAGTTAGCCAAGCTGAACTTACCTGTCTAGGAGAAGCGTAGCCAATTCTGCATCTGTTTTGAAATTCCTCTCAGCTTTCAACTCTCTCCACCGTTCAAAAGCATGTCCTATATAGACCCTTGCGTTGCCGCAAACTTTATCATGGCGTTTTTGACATTCATCCCTAGGTCTTTTATGTTTTGTTTCATTTCCATTGAAGCTCAGACGTAACTGAGACTATTCTGACTGCAATAGCTGGTAAAGGCGGTAGGTGGCGCCTCATGCCAAAACATTATTTAAAAAAATAAACATAAATTTGCGGTCCACTGAAGATTTTTTTAATGTGAATATTTTGGCTGTACTGTTTTTGTTGGTATTCCTGGTATTCTGTGACAAATGGCCAGTTGCTTTAGATTTAAAACTGTGTGTAAAGCGATAAAAAAAATCAAACAAAATACTCCAACTATTCTGACTTTTTCACCTTGTGAGAAAATGTGTTAATATCCAAATAATCTACACCACCGGTCACTTAGAAATGTCCTTATTTTTGAAGGAAAAGCACTTCAGAAATACACTCCATACATTGTTAATGTGGTAAATGACTATTCTAGCTGCAAACGTCTGGTTTTTAATGGAATGTGTACATAGGTGTACAGAGGCCCATTTCCAGTGTTCTCATGGTACATTGGGCAAAGTTTATCGTTATGAATAAAAATGTTTTACAGTATTATGTGTACAACTGAAACGCTGTTGCTGATTTATTTACATTTCTTTTTGGATCATATTAGATTTTACAATTGTATCTGTCCGATATAGCAGATTCTGTGATTTTGACCAGCATTTGACGAGCGTCGTATCAGCTCATCACTAGATTACTATCTATCACTATTAGTTTTATTATCAGGAAATGTCTTCATTCATCATGGCGCTCACCTTGAGGATCTTCACCACCACCTTCTCACTGTTGGTCACATTTATGGCCTCGAATACTTCACTGTACTTCCCTCGACCAAGTTTACGCACCAGCTGGTAGTTGTCTTGATTGCTGATGAGAAACACAGGGTATATTTTTTAGAATTATTTGAATTTCTTTAGAAGAACAAGTTGGCAAACAACAAAAATCTGTTTCTGTTGAGAAAACAACATGGATAACCACTTGTGATTTATGTTACATTGAAGATTACTGTAAAGTGTTGGTAGAACCATCTTTCTGAAACTCAAAAATTGTGACATTATCCAGTCCCTTTAAACTGCAATTCATGATATTATTGCTATATCATGTTTAGTCACATGAGAAAACAGCACGAATCGTGAATGTCCAGTGTTAAAATATGTGTAAAACAAAAAATATGAACTGCACCTCCAGTTTGGCACATGTGCATCATAGTCCCAGTATTCTCTATTCTTCTGTGTGTTGACATCGGTGTACACCCGAGCCTTGCTGCTGGCTGGAGTTGACCCAGGCATTGCTGACACTGATGCTTCTCCTCCTGCTGAACACTTGATGGCTCGATACTGGAGGGCTGAGCAGCGACTCTCCAGAACACACGGCTCTAAGATCGTTGTGCTGTGCTTATTAGCATTGGCTTTGGTCGATTGTGGCCTCTGGTGAACGGCGCCGAGCCGGTCTGATGCAGTCGTCGTGCAGACGGACAGAGCTATGAGGACTGAGCGTGTGAAGCCCCTGAGCAGGACGTGTGGCAGGACGGGACGAAGACCTGCCAGCTGCAGACGGACAAGAGCAGAGAGAGCGATGAACTCTCACTGAATAACCAAACTACGTTTAGTCATTCTCTCAGACGAAGTGGCAAACTGGCATCAAAGAACGACAAATAAAGTCTCAAACATTGCACCATGACTTTAGACCACTTGTGCACTCTCAGACAGCATCAAAGCAACGAGTTGGAAGTTCAAAGTGAGCATGACAATGAGGATGCAAGGCATGAGATGTCCATAACAAATAACTTGGAGATGGATGAACTTGTGAGAGTTTTTGCAAAGGGAAACAGGAGACGGTTGTTGTAGAGTGGAGTGGAGAGAAGGATTGGGGAGAAAGGAGATATTTTTGAGCTGTTAAGTTGCTAACATACATATACTATATATAAATAAATAACGATACTGTCAAACGACAATAAATTACATAATAATGAGAGCCACCTTATCTCTTGCTCCATATTAATCAAATTTCACTATTCAAGTGGCTGGAGTTTATGTGAGGAAGAGGAGAATGATGAGTGAGCAAATTATCATATTGGGAATAAATCTCTGGTTGCACTTGGAATAAAGAGTTTGAGAACCACTGCCTTAGGTGTGCTTTGCACCTAATCAAGTGGCCGTGAGTGCATTTTTTTTTATCATTCAGTAGACCATAAATGGGCAGTTTCACTACATTTGTTGATGCTTCTCTATTAACCCTTGAATGCTTTTTGTTTGCGTGGATTACAATTGCTTGGGGATCCTGAACGAATTGCAGGTGTCGTGTTGAATGTTGCTCCCCGTCACAAACAGACCTGCAACCCCCCCCAAAAAAACTGTATGTATAACCCGTCACGACACACACACACGGGCCTTTACCACAAGCCACAAACCTATCGAGACCACGAACAAGTTCGTTTAGCCTTAATACTACTGGTTAGAAGTAACAAGTCATCTCAACTTGTGTCCAAACCTGAGCGCATAAACATCAATTTCTACAATTTAATTTCCAAGATAACTAGCTAGCATTTACGGTGACCTAGCTAACTTGGCTATACATTTTTTTAAACACACTGTAAAACTACAACCTCGCGTGCAGAAGGTTGGTCAATGTGAGCAAATAAGTTGCGTTATGCTGTGCAATATATGAGTGAACTGTGTACGATTTAATGAAATCAGCGGCATTGGTAAAAGTAGGAATCAATAAGGGGCTAAAGTTAGCCGGCTAACCTCTTCGTCGCTACACCGGAGCTCAGCGGAAGTTAGCTCGTTAGCACCGGCGGGACGTCGTCCTCTCCGCGCAGTGACGAGGCACCATCGGCTCTGAAGAGGCCGATAACCGGTGTAAAATCAGCAGGACCAGAAATACGATGGTGGTGCGTCCAGAAAGGCGGCGGTGGTCCCCGAAAAGGAGCTGGAGGACCTGCCCTTTCGCCGTAAACATCCCCCGGAAGTGAACCGACAGCTCTGTGACCCGGGGAAGGAGCGGTTAACAATTACCGGCAGGTGGGTTCAACAGTGGAGGGACAGTGCACATGATCGAAAATCGCTATTTAAAATATCAATTACTATTATAATAATAATAATAATCTGTTTAACTAATTGTTAGCAGTACACGCAAGTGACTTTAAAATGTTCAGTGTTCGTGATTTACTATATGAAGTGCCACAGGACCTCATGGTTTATAACTAGGTCTGCAACTTACAATTATTTTTCATTACTGTATAGGTGTATAATTTCTTGAAAATTATAATAACGTTCTCATAACCTTAAGCTGAGCCAATGAGTCTGAACTGGGACTGACATCACTCCAGTTCACTACATTCCAAAGAGAAGCCAGAAAAAAATAAACTAGTATTCATTATTTCATTACAGTCGATAACATGTTTGTTGTTGACACAAACACGTCCATGGATAAAACCTGTTCATTGCTATGTGTACGAATGATTTACAGTGAAACAGTAAACAAACGAGACAGCAGTGTTTGTATGGAGGCAGCCTTTCCATACTTACTTAAGCAAGGGCCTTGCATTATGAAGGCTGCTGTCTTGCACCGCCATGTTTCTACGGGAGCTCGAAGGGACAAACCAGGCAGAGAGTGTGTTTAGAAGCAGACACATGCTCAGGAAACAAAAAATACAAGGTCCTTATTGGTATGCAAATGCTTGAATAGGGAGGAGTGAGGGAACGCGACTTGTTCCAATCTTCATTTCCACCAGTAGATGTCACTAATTCTTACACACTGGACCTTTGCAGCAGTATCATGGTATCATGAATGGTCATCCTTAAAAGGAATTACTGACATCTAATGGTGAGACTGCAGATTGCAAAAATATTTTAGTCTCTTAGAACTCTGCACCCGAGTACTCTCCCACATTTTCACTCATGTAAAATAAAGAATAAATAATAAAATCTCATAGTCTTGACATTAATCACTTTTATGGACTCACAGGTTAACCCTGACAATTTCGTGAACAGCCATCATGGACGATGGTTAACAGTTTTCTGATATTTTGGACAAAATCTTAAATTAATCATTCAAATAATATGCAGCTCTAGTGTAGTAAACAATGTACACCTTTTGTTTTCTTAAGGGTGGTTTATTTTAATTATGTTTATAATATGAACAGGACTCTATAATCGATGATATCCATATGTGTAAATCCAACATCGCTACACCTGTTAAGTCATTCCCGCAATAGGCTTTTGAAGGAATGAGCCCCATCACTCGCCACCGTTATTTCCTTTGACCATAATTTCTGTAGCCTTCTTTTAAATATACTGCAAAGATTGTACAGAATATAGAAAGTCACACGTTGAACTAAAGTACACACATTTATACTTTATCCCTGGTTTGAACCAACATATAAGTCGCAACTTTGAGGCTACGTATATTTCATTTGCTGAACTTGTGGTCTGGACCAGGAAGAGGCTAGAATCCCGGGAAGAGGTTACAAGGCCAATTCTTCTTCAACAAAATAAAGCAGTAATAACTGGAGGAAAAAAACAATATTACTTTTGTTAGATCTATCACACAGTAACTAATGCAGCTAGTTTGTGGCAATTAAGCACGCTAACGCTCGTTTTGTCGAGTTAAAACTTTGTGACAATTGATCGGGAACTGAAATTAAAGTGCTTGCGAAATACAGCAAGCTCATTCATAGTGAATACAAAAGCATGTAACATAAGCACTATACAGTTTTTCAATGTTTACATAAGCATATACACACAGTCTATAATATAACAGAGTTGACTATGCCATGAATCAGTAGTCATAAATATTACATTGTGCATATTCTATTGCACATGTCAAGTGTATGTATGACATGATAGGTATGGGTTAGTTACCTAGATGTCATTGTTTTAATACAAAGATGCAACAACACAGATTCCATTGGACACAGGCTATACATGTTCACAAATCCACTTGTTTTTCTTCTTCTTCTTCTTACAATGATCTCCTAAATAAACCAAAACTATAATACAACAGTGATATCCAAGTGTGATAAATATTCATGCACAAACAGATGATAACTACCTAAGATCTAGTATGTGAAAATATACTGCTGCACAAGCCAGCCGCTGCGTACTGACGGGAGGGTTTTTTTTGTCTACACGAGACATGAAATGAACAAAAACACAAGAGGAGTGATCGGTTAAAAACAAAACAAACACAAAAAAAGGCACGTGGATTTTTAAAAAGGAGCTTAACATGAGCACAACCGTTATCTGACAACTGCCTGAAACTTCTTCTCAACTCACTCAACAACAGAATCAACAGTCACAAAACAGACGACCACATGCAACCACAGAAAAAGGTCCCACACTCGGCACTGGACAAAATCAAGATCTTCCCACATTTGACTTTAAAAAACGTTTTCACACCCTACACATGTTCAGAAAGAAAAGGGATCCTGATCCGCTTTGTTGAGTTACTGTGTTTTGCCTTTTACTCGGTGAGGGATGAGGATGAACAGTCTTACAGTCTTACTAGAAATTATCAAAGATAATTAATGGGTGAACGTTTTTAACTACAAATGGGTGAGTGGAGGCTGGCACACGTTGCTTTGAGAGGAAAAAAGTCTACAATGTCGCACGGGACTGGAGAGAGTCACAACTCATGGAATGCACGGAGCTTCAGAAAAACTCTCCCCCTCTGCAGTGTGTTGAACCGTGTGCTCCTGCAAAGCTGTGAGGTCAACAAAACGCTCCCCACACCATACACACTTGAATTGCGTCTCCCGCGAGTGCACGCTCTGGTGCTTGGCCAGGTGCTCGCGCTGCTTGAAGCTCTTATCGCAGCTGGCGCACTTGAAAGGCTTCTCCCCGGTGTGAACTCGCCGATGGCGCTGCAGCTCAGACGAGTACCTGAAGCGCTTTTCACAGTCGGGACATTTCAGTGGCTTCTCCCGGGTCGGGTCGCAACGGTGCTGGACGAACTCGGACGACGAAACAAAGCGCTTGTCACACAGGGAGCATTTCAGCGGTTTCTCTGTGCAGTGAGAGTTCTGGTGGCGCTGCAGAGTCGAATTCTTTTTGTAGCCTTTGCCACAAACATCGCACTTGTACGGCTTCTCCACTTCACCACCACACTTGTGCCTCAGCAGTTCTCCCGACTGACTGAAAGACTTCTGGCAGGACGCACATTTGAAAAGACTCTCCATACCATGAACCTGCTGGTGGTAAAGCAGGTGAGACGGCTGAAGGAATCCCTTATCACAGAGGTTACACTTAAAAGGGCGATCAGCTGGGTTTTTATGAGTGCGGCGGTGGCGTACAAGAGCGTACTGCTGTTTAAAGCTCATCTGGCACTCCTCACACTGGAAAGGTCGCTCCTCAGAGTGGGTGCGCTCATGTTGCCGCAGGTCGGACGGCCGCTTGAAGCTCTTTCCGCAGGAACCACAGCGGAACGGCCTCTCGCCTTCAGGCTGGCATTGATGGTGCAGGAGCTCGGACGACTCTTTAAAGTGCATCTCGCACAAATTGCACTTGAAAAGGTGCTCGCCCGAATGAGCGTACATGTGCCGCACGAGGTGAGAGCGGTGCTTAAAGCTCTTCTCGCAGACGGCACATTTGTACGGCCTCTCGGAGCTGTGAGTGCGTTGGTGGTGTGCCAGGTGTGAAGACTGGCTGAAGCTTTTATCGCACGTGTCACATTTGTATGGCTTTTCACCGGTGTGCACTCTTTCGTGGCGGGTCAGCTCTGACAAATGCCTGAAGGCTTTGTGGCAAACTGAGCATTTGTACGGCCTGTCCGGTGCAGAGGCTTCAAACGCAGGCGGTGACGAGGCACTGATGGCGCCGGATGACTCACCGGTGGAGGGTTGCTGAGGGTTGGCAGCTGACGAGGTTGGGGTGACGTTTCCAGACCCGGGCCGGTAGGTCTTCTCACAGATGGAGCACTTCATAGGGTTGTTTCCGTTGCCGTGCGAGTTGTGATGCTGAGCCAAGGACGTGAGCAGCGAGAAGCCCATCTTACACACACCACACACAAAAGGCTTCTGCTCCACCTGCACACACTGATGTTCTAGCAGGTCCGTCGCCTGGCTGAAGATCTTCATGCACTGCGTACACTGGAAGGAGCGGTCCTGGGTCACCATGCACTGGTGCTCGTGAGGGTTGGCCAAGTGAGAGATGTCATGACCGCAGGCTCCACATTTGTGCCCTCTCTCGCCCCCTACCTGTAGGCCCGGCTGCTGGGCTTGAACCGAGAGCTGCTGGCCATGTTGCGGCTGCTGGAGGGAGGCATCTGACTGCAGGACAACGCCGTACACAGTGCAGCCCAGGGCGTTGTCGGCCGTCTGGGCCAACGTGTGCACAACAGAGGGTGGAGCCACTGCGTGTTGCTGCTGCTGCCACGCCTCGGTCATCCTTCCACTTCGCATGCAGGGACTCAGCACTCAGGAGATTCTGGAGGGTGGATGTGGTCCGAGAAATAGAAGTAGCACACCGAGGGAAGCTGAGTGCTATTCCTGCATTTACACACCTCCTCTGAGAGAAGTAAGAAAACCTGCAGGGAAAATCAAAGAAAAATAATATGAACAGTATGACGACATAAACAAACAGTGTCATTATTTTTCAATTAGTTCATACAGGATGCTAATGTAACAGTCCAGTAATGCTGCAACAAACAATTTTATCATAATTGATGTGTTGCATATCTTAACTTGTTTGGTCCGTAGAATGTCTGAAAATGTTGACAAATGTAACCTGGAAATGATAAATGTTCTCAATTGTTTTGTCCACAAACCAAAATGATTCAGTGTTCATGATTTCTCTTTATATGCAGTGAAGAAACCAGAACATATTCACATTTAAGAAAACTTTTATTTGCCCTACTGTCTAGTACATGAATCATGATCCATTAAAAATAGCCATAAATTACACAATTATACATTAAATATTTTGCAGGCGTGGACAGAATGTACAGCATGAATTATTTTTGAATTTGAGCTTAACAGAAAAATACCAAGCAAAGGCAACTTTTTCCATTATGAAACCTTACAATATAAAGGTTTCCCTCTTTACGATCTCACATTGTAAACTAGACTAGAGGGAGATCAATTAGTAGGCCAGATATTGCCATTAGCCACTTATTATTTATCAATAGGGCAATTATAACAAATTATGCAAGTTTTAGTTTTGACAACTCCTTTCATAAATTCAATAGTTTATACATAATTCTTTATTGAAAAACTGTGAATAATTGCACTGCAGTACAGACATGAAATGTAGATCAGAGCGAGACAGACCATTATTAGCCCTTGGGTGCCCTGATGATAAAAAAAAAAAAACCTGTATCAATCGACCTCTAAATGTTATTTATTGTGAAAATATACTTGGACGCATCATTATTATCTCAATTATTACATTATTATCTTTATTATTACAAAATAATAAAATAAAGCATCTAATCCATCAGTATTTGCCTCTTGCTTATGCATGTTGATTTGAGGACTAAGAAGCAAACAGCACAGTGGTAAATATTACAATTATAAATGATTTTTCCATCAAAATCAGCTGGAAAGGCGCTGAGGAACAGCTGATTTCTGCAGTCTCTATCTCCACAGTTGTACCACAGGGTTAGGGCTACCACAAATGTGGACGCTCCACCACCATCGTACTTAACGAGTTCTGTTTGAAACAGACACACTTGTTCCCAGGGGCGATTCTAGGGTCAGAGCTTTAGGGGTGCTGAACACCCAATGAGCCTCACCAGTCACCACCACGACCCTGTATTGTGGGTTTGAAATAAAAATAAATAAAAGTAATTTGATACAACATACATATAGCTGCTTTACATTACCTGGATGCTGAAGCACCTCTAAGAAGGGGCTAGTGACCCCTATGCTTGTTCCAAATGATTTTTAAAACTATCGTGCACAGATGCACCAATCAAACTGTGGCCCTCTGGCTGCAACAAGCTCTAAGATTTATCAGCTTCTGAAAAGTGAATATTTTCTTGTATTTTTAATGTCAATGTTTTATGAAAAAAAATACAGTAAGAAAGATTTGGGTTTAAAGACATTTGAGAACGCAATTTTCCAGACAAACCAACTTAGTCAAATAATATTAATCAAACGTGAAAATAATCATTGAATCTATTTCACAGAATAAAATTGATACAAAGCAAGACAACGAAACTAGAAAATGTGGCAGCAATCTATTATTCATTTTGATAAATCAATGTGGGTTTTTTTGTGTGGGTTTTTTTTTTTAAATAACCAAAACAAGTTATCTGATTTTTCAGCATCTTTCAAGTGAATATTTTCCGAATATTTATTTGCATCATACAACAAAGAACTCTAGAATTAAAAAGGCATAATTTTTGTTTTGGGACAGACTAATATATTTATAAACATAATTATTCCAAGCAGGGTTATGGGAATGTCCCCACTGTGGGACAATATTGGGAATATGGGACGTATTTGAGAACACCAAGCACCATTCTTCAACATTTTCTGATATTTTATGGACAAACCAACTTATCGATGAATCGAGAAAAGAACGGCAATCGAACATGAAAATAATAATTAGTTGCAGCCCTGGTCTATATTATTTATAGATATATTTATTTATATTATTAATTATTTTTCTTAAGAGAATTTAAGTAATACAAAACAGGACAATTCAACTAGAAAATGTGACTACAATCGGTTATTAATCAACTACCAATTTCATCATCAACTACTTTGATCATTGACTTGGGTGTTTTTTTTTTAAAATCAAACAAGTTCTCTGATTTTTCAGCATCTTTCTTGTGAACATGTTCTGATTTCTTAGCTCCATACAACAAAGAACTCATTTTTGGCTGAAAACCCTATTATTCCGAGGATTGGAAAACGCCATCCACCATTCTTTCTTGACATTTGATGGACCAACCAAGTTATCAATTAATCAACAGACAATCAAACATGACAATAATCATTAGTCGCAGCCCCAATCTAAATTCCAATGCATATTTATAATAAATGTGATACAAAACAATCACATTAATTTTTTTACTGGTAATAATAATGACAGCCCTTAATCATAAGACGTCAATAATAGAGCAATCATTTGTGTCAAATAAAAACACCAAGGCTAGCTTACAAAGGCCGCAATCAGAGTCCTGCGATATGAATAAAACACATTTAACAGCACTGCTATTGTTTAAATCACTCTGGTGTTAGTAGAGCTCTTAACAGAGCCATGTTTACTCCAGAGACCTTGTTTCATTACAAGAAAATCTACAAAATACAATATAACAGGGGCAAATATCCAAAACTGGGCTAGGTCTATTTCCTGAAAAGCCAAAAGGGGTACGTAATGGTAAAAGAGAGTCTCATTGAAATGCGTGTTTTATGCGTTAAACCGTGTCCTCGTCCTACTCACAAACATGTTTTATATTTAACGTTTACTTTCACGCGGGTGTGAGTGTTGTTTAACGTACAAAAAACGAGCGGTTCGTCTGCTACCAGACGCTCGTTTGTCGGCTACAGTGGCGGAGCTAAAGGCTAACAGCTAAGTGGCTAACCGCTAATGCTAAGCAAACAGCTGGACCTCCGTTCACATTATCTCCATCGATCTCACATCACAAGCCACATTTACGGTATCGGTCTCTGTCCGCGACGAGCTAAACGACATATTAACAGAAATAAAGGGGGGCGTGAGTCGGCGGCTTGACCGGGAACTCACAGGCAGAGCCGCCGCGGCTAAGAAGCGGTTTTTATGTAAAGCGAGGCTCCGCTGCAGACGGACCCCGAATCAAACTAGGCCTCCCCGGAGCTGCAGGGGAAATCCGCCTCCCGCTGCAGAGCTCCTCGTATATGTAAAAAAACAACAACAACAATATTTACACAAAAATACGATTCACGCGAACATACCTGAGGTGATTATGGGTGGATTTCGCTGCCGTAGTGAGCCTGAGGTCGATAGCTTTCGATTTGTCTGGGGCTCGGAGCACCGGCGGTGGAAGGGATGCGGTTGAAGCCGGACGCCATCCTCCTGCAGACGGACGGACACCGGAAACCGCCACGCAGCGATCTGCCGCCGCCGCTGCTGCTACAGCCCCGACATGGACCACGTTGACCGATAAGTCCGAAACAATCCGAGGAGGAAATAAAATCGCTCCAAGGGTTCGACTGCAGAAGATTCCGTCAGATTTGTTTAATAAAGGAGAATACGAGCCGATATCAGCATATGCGTTTCTCCAGTGTGACACCAGGGGGCAGTGTTTCACACATTCACCCACACACTGACCTACAAACAGCCACTAGGCAGTCTTGTATAAAGTATCTTATTAAATGGAGTATGTTACCAGAAATTACTTTGTTATAAGTTGAAGTCACTTTACAAAATATTACTTAAGTTAAAAAAAGAGTCTTACTGTATATGTGTTTTACTGCACTACATCAAAAGTAATTTTCTGATATAAAATGTACTTAAGTTTTAGAAGTAAACGTTTTTGTTTTTTTAAAGTGAGAAGTTCAATCACTAGTTCAAATGATCTTTTTTTTTTATTATTATTATTATTAATAATTTCACCTCATCTCATGAAACACATCCGTCGAAGCAGATTATAGACTTGATATTTCTGTAGCCTGAGGGCATCTTCTCCACTCTGATGGTAGAGGTATAATTAGCTGTAATATGCAGCTTCGCCACTAGAGGTCACTGTAATCCACTCACCCAACCTTCATAATACAGCCCAGTTACTCCAACATTCACTGCTTTCCCACAATAAACCTGAGAAAAATCTCTGTAGGACCTTTTCTGGCTCAAACACTGACCTCGTCAGAATAAGTAGTCCTCATGGAGACCAAAACCTGGTCCTAATGAGGCAGAACCTAATTTCTGAGGAACTGGATTAGGCAAATTGAACAATAAATCAGGGTTCTGCGACCTATGACTAGATCCACATTATCATTATTATTATTATTATTATTATCATTATTATTATTAATAATAATAATAATTGTTTTCTTTCAAAGTGGACACCTCCTATATAGAGAAATGGAAGGACTCAATAGATCTACAAAGTTAAGTGGTTTATTTTAAGGTAGCCCAACATGCTTTCTCTTAGTTAACAGGTAAAAACTACATAATAACTATTAGTAATAACTTATTACGTGATGTCATCTTCATTTTATTGGTTCCAGATTAATTATATTTGGGTGGAGGGGGTCAAAAATGGCTCTTCTGAGTCTCGAGGGTTGTAGACCTCTGCTCTAAATCGACTGTAGGTGTGAAAACTTGGCTCTTCTGAGTCTCGAGGTTGCAGACCTCTGCTCTAAATCGACTGTAGGTGTGAAAACTTGTCTCTATGCGACCCTGGATTAGGGTTAGGTATTAACTGGTTATGGATAATGCTATGTTTAGGCTCTACAAACGAATGGACGTAAATACTGCATTTAAAGCTACAGTATGCAACATTCTGCGTGGATATTCTCTGAAATCCGATAGCAGCTTAGGATACTGAGCTTTTTCAGGGGCCTCCTATTTGGGGCCCCAGGGTTTTTGCCATCAAAAGTCCTCAGCTCCACTCCGATCACACACCCTGGTATAAAGAGTAGAACAGTACTTCAGATCCCCCCCCCCCCCAAGTACCACCAGAGGAAGCTCCCGTACCTACCAGTTTTTCACCCAACACCTAAACATCTTCATTTGATAATGTCTATCCCGACATGAAGATGCTTGTAACAAATGACAAAATCAATATTTTCAGAAACCAATTAAGAAGAGCATTCGTTGCAGTCAGCTGCAGTTTTTGTTGACGTTGGAATAATTTGAGACAGCAGCAATAACCACACCAAAACTTGTTAATTTCAAACATTTCATTATTTTCTCCACATTAACTTTGAAACAACCTCATAAACCAAAGAGTAAGAAAGAGCATGCTCGGGCATGCAATGATGTCACAACATGATGATGCCACTGGGTGCGAAGTATAAAACATACAGTAGCAGTAGAGTTTTTTTTCTTTTATATCATTCATAAACTCGGGACATTCTCGGTATCCACTGAGAGTTAGAAGCGAGCGTTTATTTTACACTGCTCTCCGTGTCTCGTGTAGCCTTGTGTTGCTGGATAAAAGAGACGAGAGGGAGGAACTCACAAAA
>NC_139815.1:2936338-3176988 GCF_963457635.1 Microchirus variegatus | reverse complement strand
TGACTTCCATGAAAAATATTAGATACGCCTGGTAATCCGAAAGTAGCCTTAGCCTGATCGCATGGCACGTTTCATTGAGGTTCTTAAATAAATCTGCAACGTAAAAAATGACTAAATTCGAGGCACTCGGCATTCTCTCTGTCTTGCGAACTGCAAAAGTAACAAACTTGAATAATAATGACACATACACATATATAGTAGAATTAGTGGTTATAACATAACAGTCTCCAGGCTGTACAAAGGGGCAAGGCTGAATCCTCAGTATTTCAACGGTTACATGTGTTTTTCACGTGGAGGTTTGATTCGCGTGCGGCGTGTTCTTGTGTGGGTTGACGTAAAAACCTCACTTCGCGATGGATTTGGGGGGTGGGGGGTCAATTCCACTCGAGTGTGAGTCGTGAGGCGCTGACGTTTGATTTGGAGGATCAAACGTGAATCTGTTTTCAGATTCTGGTGATGTGGTGTCGGGCGTGTGAAGTGGTGATGATCAGGATGGAGACAGAGCGGTGATGTTAAAGGGATAGAAGAACCCCCACACAGCCTCATGCAATGGTCGCGTGTATATGTTCATAGTGGGGGTTAAAAATAAATAAATAAATAAATAAATAAACCAGAAGAAAATAATCATGACGGAGCCCTTTAAAATGGATCTACTCTGCAGCATAGTTCTGTTTGTAGCATAGTGCGAAGAGGGTCAGTAAGAGACCGGTGGACTGGACTGAGAGGGCAAAGGTTTAAAAGGCAAAATGAGGGTTTTTGCGTGTCGGTGTGTGTGTGTGTGGGTGGAGTTGAGGTTTGAGTGCGAGTGTGTGTGTCATGCTCTTGGTCAGCATGTCTCTCTCACAAACAAACCAGGAAACAAGTGCCTGTGCCATCTCCAGCCCACTGGATACCCATGCATGTGGTAACGCTGCACTCTCCTGTTCAAATCACCCTTCTTTTTTTTTCTTCTTTTTTTTACTTTTCTTTCTTTTGTCTGTGGTTGCAAGCTGAAAACAAGCACATGAGAAAAAGGAAACGCTGCTCAAACTGAAATGGGCTTTGTTGACAGAATAACCTGGAAACAGCAGCAACAGTAGAAAGGCTCTGCTGTGTCCGTCACTCAGGCCGCGGGCTCCGGTCAGTAGGCAGAATGTCCGTCCCAGTTAAGTAATCATATAATATACCGTAGTTATCAATAAGTCTTCATTAAGATCATACCTGTATAAGCTTAAATAAAGAAGTGAATGAAAAGAATGGCTACTCCAATATTGAGTAAAATGACCATAACCACCAGAATAGAGCTGGAGCCCTAAGAGACAAGAGGAGAGAAAGAACACCGTTAGTCCACAAACAGCAGGAGCAGATACACATTACACAGTAATCAGCCGTGTATTAAGTACCTCACAGGGATACTTTTCCTTGAGTAAAAGCACAAGTATCTTACCAAAAAATTACTTTGGTAGAAGTTGAAGTCAACTTTTACAAGTATATAGTATACAATTTAAAAAAAAGTATATATACACAAGTATTTGTAAAAAAAAATAGACTTAAAAAATAGTCAGGAGTTAACCCTTCCATTACCATCATGTCGTCACTGTGTACGTCTTATTACCGTAACTCCTAGAGCATTTGTGATATCTAGAAAATTCAAAAACTATGGACTGGCAATCTGTCCGAGTAATGAGCTCCTCTCCTTTCACTCTATGTTATCTGAGATTGGCCTCCGCGACCCTCAGAACCAACCAATCAGAACATTTAACCTGGCAACTGATCGCTTGATTGGGTTTGTTTCTCAATCAAACAAGAAAAAACGACAAACAATTACAACGTCAGGGTCTCCAAAAGTCTCTAATAACACCAGGAAAAGTTGCTGCAAGTCACTTAAAAAAACAAACAAAAAAACATATTCTAAATATACTCGCTTAACACAGCGACAAAGTTGCTAAGTTGGCAACACTGAAGCATTTTCCGCTTTTCCCAGAGTTCCTACACGTTTTCTATTTTAAAATTCCATACATTTCCTGACTCAAATTTCCAGACTTCTCAGAAGATTTCTTCATCAATATTAAACATCTGAATACCAATTGTTAGATCCTTATTATGTAAAAAATATTTCATGAAGCCAGCCCTCAGACAACTTGCATGGACCCGTGACACTGTCTCTGCCGACAATAGGTTTTATTGTATTGGTATTAAATAGGACACGTATGGAAAATAATAAATAAATGAGAATCGCAGTCAGTTACAGTAACCATGGTAACCCGACACCATTCTACAGCCAGCTTGATTAGTCTCATATCATCTACAGGTATGCTATGTTGCGTTAGTAACTTGTTTTGATTTGTATATATTAATATATTTAATTTTAGAATGTGAGGTAATAGTCTGGAAACAACACAAACATTTTTCCATACTCTCCTGTTTTTCACATTACCACGCCCACGTCCAAACTTCTGATCAATCACACAGTAGTTGTCAGACACCACATGAAAAAAAGTTATACGCAGACGATGTGTCAAGAACAAGTTGCAAAAACTCTCAATTTCCCATTTTCACCAACTATATAAACACAGCTGGGCAAAAAGTATTTAAAAATTAAATCAGATTGAATTTGTGAAATTTGGAAATCAGTCAAAGTCTGCTTGGCTCAGGAGAGCGTTGGAAAAACATCTGTTATTGGACACTGAGTTGCTTAATTCTTTGATTATGCTTTTATCCAGGGAAGCACCACATGCTCACTCTCACGGTTTCATATATTGTATTATATTTCAATATATAATTAGTGCTGGTGACTGGAAAAAGACACGTGTGACATCCTGTTTACGTGATTGTTAAGATGAGTCTCCAAAGTAATGTTAAACTTTAAAAACAGAGGCACAAATACACAGTACACGGGTATGCTGGTTATTTGTAGCACTGCTCTTTTCGTTGAATAAACAGACCACTCCATTTTGACTGTAGGTGCGTTAACGACGCTAAAGGAGCTAACGGAGCTAACAGTAAACGGTGCCTGGACTCTGGTGCCACGGCACGTAAACATGACGTCACACACGTCTTTTTTCAGCACTATATATAATGTTATATATAAATTATATATTATACTATATTTACAAATTTTTACTTATTCTTGCCAAATCATGGCGTCTCTGGCGATTGCCACCCCCTATTCGACACACACACAGCTGTGGACAACTTGTGGATGTGTGTAAATAAATCTCTGAAATCATGAGTACGAGGACTCACTGAGTTTGATTTGAGGGTGAGATGCTCTCCTTCCTGCTCCAGAGTGATGGGTTGGGACTTTAGGGGCGGGGAGAGGGTGAGGTCCCTGTGCAGCGGCCACTCCTCCAGCTCCGCCCCCACATTCAGGTTGTCCAGCATCTGTACAGAGTCCATGGATCCCTCTTTGACCGGCCGGAGGCCGCGGGATCGAAGCCTGTTGTTTTTCTGGGCCGGGGACTCTGAGCCCGGCCCACCTCTGGGAGTTTGAGAGTCCGCACACTGAAGCCTCATGTCCACCGTGTAGTCGTTCATCCTCTCCTCGTCCTGCTCTGTGAGTCGCGAGTGGGCAGGGCTCCACCTGAGGGCGCTGTCAGCAGTCCAGCCCACGGTGAGGCCGTCCAGCCTTTGGTCGATTACAGCATGCTTGGAAAGCTTGTGGTTGGACGGGTTGTGCTGCTTTGGATGGTGGTTGGAGTAGACATGCTCTCGAGGGTTATACGCGGAGGAGATGTGGTCTTTTGCGTTATGATTGGAGTAGATATAATCTTGGGACTTGTGATTGGAGGAAGCATGCTCAGAAGTCTTGTGATTGGACATGTTATGTTCCAAGGCCTTGTGATTGGATAAAATGTGCACCTGCGGCTTGTAGTTGGAAGAGGCGTGGTCACAGGGCTTGTGATTGGCGGAGGAATGATCCCATGTTTTGTGATTGGAGGACGAGTACTCCCTTGACTTGTGATTCGACGAGACATGCTTGGAGGGCTTTTGGTTGGATGAGGAGTGCTCCCACGCTCGGTAGGAGGAGGCGTGGTCCCGGGTCTTGTGATTGGAGAAGGATTTCTCAGGCGGTTTGTGGTTGGACACTGGCACCTGCTCGTGCCCGTTGACTTGGCCCTCCTGCTCCTCCAGGAGTGACGGTGTGGTGGAGCGGCTGCTGCCCCCCTGCTCCAAGTACTTTTCGTCGTTCCAGTTTTTAGCCCCTCCCTTCGGCAGATCCAAGCCCCGCCCCTCCACCAGCACCTGGATCTCGGCGCCGCCCTGATCGTCCACAGCACTCTGGCGCATGAAGCAAGCATTTCTAGGGCGGTGGCCGTGCTTTGGTGGACTGTGGGGGGGCGACGTGAGGACGCTCAGCACGGGGCTCAGGTCGGGCGTGATCACAGGCGGTGTGGTGTCAGGCGTGCACAGCTCCGGACTGTCCGTTTCCGTGGAGATGACCTCGTGGTCTTTGTCCTTGGCGTCCTGCTGCTTGGGCCGCTGACATTCAAGACCTGTGAGAACATTGTGAGAAGCAACAACGAAATGACTGAGAGACTGTGTGTTTGCTCCAGGTATGACTCATGTTGTGGGGACAGAAATTATCATCATAATTTAAAAAAATCATCATGTAAATGGACACATTTTAAGGTGAAGACATGTTGTTTAGTTAAGTTTAAGTTGGGTCAGTAATAGTTATGGCTAAGGACAGAATAAGTCAATGTAACGTCCCCTGAAGTCATGAACACCAGACTGTGCGTGTAAATACAAGCGCGCACACACACACACACACACACACACACACACACGCACGCACGCACGCACGCACACACACACACACACACTTTGTGAGGACATTTTGTCCTTGTGGCAACATTTTCATGGTTTTAGAGTTAGAATTGGGCTATGGTTAGGATTAAGTTAAGGCACTTAGTAATAGTGATGGTTAAAGGACTCATATTATACCCTATTTCTCCAAGTTAACCTAGTTCCCTGGTGTCCTAATGAACATGTCTGTGACGTGCTTTGGTCAAAATGAAGGATAAAGCACCAGAGCAGTTCAATCACCCTGCCAAAACAGCCCTGCTCAGAACGCGCTGTTTTGAGTGCCTGTCTCTTTAAATGCAAATGAGACACAGGAAACTACGTCAGAGTCACTGAGGCTCCGGCAGCTAACAGCAGTTAGCATTTGGAAAAGTGATCATTTGCAGACTCTAGCCAGCACATTGGCGTCATATATAAAATGCATCCACTGGACACATAAATCCTCTGAGGCTGGAACGTTGTGTAGAACTTGTGTAGAAGAATAGAGCACTTCGCCTACTTTCGCTCCGCGAGACAACAATTACAGGAATTTGCACATTGCAACGTAGCAATGAGTGCGGAAGTCAACATCGCATGTTTTATCTCCTTTACTTAGACTGAGGTGGACATGAGTGAGTCATCTTTTTTCACACTTTGCCTACTCATAGAGCCTCCTGAGTCACAAATATAAGTATTTAAATGATTAAAAAGTTGATTTTCCAACATATGTCCCCTTTAAGTTTACAGGGGCTAAGGAAAGCATTATGTCTATGATGTGTCCTCACTATGACATAAAATCAAGTTTGTGTGTGTGTGTTATTAGCAAGTAGAGTCACACATTCTGAAACACTGCGGCTCAGAGTGGATTATGGAAGTGAATACACTTGATTTATTCTGAATTCTCAGGCTAGTCTGGAGTAGTTCAGAAATTATTTTGACAACACTGTTGTGGTACACATTCTGATCTCATATAATAAACACTGTGAATCCAAGTGTGATATACAGTATATTTAAACAGCATGCAGAATATCCGTGTTGGTCCACTTTTGATTCTGTGAGGACCATAATACACGGACTGCACGTCAACACTTTCCAACCATGGAAAATTGCAATAATGAACTGATTCTTCCATGACTGAATGAATTGCTAGCTATTAGATGTTTAAAACAGGGCTGCAACAATTATTCAATTATAAATTCATTCAACTTTCAGCTTCTTACAATTTAAGACATTTTGCAATTGTCATCATTTCTTGGTTTGGGAATTATAGTTAAACATTTTTCAACATTTCCTGACATTGCATGGACCAGACAAGTGCTTAATTAATTGAGATTAATTTAAAACATACAGTTGAAGATTCATTTATTTACTTAATTTCATAAATGGTGTAAAAGGCTTGTAGGTAGGTTAAATGTCAATAGTATTATAAGTATTTTATCCTCAAGTCAGTGGTAAATAGTTAAACTATGTTAAGACAAAGGAACATTCTTTGTATCGTCCGCTCTGACCCCTGACCCCTTATGCGTGTCTGTCGTTGACTCACCATTGCCGTAGATGTGAAAGGAGGGTGAGAGCTCTTTTGCAGCGATGCGGGCCAGTCGACACTCCTCCATGGCCTTCTGTGCCACTCCTTCAGCCGCCTCTGCCTTCCCACGAGCGTGGCTCATCCTGAACAGGAGACGGGAGAGAAACACTGTGGTCAAACAGGAGCCACATGTGGGATTTTCATTGTATCATCGTTGTTTACATTCTTGTAGCTTGAGAATTACGTTTTATTTATTTGTTACATTTAAGGGGGAAATATCATACTTTTCCATCTGTTAGCATGATGATGAAGTGTAGATACTGCAATAATTAGAACGTGCATAGAAAATATATATAGAGCAAGAAGAAAGTTATTTTTTGATTAAAGTACAGTACATAAACTGCACAGTAGTTGTTGTCCAGCAGAGGGTGCATCCATGCCCTCTTGAAGAAGACAACACAGTTTAATCGAGCTAAGGCCATAGTCCGAAATGGACAACTTGCAGAGTCCAAGAAGGAGAAAATCTATTCATTGGCTGTGTACATCTGACTCCGCCCCAGTAGGGGGCGCTCATCTCTCTATAAGCTAGAGCGTATTGGACCAGTTTCCTGTTGACCTTTACATCACAGAAAAACAGTGAACAGTGGAGTCAACTCCAGTCTGACTAAATGTATACATGTAGGAGTAATCGGACTATGATTCATATTATGCAGTTATGTTAGTCCGACAAAGACTAGCTCGATTTTAGTCGGACTAATGTGTTTACAACCAAATTATTCTCTGTCTGACGAAAATCAGACTTGTGTAATGTTACTTTGTTCTGTGGTGAATTGAGGATAAACAAAGTAAACTGTCCTATCAGACCTTAGTACATCGATGACAAATGGCATGTAATTGCAATGATGTTGCAGATGAATTTCAACACAACTTTTCCTGATGCAGTGACTGCAACACACCATCATGCGCTAAATCCACAGCTGTTGTGATGTCATCAATAAAGTGGTGACGAGTACATGGAGGGTCTCTGGGGCTGAATCGCGATGTCTTACCTGGACATGGCGATCTCCGCCTTCTGTTTGGCAATGTCGGCGGCCTTCTCCGCGGCCTCGACGGCTCGGTCCACCTTCTCTCTGATCTTACTGGCCCTCAGTGGAATCAGGTTCTTGCGTTTCCCGCTCACCAACACATTCTGTTTGTACTTTCCCTCCTCCTTGGTGCCGTCGGGGAAGGTGGTGCAGCCGTACCCATGCCTCTTGTTCGCTGCCCATTCACCTGCGTAATGAAGGCCATCTGAGCGCCGACTCATGCCCCAGCCTGCCCTCTGGTCGCTGCGCCACTCCCCGGCGTACATTTCAGTGACAGTGGCGTCCACAGGGGCGCCTTGCTCACTCTCACTGGCGTTGGAGTGGATGTCAGACGCAGCTGAGCTAACCGTGCTCATGCCAGCCTCACTGCAGAAGGAGCTCTGCTTGCTGAGCTGACTCGCCAGGGAGCTTTTAGACTCGGAGCGTCGCAGCTTCAGACCGCTCAGGATGGACTGCCGGAAACGGCCTTTTCGCTTCCTCTGGCGTTCGGCTTCACTCGGAGCCGTCAGAGCGAACCCGCCCCTGCCCACTGGGCTCCCGGCCAGTCCAGCCACGACCCCGTCCGTCGGCGTAGTGGCAGCACCGTCCTGTAGCACAGCCGGAGGGCCGTGGCTGTGCTCGGAGCGCAGGGAGTTTATGGATGTTCGCAGGGGAAAGAGGATGACGGCCGCCATGCCGTACGGCACACTCTGCCGCACGCCATAGCCGTGACGCATCCCGCCCAGCCACTGGCCTTGGTAGGTTCCTGGAGGACAGACGACAGACAAAACCCCAGTTAGAGGAGGAAACGCAAGGATGATTTACTGAACGGGCTGAAGCCCAAGCCTCTGTACTACTATCCTAACATCTTCGCTACTATGTTACTCATCCCAATATTTCAATCGGGCCCTGAAGCCACATAACACGGGTTATGTTATGTGACATATCTTAATAGGCCTCCTCAATCATGTGTGTTATGGTATTCACCTCTGATCTGAAAAGGGCCCACTGGATCATAATCCATCCCAGAGGAAATGTAACAGATGTGAGCAACAAGATGGTCTACACTTAAACTCTGAGCTGGGAGCAACATCACTCCCAAGTTCACCGTGTTCCAATTGAGAAGTCGGAAATGCAAACGTATCTCGGGCTAACCCCTGCTAGCCATCGATAACCATGCTCTACATGGTATATATTGCGCACACAAACGGCATATCAACATGTCATTTAGTTTAATAAATGATCACAGAAATGAAATTAACTTGTGAGGCACCTATAGATTTCCACCCCGAGTTCAGACTGAAGGCATTCAAGTTTTTGTGGTGCATACTGGACCTTTCAATGTTTCTACAACCCCATACAGCAAATGAAAACTCAGATGCAGGTGTTTTCATTTCTCAGTGTTTGAGTCAATAAATAATAAACTGTTTATTATAATATTATAATGGACTAATAATGGGAGTGAAGTATGGATGCCTAAGCTGGTGCAAAATAGCACGATTATGCAAATAAACTAAGATTAAAAAAAATGCAGAGAACAATATAAAACATTTTCACATATCTTAATAGATTTAGTATTAAATAGTTAAATAGTTTAGTAATAGTTTAAGTGTTCATGTTACAATTGTCTTTGCTTTTCATGAGACAAAATGGCAGAATTTTTCTACTTTCACTATATTGATTTCACTGTTTAATGGGACAGGAGCTGTCCATGGTGCTGAAACACAGCCTATGTGCAGGAGGCTTTAGTGGCCTATAATTACTGTGTGTGTGCGAGACAACAGCACATTTATTGGGTTGGGGAAAATGTGTCAGCTCGTGCGTGCTATATTCATCTGTTGGCGATCGTCCACGTGAGCGGAAGAGCGGAGCAGAGCTGTCGCGTGACGCACTCTTTTTTTCCTCCCTCTCTCCTTCTCCACCTTCAGTGCAGCACAAACATACAAACACACGCACACACACTGTATGTTCGCTCCACCTGCATCACTTATTGACCTGCAGCTCTCTGTCTCCATCATCCAGGGCCCCACATGCGCAGCTCGGGCGTCCATGATCAAACGGCCTAGATAACAAACCCCCAAAGTCATTAAGGAGGAAAAAATGTAAAGTGACAGAAGCAGAGAGCCAATCACAGAGCAGAAGAGGTCTCCAGTGACATGCTGACCTGCTGTCTCTTGTTACCATGGAGACCTGACAGCACAGAGGGATGCAGAAGTGGGGGGGGGGGGGGTTTATTAACTTGGGTGTATGTGTGTACTTGTATTTGTTACCTCTTAAGGTCCAAAGTCTGGCATAAACACTGACCTTGTCAGGACCAGTAGACAAAAACCTGTGAGGTAGAACCTAATTTTTGAGGAACTGGTCGAGTTGAGGCACAGATTTTAATTGTCTTATGGTTATAGTAAAGGTTAGGCTTTCAATAGAGTGTCCTTAGTGAAGTAGCTGTGAAAAAAACCTGTGTGTGTGTCTCCAAACAGCAGACGATGAGACAGCGGTTTAATTTCTAATTTTGGACACACATGCATTCACCTTTGACATTCATGGCCTCATTCTGTAGTTTTCTAATCATCTAATAATGATGGAAGTCGACGCCGCCACCACACTCCTCAGTCAAGACATCGAGTGACCCTGTGACCCCTCTGCAACCCAGCCCATGACTGTGGACCTTAAACTGGACTTTTAAAACACATGTTAACATCCGACTGAAATAGTACTAAAGTGGGACGTTCAGTCAGATAAGACTTAAGCTAGCCCTGGGCACAGAAATGTGCCACAGATCCCACCAGCGACTCATACCTGGAAATAAAAGCCAATACACAGAAGAAGACAAAAGTCACAAAAACCTGTGAAATTCTGGCCCAACTGATTTGGATGGATGGTAGGGTTAGGGTTAGGGTTAGGATTAACAATGAATGGCATTCGACATGCTAAGGGTTAGGGTTAGGTCTGTAAACCTGCTAATGCAAGCTATAAAAGGGTGCATCACCACCCGGTGTTCATTCAATAAATCGATTCCCTGCTCGTGTTTGTATCCTGGAACATGGACAGTAGTAAACAGCGACTGTGCATGGAAACGTAGTCTTCCAGAAAGTTGGACAAAAGTAGCGGTTACAGAACTTCGATTCTACTTCTCACTTGATTTATAACGTCAGTAAACACTTTCCTGAGGAGTTAATGGTCTCAATCACAAGTTTCGGCTCTTCTTCGGTAGAACACGATGTCAATTTTGTAAACAATGTTCCCATTTAGAGGAAAACAGTGTGACACTCATATTATGAGTGGACACCAGTGTGATTGACAAGAGATGACGTCTACGAACTTCCAGTTTTCAAAAACTGGCAGAGTACGGATCAAATTGTGACGCTCGAGGCTTCAGAGCAGGAGTCAGAAAACTCTGTCCATTCACTTTTAAACTGTAATCTGTGGTGTAGAAGTGACCTACATGTCATTTAGGTAACGTGACAGTACACATTCTGCTTCTTCTTCAGGCCTGAAATCAGTTTGCAAAACAAGAAGGCGGTGTTTTTATTCAGGAAAAACTTTATGTCTGCCCCACACCAGAGGATCTTTCTTGATTTTAAAAACGTGGGAAGACCACAGACACAAGAAACTTCCTCACTGATTTAACTAACTGATGTTATCCCTGAGAAAGCACAGACGAGACAGGATCACTGAGCGTTTAATCAAATGGTCTCAGGGAGGCAATTCCAGGGATTTGGGATCTCACAGACACTTAAGACGAACAGAAATGGAGGCGGACTGTCTGCGTCGTCAGGTAATAGCTGTTGTGTTAACGTGCAATCTTTTGTGCTGCGAAACGCAGAAAACTGACCGACGTCTCGGGCTGAGTGGACGGAATCGACTCTGCTTGAAGAAGTGACGGTTCTAAACAGAAACTCACTCCCCCAATTGTCATTCAGTCATAATTATCTAACATGTTTAATACTTACGATAATACTTGTGTCTGTTAACCCCGTTACACCAGGACAATCTGTTCAAGTCAGCCTAAAATCGTAAGGCAGAAGTTGCCACATTGGGACCAAAATCTGGCGAATTATCCTCTAGCTAGCTTAAAACACTGACAGTGTTGGGGTGTGTTGGTGGTGCTCGTGAGATTTACCTCCATCAGAATAGGTTTCAGTGCCGTATCCGTCCTGCAGCCCATTGCTCCATGTCCCCTCGTACCGGGCCCCGCTGGCCGTGCTCTCCAGCTGCCCATAGCGGCCTTTGAACCCCTGCGTCCACTCCCCTCTGTACTCCCAGCGGCCCTTGCTCTCCACTCCGATGCCGTGTCGCTTGCCCTGTGCCCAGGTGCCCTGGTAGCTGTTTCCACTGGGCCACGTGTACACGCCCAGCACCTCGAAGCCATGGCTCCAGGCCCCGGCATACTCGCCCTGACCCTGGGGCCCCGTGCAGACGCCCCGGCCGTGGGCTTTACCCTGCTCCCACCCCCCGCAGTACGACCCCCCATCATCAAAGTCAAACCTGCCTCCAGTGGACATGCATGAAACAGGTTTAGGCAAATCCTTAGAATGTCAAGAAAAAGGGGGCAAAAAAACACAGGCCTGGTTCAGTCAGAGGGAGGGAGGAGGGAGGAGGCCTCGCCTGAATCAGGCAGCATGGAAGAGGAGCGCGGCCTCGACTCTCCCTCTGCTGTTAGCTCAGGGTGTAAAACGCTCGCTCCTCGCTGTGAAAACAAAGAGCATCACCTTGTGATTGAGAAGCAATCCCAGCCTCAGCGACGGCGGCAGCAGCCGCGCTTGCTGCTCCCCATGGGCAGAGCGACGTCCTCGTCCTTCTCCACCTTCCTGCCTCACTCTCAGCCGGGGGAACGCTGAGCTCAGCCCGGGCCGGTGCTGGCTTCAGACAAGCGAGGCCTAGGCTTTTCCAGCAGCAGTCCCAGAGGCCCTCAGAGCGGCAGCGGCAGCAGCTCAGTCAGACATTACAGCATCCCCAACATCGCTGCTGCACCTGCAGCTCACAGAGGGAAGCGGCACAGAAGAGACACCGCCGTCACCGCTGCTGCTTCACCCCCCCAACGCCATTAACAAAAACCAGAGGAGCAGAGAAGCATGGCCTGGAATCAGGCTAACGCTCAGAGACACACAAACACAAACACACCTCAGCAGACACAACACACTGTCAATCTCTGACTCTGAATCTCTCTGCAACCTGCGGGCGAGCCAAAGATGAAAAATTAATTATTCCTCTTTTCTCTCTCTCCGTCTTCGCTGTCTGCGATCGCTTTAATGTGGGTTGTTGTTGTATCCGGATTCCACCAAGTCATCTGCCCTCTCCTGTTTTTCTGCCTCTCTCTCTCTCTCTCTAAAATCTGCTCATTACAGGACTGTTCCACCCCAGCCAATACCCTTCCCCCACACGCACACACACACACGTACAGTGAACACACTCCTTCTGAGCTCTTAAAGAGATAGAGACTGAGGGATGCTGCATGCACAGAGCGCTCTCTCTCTGCCTCTCTCTCCGGAGATTCGACCTGCTCTTCCTCATTATCCAGCCTCGTTTCACTCCCTCACTCCTCCTCCTCGACTCAGCAGTCCCTTCTCTTGATAACTGGAGGTTTGTGGGGTTATTGATCCCCTGCCACTCTCTCCCTCTCTCTAACTATTCATCTTTTTCACGCTTGTTTCATTTGAGGAAAAAAAACAACAACCTGAAAATCAACCGGTTAATATTTTTAACCGGGAGTATTGGATAGGGATGGGAATCACCAGAGACGCCACAACACAATATTAACATGATATTTAAATCACAATACAGTTCATTTCATAATCAACAAGGCAATCAGGGACGCAACAAGCCTCTGGCGCCCTCTGTTGGTCAGGTGGGCAAGCACAAGTGTGGAAGCACATACAAACGGAACACAGCATATATTATTGTGACTTGAGTGTTTGAACTCCTTTGTTCCTATTTACCTAATGACGCCTTTCTTCACAATGCCGAACCGCAGATGATTAAAAAGACTGAGAAATCCTGAAAAATGGTGCTAATTTGACGGTGTATTTAGCCACAGCACTGCTGAAAGCCTGCGATCGCGAGCCGCATCACGACCCCCTGCCTCTGTATTTCAGCAATTTCAACAAATCTTTATAATCAACTGATTCTAATGATTCCGTGACACCAAAAACAACTACCCATATATTTTTTTTGTGATGGGCAGGTGATCACCCAAGTTTGTCCCCGTTAAATACCCACACAACAAAATTATGACATTTTCATAAAATCCCCATCTCTTTTAAAGGGACACTGTGTAGTATTTATGGGTTTATATAACCCAAAATCCACTTTTTTATACATATTATGTGCTCCTGCATTGTCTAGTCGCTGTATAATAGTTTTTGTATCATTTTCGTAGTGTTTCAAAAAGTCATGTAAAATAACATGGTCGCGGGCCGCGGTTGCATAGCCACTGTTAGCAGCGAGACGCCATGTTTCTACCGGAGCCTGTAAGGACAAACGCGAGAGAACAAATCAAGCGTCTCTTTACTTGTAGCAGAAGTCCCGCCTCCTCTCTCTCCGCTTCGTCTGCTACGGCCGCGGTAGCTCGCCCTCTCCCTCGCCTCACGAACCTCATCTGCTGACACGGAGAAAGACGACGAGGACGACATTTGACCTGCTGGGGATACCGTAGCGCTCAGTGAAGGGAGGGGGTGAGCAGAGGAGCAGTTCTTTGTTGTAAATTTCAGCCTCTCCTCTAGATGGCACTATAAACTACTTACTTCACCTTTAAGGGGCATACTGCAAAAAAACAAACAAAAAAAACAATTTAGTTTTCAGCTTGCTTTTTTATTTCAGTTTATTCAGTTAATTCAACAAATGATTTAGTAGTTTTAGTTTAGATTTTATTCTGAGGAATTGACTAGTTTCAATTTAGTTTTCAGGTATTAAGAGAAAGAAAGCCTCGACTTGTAGACGCTGAAAAGATTGAGAGAATGTGTGACATCAAATATGGATTATCAAATCCTTTAATTTCATTCTTCAACCTTTAACACTTGTGTCAAATGTTCTGAAGATGAATGTACAATTCAGTTTAGTTTTACTTTGTTAATTGCAGTTTTTATTTTGTTTTGGGTTTTTTCTGTTTTAAATTGTCGTTTTTATTTGGATTCGAGTTAACTAAATTATTTTCTCACTGCTAGTTTTAGTTTTATACTTAGTTTTCGTTAACTATAATAACCTGGTAGCTACCAAGTACGAAATTCTGTGTTGCTCATGTAAGATAAGCAGTTTAAGTTCGATAAGAGGACCAACACGTAAAACAAATCATGTAGTTCTCATTATCAGAGATTCAATGAAACAAGAAAAGGTGAATTACTCTACCTGTACAGTCGCGTCACCTTCGGAGAACTCAAGCCTTTCCGTTGCTCCGGCGCCATTTTGTTTATTTGAAAATGAGAAAATTGTCACGGCACGTCCACGTGCACCTGCAACCAATCATCTGTTGGACAGTACAAGCTGTCAATCACAACTTAGCCGCGCCCCCCCTTTAAAAGCATCTCTTACTTTAAGTGGAAGAATGATGGAGACAAAGAGACTCAAAATGGTTCATGTTTACTGGTGTTTAGCATGAATCAAAAAGTGGGCTCATTTCCTTACTTGCCTTGAAACCAGTGGAGTCGCCCCCTGTTGGACATTCAAGAGATTACAGGTTTCTTGCTCTCACTAAAACAGCTGCCAACAAGAAATAACGAATAAAAATGTGCACCTACTTGAGTTTATGATGCTCAGTGTTACCTCACCATTAGGTGAAATGTGTGTCTTTTTTATTTTGCTAAAACGCTAATTTTTCTGCACTAAAGTCCATAGAGAGCTGCTGGTCTGCTGCCTTGTTTGGCAGGTTTGTGTCACTTTGGTAAATCCAAACACATTTGAACTTAGCGATTGCGTTTACATGTGCACTAAAATAAAACGATTACTGGCAATAATTAGGTAACTGGAATGAACCGTTTAAGGTGTATACTATACAGTCTCTAAGAAATCAGATTATTGACAGAAACACTGTGTTAAAAAAACAATAATGGCAATAAACTGATAATGATATCGTCTATTACATTTACATGAGCACTTGAATAACCAGAGAACTACAAAAACCCGATAATAATCAGTTTTTCAGTGTGCGTGTAAACACACTCACTGATAGATAGTTGTGTGTCAACAAATCCTACAAATTTGCTCCCTGGAGTTTGGTGCAGGGTCAGTACATTATACAATCACACGTGAGAATTCTGCCAATATAACAAAATAATAATAATAATTGTCTATAGACAAAAGGCAATTGCATAAAGTCGAAGTGAAATAAACACAAATATTCAGTTAATAATTGGCATTGACGATAATTACTCATGAATGATGTTTTCAGTCCGTGTGGTGAGGATGTTGTTTATTTGTAAAATGAGTAATTTACAGGTTGCCGACAACAACAGAAGAACAAATATCCAGTAGCAGAAATAATGACAGAAAACAGAAATCTATAGCGAAGGCGGAGGCTCCTCCCCCCGAAGACTTGGAACACCTGTTCAGGTGAGGATGTCGTGCGCCTGCTGCTCCACCAACATCGCCATGTTCTTGACGTCACCGCACCAGAAGTCCAGTCGCTCCTTCATCCCTTTGATCTGAAAGCACCACAGTTGAGAGTTAGAAAGTAATAGAAGTAAAATAAGGCCTGGACATGAGAGGATTCATTGATTCAAACAGTAGAGGACGCCAATTCTCCAGTTTACACATTCTATGAACATTAGTGGTGCCACACCTGCTGCAGGTCCAAGACTCGGGGCTGCACCCAGGTCATCTGCACCTTCTGATCCACCTCGTCAATGTTGCCTTTGACCAGACCCACAGACAGAGCCTTCATCACCAGCAGCTCCACCTGCAGGACGCCAACAGTCACTGGTTATCAGAGTCCACCGCACTGGTCACGACACGTCACTGGGATTTATTGATTTTTTTTTATTATTATTATTGTTGTTACACTCGTCATTGAACCGACCTCATTGACGGGGATTTTGGTGCTCTGAGAGATCTCTGTGAACGTCAGCTGTCTGTGGTTCGCAGGACGAGTGAAGGTCATCTGGAGGGAGGGAGGAAGGGAGGAAGGGAGGCGTGTTTGTAAAAACCTTCAGAGTGAAGTGACAGATGATGACACTGGGACACACAAACCACATTAGACTATCATTTAAAAATATGCTATTAGTCCTGCTTCTGTGATCAGCTGTTCTGTGTCTTTCAAACTTCACTTATGGAAAACAGATCCGTTCCCTCGTGGCTGACTGGGAGATTCCTGTTTTCTCTTTAATACTTGCTTTGTATTGAAGGTGCTATACGAGTACAGTCTGATTGATTTTGAGGTTCTTTCCACCATTTTCTGCAAACTAGGGAGCAGACAATTGATTCACAGAGAATATAATCGATCATGACAGTGACAGCTCTAATAATGGTTGTTTTGTGTCTCACCTCCATGACACACAGGAGCTGGATCTTCTGCATCAGTTTAGCTTCATGTGCTGCCAGGTCCGGCTAAAACCAAAGGGAAGAAGAACAAATCTATCAGTTATCAATTCATACAACCCAGCGAGGTTGATTTACTTAAGCATAACATCCTACTGATCCTAAACAATCTAAGTCCACACCACCTTAAATCGTTATTCACAAACAGAAAAAGCAGTTGGTTGCTTAGTAACAAAACATCCTGTGAATGAGGAAAAGAAAGAGCAGAGATTCGTTTTGTGTGAGTAACGAGTCGACAAGGTGACATTGTTACCGACGGAAGGTGTTAACGACGCTTTGATTCACCGCCTTTACACGAGTTGTGACTTATAAGAAAACATGGACGTCTTTGACAATTTAAAATTCTCACACAAAAACCCAACCCTGTGACTTTCAAAGTAAACTTTTCAGTTGCTGTATATTCACACTAAATCTAGGGATGCAACAATCCACTTTTTTTCACTACCGATCCAATCTTCTGAATTTGGATATCTGCCGCTACCGATACTATTCCGATATGGATGCTCTGTTTGCTTTAATATTATTATCATTTTGATTATAAGGCTTTAATAAACTCTTTTATACAGGCAAGTATGATATGTACGACTTTTACAACGTTTACAGCGACTTTACAGACCCCTGGCGATTTTTTTACAATTCTGTTTCACAGAGTGAGATCCAGCTAACTTTATTTGTTGTGGGCAGAGAGTCTCTCTCACACACACATGCACCAGTTTAAAAAATAAAACTAAAATAGATAAATACCGTCTCTGTGTTAATCATTGAATCACCGGACATTCAGCCAAAATCACGTGACAACTGCCAAAAACCGGCATATATACAGGCTAACGTGAACCCTGGCTTGGAGGACAGTGATTTTCATTGTTTTTATACCGCCGTCAGTACCGTTCGTTTTAAAGCGGTGACGGCTGTGATTATGTCGGCTGAAGAGAGCAGGTTGCGGAGCTGAACTTCCTGGTTAACTCCTGGTCAATCATGCTTGTGTCGTGCATCATTACCCCGCGTCTCATCGAGACACGCCTCAGTTCAGGAAACCCATTCCACTTTTTGCAGCCAGCTAGCAGAGCAGTCAGGGAATCACTTGTGGAGACATTTCAGCAGACACACACAGACGGATCGGAAATCTTTATAGTTGTATAGTCAATTACAACTATAGTCAATTACGTCTGTATCGGAACCCAATACCGGATCGGATCGGCCCTATCCCTAACTAAAACACCATGTTATTTTCTGAGTAAATTTTGCATCTTGAAACACAACCTCAATGTTTTCAAAATTTGAGATTCAGTTTCTATTCCTCCTTCTTTGGTTTACTCAAGCTTCTGTTTTAAGTTGCACATTATTTAAAATGTAAGTATTTGAAAATGTTTGTCATGTACCTGTTGACCCCAGGCAGACTTGAAGCTCTGGAATTTCTCCACGTTGCCACCATTGAAGGCATAAAGTGTATCAATGAGCCACTGTTTGTCCGTGTTTCTCAGAGTCTCCAGCACAGGATGCATTAGCTGCAAAGGAAACGGTCACTGTTATCACACTGAGCTGAACAAAAAAGCTGCTGAGAGCTGTGCTTCTAAGTGATAACCCCCACCAGCTCTCCAAAGTTGTAAACTCCTTCTCCTAAGAGTCCAGCCAGTCCGAGTGTGAACGCCCTCTCCTGCTTCTCCGTTTCTGTGAGGCGACAACGGAATAGTTCAGCTGTTGATGAGGCACAACACGATGATACGACGTCTAATTGGGGAAAACTCATCTCTGCTCACCTGGAAGGTCTTTGATGTCCACACAGCCGAGGTAGCGGAGAGCGTCTTTGTAGTAGGAGGCGTGGTTTCCGATAATGCGATAGTACTTACTGGAGAGGTCGTAAAACCGACCGTGGACTGACGTCACACCAGGCAAGTTATTCAACATCTCCTCAACATCTTCAATTAGTTTCTGTAGCGGGGAAAAAATGTGTGGGTTGTGTTTGAGGTCATGAACACGTCATGAGACGGAAGAAACATGTTATAAAGCAGGACAAATAACAGTGGAAAGATGTACACTTTCACAAGTTTGGGGTCAACGATACAATTTTGTGTTTTCCATTAAAAGTCACACTTTTATTCATCAAAAGAGTTGCATAATGAACAGGAAATATAGTGAAGACATTGATAAGATTAGAAACAATGATTTTTATTGAAAAATAATCATTTTAATCATCAAAGTCAGTTAGATTGGATGGAGACAGCATTTCCCAGCCATGCCACAGATTCTCAATTGGATTTTGGTGTGGGGGGGGGTAAAAAAAAAAGATGCATCATGCAATAGTGTGATAATGTTATAATAATTATCACATAATAATGTGTGATATAATATAATATTGTGTTGACACCAGTGATAATAACGGATCACGGTGTCTCTGGTGATTGGCAACAAGGGTCTACATGGTACATGTTGAGGTTTGAGAAACACTGATTAACAATTAATCGATAAAATAGACGACAGATTAATAGATCGTGAAAATAATCATTAGCTGCAGCTCTACTCGTTTGTAATCTGGCACAAATTCACCAGCCGCATTGAAAGCAGGAATACACATCACTGAGGAAACTAAAAGGATCTCATGTTTTCTTGATGCTTTAATCAAATTGTTAGCTGTCTGGGTTTTTTTGTGTGAAAGCGAATGTTCACACTGCACGTCAGGTGCGATGCAGCACTGCTGTGTGCTTTTGCTGCTCGACTTGACACACACACACAAACACGTCACGTGTGAAAGCGTGATGTGTGGAAAGTGTGCGTCACATGCAACACCGAAGGCAGGCAAAAAAGGGGGAACGCGCTCTGACCTTTGTGGCAGGAAGATCGTTGATCTCCAGCTTCAGTCTCCCGATCGACGTCTTGCAGAGAATGACGGCTTCGTCGCTGCTTTTCACCTTGGATCAGACGCAAATGCATTGTCTTTAAACTGTGAACCAAAAATCCATCATTTAGATTTTTCGACGGCCATGATGGAACGTGTCGGCTTACCTTTTCTTTGGTCTTTTCAAGAAAAGTGATGGCATCTTTAGGATCTGGAAACAAAGGGGGAAAAACACTTGACTGAAGGCCTTTACACAACAGATTTAATATTTTAAAAACATCATGTATACAATCTGGTTTCCATTTCCATCCAAGGTCCCTTTTATCAATTATTTTATCCTTAGCTTTGCTTACAACAGGAACAAATCTAACTAATCAGAATTTGTTTTTGATGACATGACATTTGAAATGTTCAAAGTGGTCATATTTGCTCTCGAAACAGAAATTATTCTGTTGTAATGATTCCTTTGTTACATGGAACAAAGAAAATGAAAATGTTGATATTCAAGAAGCTTAAAAAAAAAAAAAAAAAAAAAATCAGAAAGATTGTTTTAATTATTAAAAAAAATTCCTCTAACCGATTAATCAATTATCAAAATAGTTAATGAACAATTGAGTCACCGATTAATCATTGGTGTCCTGGTTTATATTAGATAATGTTCAATCACAAATCAAAAATTTAGGGAGCATCAAAATTCCCATCCACGGTATTCGCAATTCAGTGCTATTATTTTTCAGATTCCTGATGTGCAAATAAAAAAGGAAGAAGAAAAATACATGAATAAATATAAAAAAAATTAATCTCACTGTCATTACCTGTCATCTGTCTGGTAACATACAGGATAATCTCCACAAGGGACAAGGGGTTGATTCTATTAAAAGGAGCATTAAACAAGAAATTAGCATCCAACCAACAGAAAACACTGACTTACTGACATTTGTTAATACGTTAAGTCGTTTTACGTCACCGGTGTTCGAAGTCACAGAGGAAATTTTCATAGAGCTGTGAAAGGAAAACATACAGTCAGATTATGCTAAGAATGTTCAGACTATCACAAATCTTTGTCATAAATATCTGATTTAGGAGATGTTTTACTGAATTCTCTGAAGAAATCATCATTTTAACTTGTATTGGGCTGCATAAAACAATTTTTAAAAATGATTAGGTAATATCTACATATATAGCCAGATTAATAAACCTTTTTGCGTTTAAATATTGCTCCGAAATGCATCAGTTCTAAAGTTGTTCACATTTATTAAAGTAGGTCCGATTATTTGAAAAAGACACTGACACGTGGTACCAACCACACAGAGACATAAAACACAACTGCCAGCAACGGACATAAAGGGACACAATTAGATCTACGCCAATGTAAGTCAACACTTTCTTATATCTTATATCTAACATAAAGTCTATGTCACTTTGTAAAGCATACACTTGCTGTACAAAACTCAAAAAAGAAAATCAGTGATTTTACATCACAGCGCACAGTAGTGCTGCTGCCGCCGTCTGTGAGTTCAAAGGTGTTATTTGTGAGTTGGGTGTTTGAAATCATGTTGCATGGATTTACATCAGTTCTTTATGGACTTTGATTAATGGATGAAGCGGCAAACATATTCTTAAGATAGTTTACATGTATGCCGACATTAACTTGATAAGGTGGGTGTTTTGTTATGTGACTAAAATACTTTATTTCTAGTGTCCCCTGCTGGCAGCCATGTTCTCTGGGCGATAATACGATAACAACATATATCGATATCAATAGAAAAAAAGTTTATACAGGACCACAGTCAGACCAATGTTGTCTGCAAATTATGCAAGACCAAGAGCGGAAATACAACAAACTAACACAGACCACCAACAAACAAACAAAAAAAAAAAACATTACAAAGACATAGAAGCTTTTCAGCAATATCGCCCAGCACAAACACACATCACAGCACAGCCATGTCTCAGAGACTCAAACAACCCAAAGTAAACCTTTTAAAGTATAGTGTGACCACAGTGCAGTTACCTGTATGAGGCCATCTCCTGTTTTGAAGCAAGGGTCTTTGACAAAGTCTGTCAGCTTCAGAGTCACTTGGTGCCACAGTCTGTTGGAAAAGACAAGTGTCAGTGATGACGTCTTCACAGCACCACTACAGTCATCACGTTTAGGGCTACAACTAACGATTATTGTCATAATTGATTAACCTGGCGATTATTTTCTCGTTTCATCGAGTACTTAATTGGTCCGTAATCTGGGTGAATGGCAAGACTGTAGTGTAAAGCAGCTCATCAAGACTAGAAAAGGTCTATATAAACACAAACCATTACCAACTCCTTTTCTTGTTATTTTGTTTGGTAGTAACGAGTTACAAAGATAGTTTTGATTAATGTAGTGGAGTAAAAGTACACGACTTATTTAGGAAATATAGTTTAGTAAAAATTTAAGTTGCTAGAAACACAAATAAAGTAAAGTACAGATACGTGACAACATTGGTTAAAACAGAATTGAGCAGCAGCGTACAATGTATGAACTCCTGTGAAGAGGCTAACAAACTGCTAAAGACTCATGTCAGTCAGATAAAGTTTGGCCTATTCTGGTGTGTATATTTAAATGAAAAATGGCTCCGATCTTCCACATTCAATGACTGAGAACAAAATGTTTTTGAATAAGCTTTGGCTCCAGGTTTAGCTTCAGTGCTAGGTCCGCAGATGACTCAGCGAGCGTTGACAATGAATGAGGGGAGCTACCGTTAGCTTAGCTGAGTGCTAGCAGAGCACGTTAGCTATGTGACTCGTATATTATATATTTGTTTTTAACTCTTTACCTTTTGTTGTACAATTCCTCCAAACCGTGCCACTCCGCCGCCATCTCCGGAGTGGAGCTGTTGCTCTGCTGCTGTTTGAGGAAACCGCTGACATCTTTCATGGCTGCGAAGGACCGTTTTTAGTCAGGGCTAGAAAAGTGATGTTGGATTTTTTAGCTAACCGAGCTGCTGCTACTGAACACGAAGAATGATGGGAAATGAAGGCGGGCGGTGCTGCGTTCACGTACCACCGCCGCTGTAGGCAAAACCAAAACACGAGCAACACTTACTATTCTTATTTTTATAGGCTTAATTGTGGGTTTTATTTAGAAAGCTGCATTGCTGATATTTTATGGTGTCAGTTAATCCGTACACACTCTACCGTAAATTTCGTAAATGGTTGTTATGAATAAATGGATGTAAAGACACGATTCGCTCCTATTCTTCAAGGACATACTGTTCTTTCCCAGAAGGTGGCAGTAATGCGCACAAACGTGGTCAGACAACCGCCATCAAAAAACAGAAGAAGAATACGTGTATACGTTTTGGGGGCTGATGGGAAATGTAGGAGGCGCTTGCTCGGCTTTTGCTGGGTCCTGTTTAGTTTTAAGCCACTGTTGACTTTATTTAAACCAGCCCGTTGTGTTCTAATGACCAACTAAATACGAGTAGTTTATAACAGGATGTGCTACTGTAATTCGGCGAACGACCGAGTCGTTTTAACGTAGCTGAAGACAGGCTGTTTGGCTAGCAACACGGAGGTCGAAGAACTACAGCTACTACACTTGCGAGCGCATTTTCTTGAAAATGAAGAAAACGTTTTGACAGCTCCATGCAGACACGGATCTCACAGACATAAAAGCGCGAGACTCATTATGACGTCATTACTGAGCTCATTGTTAATCTCAGCAACGAGCAGGAGGCTCTGTGCTCACGGTCAGTACGCACACACACAAACACACAGGTAATGTCATTGACAGTTCATTTGGAAAAGCACAAACACACCATTATCTCTAACCTTAACTATAAAGAGTTGATTCTGAACCTTTACCTTAACCTACCCACAATTCAAAGTTTACCCATAAACTTAAACCGTTCCTTAAACAGTAGAAATGAGGTTCTGCCTCATCAGGATCAGGTCAGGATCAAGACATAAATACCTTTACTTCAGTATTATTATAAAAAAGTGAATTCAACTTCTACCAAAGTCATTTTCTGCTCTCTGTCTGTTTGCAGGCTTGAGGCGTTTGTTTGCAGCTGATGGTGCAGCAGCTTCATCAAGGTACTTTTGTTCCATTCAGGTCCACGTCCACATTCGGCATCTAGACAGTGAAGCACAATCGCAGTGATAAATATTAAAAACAAATCAGGGTGAATGTAACCAGTAAAGTCTCTGTAAGTTATATTAAGATTAAAAAAACAAAACACTTTCTGGGACTTTGTACAAATCAGCAGATTTCCACAATCCAGTGACAAGCTTTTTTCCTAGCCCTTTTTTGTGCAAGACATAAGGTTTTTGTTTTCAATTCATGGACAGTAAGTTAGTTCGTAGATTTGCTCGTCCAGACTGTATCCAGGAAACTTGGAGGAACAGCAGCAGCAGCTGTGACTGGCACATGCACCTGATCTGCGAAGTGTTCTACCGGCAGAGTACGCATTTTTCGAACAAATGTGACCGTACAATAGTGTTAGAAGCCAAAAAATGGGTCCAACAAGTCTCAACACACCACTAAGCTTCTTCTAACTCAAACGTTTGGTCTCTCTGTAGGCCTCTTCCTAGAACATCAGACTCTCCCTGGCGGGATGGAGCTCGAGGACTTTTCTCCCCTGGTGGCGGTTCAGAGGTCAAGCAGATGACCTTGGAAGACGTCGCCAAACACATTAGAGAGCGGCAGCACAAGAGGGTGGTGGTGATGGCCGGAGCTGGGATCAGTACACCGAGTGGCATTCCGGATTTCAGGTACAACGGAACAATATCCTGATTTCCTGTTCTTACTTGGTTCTATAAGGCCCAGTACCCAACGTCCCTTCTAAAGGGCCACGATTTTCACTCTATGCAAAATACCTGGACGAGTAATATTGAGTCAGTCGTCCAGTCAGTTAAAGTGGAACTATACCGGAAGATCCAATTAACGCTGTTTTTTTAGTGTATATCTGCGTCATTACCTTGTTTATGAAGCCCTGAAGTTTCGAAACAAACAGTTCAGCCATTGCTGAGAACGCTGTGTTTTATTGTAATCTCGGGCTCAGGGAGATATCTGAAAATCCCGTTATAGTTATGTAAGCAGCGGTTCTCCGGAACAGCCGATCGTCCTGCTCCGGGCACATCCGGTTGCGTATATTGAACCGCAGAAGAAGAATAACGTCCGTTGTGGAGGTGTTTCACGAGCGACAGTGTCTTCAGACTCTGGGTCTGACTCCGGGTCAAAGGTCGTCAAAGGGACTGCGGCGGGGAGTCGTGAAGAAGCTATTTTTAAACACTGTTAAAACAATGTTTTGATAATGAGTAGCAGTGCATCCACCGTTCCAGAGGGGGGAGCTGCGCTTCTGAGTGCGGGTGTGCTGAATATGTCACTTCCGGGTTGAGAGATTTGAGTCTCAAGTCTTGCGGCTGGGAAACACCGTCAGAAAAGAGGATTTCTATCGGCTCGTTTACAGCAACTAGGAGGTTTTGGACCATAAAAACAACTTAATGTATGTAAGAAGACCTCCATAACTAACATATATGTGCAACAGGACCACTCTATGTGACCTTTAAGAAAAAATGCCAAAGAAGAGCCTATATACACACTTTTAAAAATGGCAAGGTTTCGAAGAGTGTCTTTTTGTGAGACGGTGCAGAATTTTATCCGTCACCTTGTGACAAAGAAAGGATCTAGAATAGCGGGGAGGAAACTGGTGACATAAAAGTGGCCATTAGAGGGCGCTGCCTTACCCTGAACATACCTCAAAGTTGGTTGGACATTGGGAAATGGCTAAATATGACATTATTGGCTCTCAGGTCTCCTGGCAGCGGTCTTTATGACAACCTGCAGCAGTACAATCTGCCCTACGCTGAGGCCATATTCGAGATTGATTTCTTCCATCAAAACCCTGAGCCGTTCTTTACCCTCGCCAAAGAGCTGTACCCAGGAAACTACCGGCCCAACCTGACCCACTACTTTGTACGTCTGCTTCACCAGAAAGGTCAACTCGTCCGCATGTACACGCAGAACATCGACGGGCTGGAAAGACGTATGTATGACGTGTCACTACACGTCGTTTACGTTGACTTTGAGCTCATCACTTATACCCTTTGTGTCTGTGTGTTTTTGTGTGTGTGTAGTAGCAGGAATTCCTCCTGAGAAGCTGGTCGAGGCCCACGGCACGTTTGCCACGGCCACCTGCACCGTCTGCCTCAGGAACTACAAGGACGATGACCTACGAGTGAGTTTTAACGCAAACGCGATGACTCTGGACATCTTTGTATTCATTTTTGTATTCATATATTGTTTAAATTAAGTGTAGTTAAATGAGATTCTGTGTATCAGATGTCACAAATTCACAGCCCCCCCTGACCCCCCCCCCCACTTAAAATCAAGTTCTAATGAGTTATTTCTCTCTGGTTTTCATACTTCTAGATTCATTTTGCATCATAAATCTGATTTCATTGTGCACTTTATCATTCTATATCAAAACACATGCCTTATTCTGTGACATGTCATTAGTTTGTTATCATAATGGAGTATTTTGATATAGTCTGAACTCGTATTGTCCACCCCTCCTGACCACACGAGACTTGAATTTGAGACCCCAGCTGTAGCTATAGTCGGTGTGTTACAAACAGGTAACACTTAGTCTTAGTCATTTAACAAATGATTCACAGAAACAAGCTTAAAAACATGTTGAATCAGAAGTTTGTGTCACTTTGTATCGGTCATTAATATTGATTAGTTTTCAATATTTTACATTTAAAAATGATACATCTTGAATTTTAATTGCTCCGTCTGCTCAGGCAGACATCATGAGCGGGACGGTCCCCAAGTGTCCCACCTGTAAAGGCGTTGTAAAGCCTGACATTGTGTTTTTCGGGGAGGATCTTCCACAACATTTCATGAAGTACCTGACCGACTTCCCGCTCGCTGACCTGCTCATCATCATGGGCACTTCACTGGAGGTGAGCACCACCACCTTCTGTACATTAATTTATCCCCAAACCTTTTCTGCAAGAGGTACTGTTAAAGCCCTTCTTTTGATTGATTTTATTGTGGTTCATATCCACATTATATCCATGTTTTCTATGTCTTTTCATTTATTTGCAATGTTTTAGATGTATCTTTTCACCTCATATGAGCGCCTATGCCTTTTTTTAAATTTATCTTTATTTAGTATTCTGTACTAGCACGTTGGCCAATGTGGTTGTTTTAAAGTGTTTTGCAAATAAAGTTGGACTGGATTGGATTTCAGCCGATCAGTCGTCTACTCAACAGCTCGTAAAAAATCTCCTCAAACTCGACAGTTACACTCTTTGCTCTGCAGGTGGAGCCATTTGCTAGCCTGGCAGGTGCCGTGCGCAGCTCCGTCCCCCGCGTGCTCATCAACAGGGACTTGGTGGGGCCTTTTGCTCGGAGACGCCGGCGTCACGATGTGGTGCAGCTGGGCGACGTGGTCAGCGGCGTGCAGGCCCTGGTCGATGCCCTCGGCTGGACGCAGGAGCTGGAAGCTCTGATGGAGGAGGAGGAAGTCAGTGTGTGATTTCTTTACCACACAGAAATCTTCTCACTTTATCAATCAAAACACAAACAATCAGAGAGAAGATGAAATAAGATCAGCTAAGTCCTTTATTAGTCCCCACAGGTGGGACATTTACATTGTCACAGCAGCAAAGACAGTAAAGATAAAGGTTTATAAATAATAAACGTGTGAATGTACAATATATGAAGATAACAATACAACTGTATAAAACGTTAAAATAGAATGTACAGACGGTTACCAAAATATATACAGTATGGGCTTGACAGCATAAACAAGGATTGAACATGGAATATTGTATATATTTACACTTATGTATATATACGTATATAGGTAAACGTATACATATGTGTATATACACATATTCATACATATATCTTTTTAATCAACTGATTCTAATGATCTAATTAATATAAATACACATACATATATACATATGTATATATATATACATGTGTATATATATATATATATATACATGTGTGTATATATATATATATACACGTGTATATATATATATATATATACACGTGTGTATATATATATATATATACACACATATATATACACGTATATATATATATATATATATATACACATATATATACACGTATATATATATATACACATACATATATATACACACACATATATATACACACATACATATATATATATATATACACAAATATACATATATATATACATATATACACAAATATACATATATATACACACATATATATATACGCATATATATACATATACACGCATATATATACATATACACGCATATATATACATATATACACAAATATACATATATATACATATATATACACAAATATACATATATATACACATATATATACGCATATATATACATATACACATATATACATATACACATATATATATATATATATATATTTACACATACATTTACATATACATATACATATATATATATACTTACATACATATATACATAAATTCATTAACTCAACTCAACTTTATTTATAGAGCGCTTTAGGCAGCTATAGCTGGTACAAAGTGCTTAACAGTACAATAAATAAATAAAGTATTATTGTATTAAAGTATTATTGTCTAATCAACATTAGAATCAGTTGATTAAAAATATTTGTTCACAGAATCGTTAAGGACTTCCTGCGATGCCCGGAGACACAGTCACTGAACTGAAACACCACTGAACGTGGTCGCTATTCGGCTCACGATCGCCAACATTCAGCAGTGCTGTCGCTAAATACACCAAACTCCACCGTACGCCACAAATGTTCTTGCTAAATGTTGGAGATTAGTGCACGTTTTCAGGATTTTTCACTGACCTACATTTCGGCATTGTTCGGTTTGCTTCCAGTGACGACGCTACCAATCAGTGGCCGGCAGTCTGTTGAACACGTACCAGGTACTGTCCCTCATGTAAAAGGAAAAACAAAAACAAGTAGAGTTGAGTCGGGTCGTGCTCGAACGGTATCATGGAAAAGCACCAATATATTGCGATATACTCACACAACAGCTGCAGTGAGAGTGAGCATGTGGCGCCATCTGGTGGACTGAAATGTCAATAGATTACGATATGCTAAAAAAGAAGATAGAAAACGGATATAATTTCTCATTTTTGTGTTTTTTTTTCTTCCCTGCAGAGTGTGACAAAGACAGAGGAATGACGTCATCACCGCATCAACACACACACACGCACACTTTTGAGGATCTGGCAGAAACATAACGTGTCAGAAAAATCCAAATCAGGTGAATGAGGTTTTTTTTTCCCACAGCTTTACTGAAGATGAAATCTCTCGTGAACCATAGAAAATACTGCTTTTGTTATTTGTTGAAATGATGTTGTCAGTTGGAGTCATTATGGTGGACGCCATATGATGCCAAATATGAACTGAATGCAGTGCAGTGTTTTCTCCCAAATCCATAGCTAGCCATTTATCTGCTATACACAAAATTATACAACATCTGTTGTAAAATATTTTCAAGACCATTCTATTTGTTTAAAGATTATTGGTACAACATGTCTTGCAGGACACAAAAAAAAAAGACATTTGTGCGACTAAATAAAGACGGTAAAGTCTAGAGTTTCAGGGTAATGTCATCGATCATTAGATGATTCACAGCTCACAATGACCTGTAGTCACTGTGACTTTGTGACCCAGAGTTTGTCACTCGTCACGTTGTAAATCTGGTTAAATTCACAGCTTCAAAGCAGTTTTTCTCTCTTTTTTTAAACCAGCTTCTGCACCTCGTCCCAATTTTCACCTCTCCTTTTTATCCTCACCGCTGACAGAAATGTGTTACATATACTGTACGAGTGACGCTGGAGTCTGCGTAATAAGAAAAGACTGATTTCTGGTTTTAAATCGGATCTGAAGCCTTTTTGTTGTCGTTTTTCACACAATTCGGCCCACATTTTGACGTAAAAGGAGATCCTTTGCATTGCACTTATTATATTCTGACTTTTTGGTTTTTTTTGCACATTTTAGACTGGACTACTCTGGTGGATGGAGTGGACTACAGTACCTCAGCAAAGATGAAGGTTTCACCAACACACCATGAGAGAAATTCACCTTTTTGTTTGTTTCTTATACTTAAATAAAATCATAGTAATCAGAGGGAAAAGAAAAGTGTGTGTCCTTGTGAAGAAGAGAAATATTAGGGTCGATTAGGAAGATGACTTCATTTATTAGAAATGTTTTCCACTTAAAACGTGGACATATATCATGGCACACGGTAGGCACAGTCAGTGACCCAACACACGCTGGTGACTGCCGCTTAAGACTTAAAGGGACAGTTCAGGTGGTCAAGTGAGGTACTTTACACGGTGATTGCTTTACATGTCGTAGCAGGAGTTGCAAGCGGGAACCAGTGAAAAATCATTTGTAACACACTGACTATGTTCGATCACCTCATATTAACCACTACTATGAATTATTATCACTTTAAAGGGCAGTGCCACTCAAATTTAAGCCATACGTGCACTTGAACAAAACAAACAACAGCTTTTTCCACCACAGCATGGAGTAAGACAGTAATAATAGCAATAAAGACAGTTTACTGCAGTTGTAGATCATCAGCTTTTTTGTTAAATTAAGTCTGCCAATTGGTACAAGTTGTACATTAACCAGTACAGGACAATTTGGACAATTTTTTGGCTCACCTTTAAAGGTTATGCTCAAAGATTAAACTTCACAACTGAGCTTGATTCAGCCTATGTAGCAGTTGCAGGGGGGCGCTTGTGACGGAGCATTTAAAACGAGGCCGATACAAACTGAATGTGATGACATTGCCCTCTCAGCTCTTTCTCTAAAACATCATACATTTCTCAGGAGGCAGTGATCCTCAAGAATCAGAAATGTTTGTCACCACCAGGAAAATTGACCAGGAAAATCAACCGATGTCATGAGTAAAACAGCAGCAAAGAACAGGGTTTGTGCTTCTGTCACTCATCAGCCTCCCTCATAGATTGGCCTGGAAATGCAGGAGTTTAAAGTGATAGTTCAGGTTTACACTCGCTGAGAACCACCCACGAGACATGGACGTCAGCTGACTGGAAACAAAAAAGACAAAACTAAAAACAGCTTTTACAAAAGTTTCCGTTTTCAAGATCTATCTGTTTTTTTAAACTGTAAACTGAACCCTTTGACACGCCAAACACCAAAGTCCATAGAGAAAATGTGCGATTTTTACATCACGGCACTCAAGAGTTGTTGATCCACTGTTGCCTCAAGTGTATATTGATTATCACTGATGGAGTCTCTGGCGTTACTGATGAGTTAAGTTGAACAGCTTTATTGGAGACTCTCTAAGTCTCTCTTGGCTGACAGATCAGGATGTCCGGCTCCTTCCTCTGCTGATAACGAGAGACGACCACTGTGTGATCGGCCCTTTCACTCAGCAGATGTAGCAAAGAGTTTATGGGAGGAGAAGGGTGTACACACACACGTGTGGTTAGTGAGTTACTGCTGGTTTATAATGATAGATAATAAAGTTCTCCATTACAGTAAGTTCAAATATATTTTGTGACTCCAGTGTTTGAAATGGATTCACCTCAGTGACGTGGCAGCATTAGACCAGCAGCTCCCGTGTCCCTGCAAACCCTGTAAAATGTTGATTTTCTCTGTGGAATTTGGTGCTGGTGAAGTAGACAGTTTTAAATCTAGTTTGAAAACTATCATGGCAAGATGAAGAGGCAAACCTGTATATTATAAAAATTGAGGACCCAAATGCAGATTAAAAAAAAAAAAATAAAAACCTGAATAAAAACTCAAGGTCAAGAAAACGGAAGAAGAAAAAGTCAATGATAATTGGATATTGTAGAAGCAGTTGCAGAATTTCTCTCACGTGATAAGTGGTGCTGGCAGCCATGTTGTCGTGCACGTCTCAGCCTGGGTCACGCTCAGGAAAGCCAGTGCTGTCAGTACTTCATACAACCTGAACCATCACTTCCAACTGAAAGAAAAACACATTCCTTCGTCCCGTCCCTGCTCGGTCCTGTGGTCAGCAGCAGCAGCAGCAGGAGCTGCGGAGGCATTTCTTGAAGAACTTCTTGAACTCCGTGTTGAAGATGGTGTAGATGATGGGGTTGAGAGCGCTGTTGACGTAGCCCAGCCAGGTGACGGTGCTCACCAGGCCGGCGGGGATGTCGCAGCTGAGACACATGGCTCGCGTCGTGTGGACGACGAAGAACGGCGTCCAGCAGAACAGGAAGCAGCCTGCATGAAGACGGGAGGGGAAACGTGTTGTCGCGATGAGTCGCTGAGATTTGGTTCAATCAGAGTTGAATGAAAAGAAAGAAATTCTGCCTTTCTATCACAGCTGGATAAACATTATATATACACACACACAATGTATAAATATGTGTATATATTTTGTTTACACAGTTGTAATTAGATTTGAATAACTGGGACTGATCTTTAGTCAAATGTATTCCTGTGTGTGGAGTAACAATTGAACTTATATTTTGTGGCAAATTCCTCTGTGGGAGTGAAATTAAATGTCAAAACCTGGGTTTTATTACCATTAAGGACATATCCTGAATATTTCCCATAAGTTTCAAGCATATCCATTAAAACTGGGAGGCCAGTGGCTGGGTCAGTCGTGATGTGACAAGTACATCATCTGTGTACAGGCTTACTTTATATTTTACTCTCCTCCAATGGAAATACCTTTCAGTTTTGCCTCCTGTCTTATCACTTGGGCAAAAGGGCTCAATAAACAAGTTGAAGAGGCTGGTGCTGACAGGGCAGCCCTGTCTACATCCTCGCTCCAAACTAATGGGATCTGAGAGGCTGCCATTAACCTCGATCCATGCTATTGAGGAGGAACAAAGTGCCTGAATACCACTTAGAAATGTATTTCTAAAGTCAAATCTTTTCATTACTGCATAAAGAAACTCCCATCCAACTGAATCAAAAGCTTTTTCTGCATGAATCCCGTTTGGTCCTCATCTATTAACGTATGCATTGTGGTTTCCATTCTCTTTGTTAAGATTATAGCATAAAGCTTGTAGTCTGCATTTAATACACTGATTGGTCTATATCCTTTGCATTCCATCCTGTCCTTCCCTTCCTTGGGGATAACTGATATGAATGCCTCTTTCCAAGATGGTATACTTAAAGCAGATTTCCAGAACAGATGCCAAATGTTCCCTCATGGTTTTGTACCATTCTGGGGGAAATCCATCAATGCCAGGTGACTTATTATTATTCAAACATGAAAAAGCTTTGTTTATCTCCTCCTTTGTTATAGGTAGACTTAGTTTTTCATTTATTGTGTGCCAATATTAGGAAGGCCTAATGAATCTAGAAATCCAGTTATTGTCTGCATGTCTGCCTGAGCCCTTTTGGAATATAGGGATGTGCAGTATTTCTCAAAGGCTTTTTGTGTGTCTTCTAGATTTTGAACAGTCTTTTTTGTGACTTTTTTGGGTCTTTTATCTTATGAAATATATTTTCTGTTTCTGTTACTTTCTGAGTTTCCAAGCTAGTAGTTTTGCTGCTTTGGGTCCAGCCTCAAAGTTTTTTCTCCACCTCATCACTAAGTGTTTTGTCTATGCTTAGTAATTCTTATTTGTTGAATGATGACCGGGTCTTTATTGGCTAAATGAGTTTGTTCAAGATCTTTTAATATTTCTTCTAGATTTAACAGTTGTTAGTTGCTTTTGTCTTTGATAAGGCTGTCCAGGCTATGATCTTACCCCACAGGACAGCCTTAGACACATCCCATAGTATACTAGGCTTTACAGTCCCATTATCATTTTCTTGAAGGTATATATGCCCAATTCTCTTTCCATTGTTGACACAAAAGTGGTATCATTTAACATCTAGAGTTTAATATCCAGAGTGTTTTGCGCCTTCTGCCTTCCAAATGCATAGTTATATGAACTCCTGCATGGTCAGAGAGAACCCTCTGGCCTATTATACAATCTTTAATTCTATGCAGATCCTCATTATACATAAAGACATAGGCTGAATCCCAATTCCACCTGTTCCCCTTGGCCCCCCTTAGCCCTCAATACAGAGTTGAGGGTGCTAGGGGTAAGAACGTTCCCCTCAGAAATGAGACCCCCCTCCATTACCGTCACATCATCCTCACTTGATGCTCGTGGACTGCTGCATCAACAATCGAGTCGGCAAGCAATATCAAAGTAGTGCACCGGTATAATCAACCAAGGATCAGTAATAGTAAGAAATTCATTGTGCACTAATTTCACTTAAAACCTTAATGTGTCATGTCAAGGGTTATCGGATATCTCATCTAAACAAATAGCGATAGCAGTTAGCTAACCACTCACGCAAGGGGACCGTATCTATGTTCCCCGCTTTGTATGTGACCGGGGAACATAGGACCCTTTCTCTAACTCTAACCCTAACCTTTTTCCAAAAAAGGGTCCCATGTTCCCCTGTCACATACAAAGTGGGGAACATAGGACCTTTTTTGGGAAAACGGGGAACATAGGACCCGGGGAACATAGGTGCGACCCCCACGAAAGGAACACGAGGATATTAGCATCAGCTACAACTAGCTAGTAATTCAAAACAAACTTGACTAGTGATTCAGAAAAAACGTTGACAATTGAGGAAGACCGCAATAGTATCATTAGACATTAATGTCGTAATTAAAATGCTGAAAATACATTTGCGCGCGTCCTTGGCTTGAGCCATCTCTTCCAAAAAGATTTACCGGCCTGCATTCAAACTTCGCTGACAGGTGACAGGATACTTGGAAATTCCTCAAAATCCTCCTTTTCAAGTGTAGTTCTAGTTGCTAACCCATCGCAGTAGCTTGGCCAGAGTTTCCTCTGTGAAAGCCATCACCTTTCTCTCACAAGTGATCTCGCCCACGTCAAATCCACGTCATCTCAAATCCTCCACTGCTTGTGTCGCGTTATAGTACGTAACCGTACCCGTTTTTAGATGAACTAGCTATATAGTATATACATATACATATATATATATATATATACACATAAGAGAAAAATGTAGGTGCAAAACAAAAACCTGTAGAATAAAAAAAGTATACCGTGAAATGGTGAAAACTTGACAGTGGATTCATTAATTTTCTCTGCCGTTTCTTAACTGTGAAACAAAGTTTGCGTGTGCAGCTGTGACCTGCATCATGCATCACACCAAACTGTGAAGTCGCTGCTAATTACCTTTCCAAATATAAAGGCACCTGCAGGGTTTTAAAACCGTCATCCCTCACAGATGGTAACAGCTTTACTCACAGTTTCTCAGTCTATATCCTGATATACTGTTTGTGCCACACACAGATGTTTCTCTGGACTCATGAAGAAGTTTTCTTTTTAGGCGCTTGTGCCTCACAAAGAGTTGCATTGAGTGAAAATACACTATAAATACACTGTAAAATAAAATATCTTTTGTTGCTTTAAAATACACATATTATTACCTTTCATTTCAGATCCTACCTGGTTTTTTCTTTGGCTTCTTAACGTTAGCTGAAGGACATTGTATGTGTGTTCGAAACTCTCTCTCACCCACATCCACAGGACATGTGGCAAATAAAAGAACCGAGGCGACAAAGTGTCGCACAGACTCTGAAAGATTCATGATCACGCGGAGTTCATTAGAGACGAAGCAGGAATGCACTGCAGTCCCATCATTTTAAACTGGAGGCATCACTGCTCTCTCACACTCTCTCACACACACACACGCACACACACGTTTCCATACCTTCAGAGGACAGTACATTGACTTACAGAGACTTAATCTAACCTTAACCAGAACTACTCCTGGCCATATCCTAACCCTGACCTCTGACCTTAACCCTGACCTCAGCCTAACTTTAAAACGTGTCTTCACCTTAAAATGTAGTAATTTACGTGTGTACTTTTTTTTTTCTACAATTTTATAGACAAATTATCTGATAAATGATAAATGGGGGGCAAAATGTTCTCTTCATCCTACGGGGGGCATAACAGAAAATGATTGAGAAGCACTGCTCACAAAAATGTGACTTAGGATCCCCACAACAGAACGAATACCAGGTACACACACACATACACACGTTTGTATAGCATCCATAGTGAGGACATTCATTGACATAAGAGCAGCATTAAGTCTGTGAACGGGAGATGGTGGACGTGTCTGTAAGATCACGCGCCGCTCAATAATTGGATTGAAGGTTTTAAGCTCTCGTTGAGAGGCAGCCGGTCAGCAGAGGTCAGCGGAGTGTCACAGTCTCCCTGAACCACAACTGCAGCAACTGTATGTGACGTGAGTGCAAAAACATGTCTTCAAAACATGTCAGCGAAACAAGGCTTTTTGTTTTGAAAATGAGTTTGTTTTAGTTCGTTTTTAGAGCAAGTTTGCTAGTTTTTATGCTTTGTAAATTTTCATTAGTTTAAGTAAACTGTAACGAACCTGAAGTGTACATGTATAACATGCGACATGAGCGGGCACTGTAATATTATTTACCATAATAAGTATTGTGTCATTAAAACCCAGCAAAAGATGCCATTTTAAAACTGTATCAGGACAAATGAACAAATGTAACAGTCTACAAGAAATTAACTTTAAGTGCAAAATGTGCATCATCGTGCTGAGGTTGGATGTAGTTAGTGTGAAAGGTAAAAATCAAATAGTCAACATACTAAAGACACATGAACGCAACAATATTATTATTATAATAATAATAAACAACCAAATTCTGAAAATCCATGAATATTAGTTATGTATGGTAAGGAGTGAAGTATGAAAGTAAAAAAACTGCAAAAATCCACTGATACATAATGTTTGTGTGGAGTTTTTCAGGGTTAAATGTGAATATTTTCTGGTTTCATTCATTGCTCCACTCGACAAAGAAATCATTAAAACTAAAACATCATTATTTCATGGTTGTGGGAAACACTGATTAACATTTTCTGGACCAAACAAGTACTGGATTCATGGAGAAAATAAGGGTTGAAGTTGCGAAGAGAGGAAGGACTCACCTACGACCACAGGTAACACCTTCATAGCTTTCCTCTCCCTGCTGTTGATCTTGGCTCTCTTCCTCATCTGCGGCCGTTTACTGAACGTTACCGTGGGCACAGAGTTCTCTCTGTAGTGCCGAGGGTACGGAATCTCCTGCTTCGCGCAGTCGTCGTCGTCGTCGTCGTCATCGTCGTTGTCCAGTCGAGACTGGGCCAAGTCTCTCTCGATGATCCTGGGCAGAGGCATGGGCAGAGGCCCGGGGATGGTGCCCGCCAGCGGGGGGAGGGCGGTGGCAACGGCGGCGTGCTGCAGCTTCCTGCAGGCCTCGATGCTGCTGCGTAGCTTGGCTCTTCGAGTCTCCTCCCAGCTCTTCAGGCCACGGAAGACACCAAAGTACAGCAAGACCATGATGGGACAGGGGATGAAGAAAGAGCAGACCGAGGAATAGACCACGTAGTTGTTGTCCTCCAGTTTGCACTCGCTGGGGTCGCGGTGGGGCACGCCGTTGATGCCGAAAATAACAGGCGAGGCCACGGCGAGCGCCAGCAGCCAGGTCGCCGACAGCAGGACGAGCTGGCGACGGTCCACGTGCTTACGGTTATAATTGAGAGGAATGGAAACGGCGATAAACCTGCGAAAAACAAAAGACCCTGGGTTAGCATTGCATCGTCCAAAACCAAGGGTTCTGGCTAGTGCATGTTAGCATAACAAATGTTGTGTTTAACTTACACAACCCAATTTAATTTGCTTAATGTCTCACATTGTAAAGAAAAACAAATTGAAAACATTTTGTCATGAATGAAAATACAACATACAGAGAGAGAGACACACACACACTTCTTTGTGCCATATAACACTTTTTCTTTTCCTTTGTCCACAAACCAAAATGATTTTTGAATTACAACAGTATATGTGACATCACAGTATATTCATCACCGCTTAAAATTGAGGTTTTTGCTTCAGCTCGTGACTAAGTGACTTCCCGTTGAGAAAGGGAAATGCACGGTGTGAGTCTGGGCTGTCATGTGGCTATAGCTTGTGTTGTTAGCATGAAGCTAACCTGGTCTTAGGCCACGTTACGTCCAGACGTAAACGGCAAGTTATCGTAAAGTTCCCCCGAAATATCTCTCTCCACACAGAACCCTCCCTCTAAATAATGGTTTTATTTTCCATCTTGTCAATGGAAACTTGAGCTAACATTAGCTTAAATATTAACGTTAGCTTGCATTGCTGCAAAACACTGTTGGCCCATAAACAGTATAAAGTTGTTCAGTGAAAACACTGCTCGATTTTGCCAAGCCCAACTATATTAATTGTATATTAACTGTTGATTTAGGCTAAGCCGGTTAATTCTACCCAGTACATACATTTCCAAAAATTAAAGCATGATGAAAATTAAATAGTAGGTCTACAGCCTAAACTGCCTTATTATTATTATTATTATTATTATTATTATTAAGTTAGGGGTCACCTATACAATTTTTTTGTGTTTTCCATTAAAAGTCACATTTTTATTCATCAAAAGAGTTGCAAAATGAATAGAAAATATAGTCAAGACTTTGACAAGATTAGAAATATTTATTTTATTAAAAATAATAATTTTGCCATTTCTATACACCCATGTACATATTCCATTAACCCTTTAAGGTTCTACTCAACCATTTGGTCGACCACACTTTAAGTCACTATATCTCATTGAAAAATGCATCAAGCTGAAGTCACTAACACTTAATGTCACTTGTTCTGAATGATGTACTTTATGAATTATGCAAACCAGGTTTATTATGAACAGACGTCTCAACCGTTTGGTAGAGGCCTGTATCTGAAATACTGTAGGGTCCAATTTAAAAAAAAAAAAAATATATATATATACACATATATATTTTGATTGTCGTTATTGTTATCATAAGTAAATAAAAAAAATTTATAGAGTGTATTTATGATTCATTTCATGTTATATTCATTGAAAAAATGAAAGTGTTTTTCTTTCAAAAATAAGAACATTTCGAAGCGATCCCAAACTTTTGAACGGTAGTGTACATCTTATATTATTGTCACGGTGGAAATGTGTAAAGTAATTTTTTAATTAACTCCCTTAAAAATGTTATCTATAATAAAACATTTGATATTGTATAGTATCCTGTAACAGGCTACAATTCAATGCCTGTGGGCCTGCAGTTACATTCTATTGCCCTCTGGGTGGAAAACTCTCAATTAAATCAGAGAATGCATCGTGCACACACACAGAGCGACTTGTGCCAATGACGCCGTCGCGTCATCACATCGGCTTTCCTGTTAATGCCCTACATGATTCACACTGGTTTACAGCTGTGGTAAAGTCACGATCCATTTTCTTTTGCTGCTGCACTGGAACAAAACACACAAACACATACCTGTCTACACTGATGGCGCACAGGTTGAATATAGACGCCGTGCACAGCATCACGTCCATGGTCATCAGGCCGTCACACAGCAGCACGTTCAAGGACCAAATTCCACCCTGAAACTGCACACACACACAAACACACACACACCTCATTAGCTGCCCAGTGTAAATATGTGTAATCCTCTTGTGTTTGCACCACTGCAACTGTTACAAAACATTCCTCCTAAAACAAAAAAAAACAACTAAATTCTCTCCTTTTCTTTCTTCAGGGTTAAGATTTTTAACTCTCAGTTTTTTTTTAATCCAGTGAACTGGTTGCTGCTGCTGCAGGTAACGAGGTCACAAACGCCACTAATGAAGGAGGACGTGAGGGGAAGCCTCTGCGGGACGTCTTTGAGCTCACAGACAGCTCTTTAATAAGGCTGAGATTATAGCCTTTAAACCTTTTTTTAATTATTATTATTGAATGGAACTATTGTCATGAAATGAGTCACGGCCCTCTCATCTTTAATTAATTCTGAATGAAGAGGTGGGAGAGAGAGAGAGAGAGAGAGAGAGAGAGAGAGAGAGAGAGAGAGAGAGAGAGAGAGAGAGAGAGAGAGAGAGAGAGAGACGGGCCCGGCTCACTGCAGCATGTCTGTCCTCCGTTTTGTGTCTGTCTGAAGTGTCTCTTGTGGATTTCATTTCAAAATGTGGATCATATTTAAGACAAAGAACCTAAATATGTAAATATGTCACAGCCTTTACCGTTAATATTAGTCTGAATTTGAAAACGTATATAATAAGAATAAAAATTCACTCACCGGAAACTTTGGCAGTGAATGATGAGGACATACAGGTGAATGATGAGGACAGACAGGTGAATGACGAGGACAGATGAGGACATACATGTGAATGATGAGGACATACATGTGAATGATGAGGACAGACAGGTGAATGATGAGGACAGACAGGTGACTGATGAGGACAGACAGGTGGCTGATGAGGACAGACATGTGAATGACGAGGACAGATGAGGACATACATGTGAATGATGAGGACAGACAGGTGAATGATGAGGACAGACAGGTGAATGATGAGGACAGACAGGTGACTGATGAGGACAGACAGGTGGCTGATGAGGACAGACAGGTGACTGATGAGGACAGACAAGTGACTGATGAGGACAGACAGGTGGCTGATGAGGACAGAAAAGTGAATGATGAGGACAGACAGGTGAATGATGAGGACAGAGAGTCGAATGATGAGGACATGTGTAAGATGAGGACATGTGAATGACAAGGACAGATGAGGACAGACGGCGAATGATGAGGACAGGTGAATGATGAGGACAGACAGGTGAATGATGAGGACAGACAGGTGAATGATGAGGACATGTGTAAGATGAGGACATGTGAATGACAAGGACAGATGAGGACAGACGGCGAATGATGAGGACAGGTGAATGATGAGGACATGTGAAAGACGAGGACAGGTGAATTGGTGTTAATTAAGGTCCCCGAGTGAGTGAGAAAGTTTACACACATTTTTGTTGTGTCAACACTTTCATTTGTAAAGGTTTGCCTTTAATTAAAGACAATTAATTTGCATCGTCTGTGTGACTCTCGGGATTATGGGATATCGTTCTATAACTATTTCGATTAATCGGAATCGAAATTTTGATTTGTGGACAAAACGAGACATTTGAGAACGTCAGCATTTCCAGTCTCGACAAACACCGATCGACATTTTCTGACATTTAACGGAGCAAACAAGTCCTTGATGATCGATATAATAAAATTGACAGATTCATTGGTTATGAAAATAATCCTTAGTTGCAGCCCTCGTCTTTCAGTTGTTGTGGTGGTTTTGCACCTTTTGGTGGTTGTCCCTCACTGTGGTTCTGTGTGTTGTCAAAGTTATTCTGTCTGGTTCTTTTGCAATTCATTTTGTGCATCTTTGCATGGCTGCTTTGTTTATTTGAAGATGTTTTGTGTCTCTTGTTGTCGATGTTTTGTGTCCCTCACACAACATCCTGCTGCATATTCAGTGTAAAGATCAGAGCAGACAGCTCCACTCTCGCACACTCCACCCTAAAACCACATACAGTGCACCGCACAAAACAATCATGAACCCAGCCGTGACCTCTGACCCCTCGGACATCTTGTTTACCTCTGCGTAAACGAAGAGCGGCAGCACCAGCAGCGCCAGCAGCAGGTCTGCAAACGCCAGGCTGACTATGAAGTAGTTGGTGGTGGTTTTCAAAGCCTTCTCCAGGTACACGCTCACACACACCAGCACGTTCCCGCCGATCACGACCACGATCAGAAGAATCCCGAACACGAGCGCAGAGAAATTATAGTGCGTGACCACAGGAGCCGGTGCCACGGCGGTCGGATGAGTGAAGTTGTCCGACATGGTCTCCGGAGGCTGGCGGGCAGAGAAACGACTGTCGCCCGCTGTGCTTTTCATCTACGAGCCGGGCTCAGCAGCGTCGGTGTCCGCGCTGCGCGCCGTGCGCTCCGCGCTCCAAACGCACAGCCGCGCCGCTCGCTGTGACCCGATCCCGCTTCACCCGTGTCATCCTGTACCTCCGCGCGCCTGCAGCGGACACAGTCAGTGGAGCGAGTCTCAGTCAGTCAGGTGCAGCGATGACGGAGGAGGAGGAAGAAGAAGAAGAAGAAGAAGAAGAAGAAGTTCGGAAAGTGCACGAATCAGAGAGCGACGGCTTAAATCCGCTGAAATCTACTTAACAGAGACTGAGTGTGAACAGACTCCGCGGGGAGGAAGGAACTCAGCAGCGAGCTCACTGAGCTCTTTACACAGCTGCCATTTTGACAACTCACACAGGTGGAAGTGATCAAATGAATGAAGGCTGATTTCCATTTAGGTTCCTCAGCAGTGCCGGCCCACGTCTTTAAGGGGTCCTGTGATTTAAGGGGGCCCCTTCCCTTCCACCACCTCCAAGTAGCTGGTGCTCGACTATGGCTGATACAAATGTAACCCTATATAAAGTACTTATGCCCTACTCATCGGGATCTCTGGCAAGAGCAATACATCCAGAACAGTACTGCCAGGATCCTGATGAGGGTGCGCAAACACAATCACATCACCCCCCCATTCTTAAATCTCTTCACTGGCTCCCTGTCTCACCTGGTTTCCCTTCTCACCCACCAGTGCATTCACGGACATGCCCCCCTATACCTCAAGGAACTCCTCACCCCCCATACCTCCTCACGCACCCTCCGTTCTGGTACCTCAAACACCCTCGAAGTCCCAAGAACCAAGCTCCCCACCATGGGTCATCGGGCCTTTGTTTTAAAGCACACAGAGTGGTCCTGTTGTTAGTTATGGAGGTCTACTTACATACATTAACTTGTTTTTATGGTCAAAAACATCCTAGTTGCTGTAAACGAGCCGATAGAAATCCTCTTTTCTGACGCTGTTCCTCAGCCGCGATATTTCAGACATAAATCTCACCCCCAGAAGACAGATTGTGTTGTGATTGGCGTAGAGCCTTCCCAACTGTCTTGTGATTGGCCAGTACCCGGAAGTGACATATTCAGTACACCCGCTCTCAGAAGCACAGCTCTCCCCTCTGGAACAGTGGATGCACTGCTACTCATTATCAAAACATTGTTTTAACAATGTTTAAAAATAGCTTCTTCACGACTCCCCGCCGCAGTCCCTTTTATGACTTTGACCAGAAGTCAGACCCAGAGTCAGAAGACACTGTCGCTAGTGAAACACCTCCACAACGGACGTTATTCTTTTTCTGCGGTTCAATGTACGCAACCGGATGTGCCCGGACTAGTGCCCGGAGCAGGAGGATCTGCTGTTCAGGAGAACCGCTGTTTAGGTAACCGGACCGGGTTTTTTCAGAGATCTCACTCGACAATGGCTGAACTGTTTGTTTTGAACCTTCAGGGCTTCTTAAACAAGGTAATGACGCAGATACACACTAAAAACAGCATTAATTGGAACTTCCGCTCTAGGTCCGCTTTTAAAAAAAGACCTAAAAACCTACCTGCTCTCCAAGGCTTTTTGTTAAATGTCCCCAATATGTTCTCCTTTTAACTTATTACTTATCTTTCTTTTTGCTTTTTATTTTTTTATTTTCTATTCTGCTCTGTAGCACTTTGTGATTGCTGAATGTAAAGTGCCACACAAATAAAATGTATTATCATTATTATTATTACTATTATCATTATTGTGCGACGGTGCTGGTATGCAAATAAGAGCGCCAGTATTCGTTAATGTGATCTGTCGTGCTGTGGAACTGTGAGTGACGTCACCCCTCAAGTTCACCCTGTATCTAGTATCTTGTTAGCATTAGCAGTAGCTAACGATGCTCCGTTAAACGGTTCCATCTGTACGACTGATTTACTGTGAAAACAAATGAGATCCTATCTGTCTTTGTTTGTAAGGTTGGACTCGAAGGAGCATTCTGTCGAAACGTTTTAATTGCGCAAATTCCGAGTTCCTATGACAACTGGAACCCACAATCAGACTCATTTCTTGGCGAGGATGACCCACAGGAGGCAGCACTGCACAACCTTGAACTATCCCTTGAGCTACGCTAACGACATTATTCATTTGTTGTGATGTGTGGGTTCTAATCCACTCACTCTACAGCCCCAGGGGGACAAAAATGTCCCCATTACTAGTTGCATATTGACAAAACAAAGGAAATCGTTTGATTCTCAGCAGTCTGAGACTGGATTAATAAATGTTTTTTTTCTGTTTTGTCTAAACCAATTAGAATCCAGTGATAATGACGTTAGAGAAACTCTAATCTTAGCTCCCTCTGTGTCTCTCACTCTCAGCTGAGGTCTTGTGATGTTCACAGATATGACAGGAAAGTTTTCTTCTGGACTCAGGCTGTGAAAGTGTTTGTGCTCTGGTGGCGTAAGTGGCATGAATATCATTATAGTCAAGTTAGCAGCAATTAGCTTTTCACGCCTCGTCTCGAGCTGGAAAGGGAACTTAACTTGTTAATGTGAGTTAAAAAGAGAACAAGCCCCCTGAAACAATATTATGACGTTATTTCTACCTCTGTTTAGTCTTTGTGAACAAAAATAATGTAACATTATTTATTTCCTGCATTCTTCTTCAAGACAGGCTCTATCACACAAAGCTGTAGGCGCTTTTCCATCATACAGTTCTAGCACTACTCGGCTCAGCTCTACTCATTTTTACTTATTTTAACTATACAAGGGTTAGAAAATGTCCCATCAGTAAGTGCTTTTTGCCCATTTTTCCAGAATAACTTTCAATATCTGGCAGTTATTTACAATTTACTGCATGTTAACGTAGTTTATTTTTATAGGTTTATTAACCTCTTCTTCACGGTTGCCCCTGGGATCGGGACATCAATTTTATCAATTTGTTTTAATAAAACGAGCTGTCAATCACCCTAATTGACCAAGGTAAGCCAGAGCTATGGCGCTGTGTAACTGATGGTGCTGCAGAGCGACAGAGTTGTTATTACGTACCGCACAGGGAGCATCGATATACGGCAAGTTATTATACTTTTTTTTTTTTTTTTAAAAACAAGTTCTTTTTAGATCTGTAGTGACATGTAAATAAAATAAAATTGGTTTTTAATAATTTGGTACCTAAGAAATCTCAAATGGTACAGATGGTGCCAAGCTGTGCCAAAAGTGAGAACGCCCAGACATCTCTTTACTAAAACCACTGTAATTTCACTCTGCTTCATTTCAGCAGCATCAGACTCTGCACAGCTCATGTCCACATATTGTTACATGACCTCCATGTGTTTTTAAGCTCCTACGCCATATTTTAAAGGTGATATTTGCTTTAAAATGCAAAAAAATTTTAGGCGAGAGAAAAAAAATCCTTCAGTTATGCTGTGTTCCATGTACAATTACTCTGACACAGTGGCATCTACAGTGAAACTTACACCTCTGGTGGAATCTCACAAGTATTATCTTTATTTTGATACCAAGATAATCCACATAGAGCTTGTAACTGCAGATATTTACTCTATTTGGGCATGTCATTTTCGAGCAGGGACTCCAAAAGGAGGGTCAGGGAAGAAGAGGTTAAAAAACACTGTATTTATACATGAACACCAGATTTTGACAAATAACCAGACAAATAACCAGCGTACCTGTGTACTGGGTATGCGTACCTCTGTTTTTAAAGTTTAGCGTTACTTTATAGACTCATTTTAACAATCAAGTGTCACGTAAACATGACATCACGTGCGTCTTTTGCCGGTCAGTCGCCGATAGCCGTTAACGCCGCTAACGTGCCCAGCACAAGTTTAAAGTAATTTAAACTAAACAACTCTCTTCTCTCTGGTGACAATGACGCTAATTCTCTGGCTTCCTGCAACAGGGTAATAACACATATGTTGGCTTTGACGTGAAACTTCTCAGCTTTTTAGAAACCGTTGCAATTTTTCCAAAAGCACAAACCGTCGCGTAATTGCAAATTGCGCTTGGGCAAATGTGTCGTCTGCAAAACACTTAAAGCGGACCTAGACCGGAAGTTCCAATTAACACAGGTTTTTTTTTTCATTACCTTGTTCAAGAAGCCCTGAAGGTTCTAAACAAACAGTTCAGCCACTGCTGAGAACGCTGTGTTTTATTATTATTTATCTCAGGCTCAGTGAGATCTCTTAAAAAACCCGGTCTGTTTACGTAAACAGCATTTTTCCTGAACAGCAGATCCTCCTGCTCCGGGCACTAGTCCGGGCACATCCGGTTGCGTACATTGAACCGCAGAAGAAGAATAACGTCCGTTGTGGAGGTGTTTCACGAGCGACAGTGTCTTCTGACTCTGGGTCTGACTCAAGTCAGGCGGGGAGTCGTGAAGAAGCTATTTTTAAAAAACGTTTAAAACTGTTTTGATAATGAGTAGCAGTGCATCCACCGTTCCAGAGGGGGGAGCTGCGCTTCTGAGAGTTGGTGTGCTGATTACGTCACTTCCAGGTATTGGCCAATCACAAGACATTTAGGAAAGCTGTCGTTAGCTGGCCAATCACAACACTGTCTGTCTTCTTTTGGTAACATTTCTGTCTGAAACACAGCGGCTGACGAGAGCTTCAGTGAGGAGAGATTTCTATCGGCTCATTTACTGCAATTCGGAGGTTTTTGACCATAAAAACAAGTTAATGTATGTAAGTAGACCTCCATAACTCACATATATATGTGTGACAGGACCACTCTATGTGAGCTTTAAAGGGTTAGAGATCTTAGCACAGGCTCACTGCTCCAAAGAATACTGCTCAAATCCTTTTGGGGGTGGAACAAAATAAGAAACACTTACCTTAAATGTTACACTGAGCAGAATCTAGAATATTACAAAAATATAAAACTATCATATCAATATATATGAGCAGGGGTGCTTTTTCTACTTTGAAATATGTTTTTGCATGAATGGTTTCATTAGCATTTTAATTCACACTAATTGAAAGTTGAAGTATATTCTGTCATGGGAAATTAATTGATTCATAATTTAATGTTTCTCTTGACTTTCACCCCCTGATTTGAAATAGATCAGAAAATCTGTATTTTTTGCACAAGCAGGCCGCACAGGAATGCCACTGAGTCGGTCGCTAATGAGATTAGCTTCTCTACTAAACCCACCAACCCCCGAGCCAGTTACATCAGCAGCACTTCATGTATGATTACGTGAAGCGATGACGGAGGAGGAGGAAGAAGAAGGAGAAGAAGTTCGGAAAGTGCACGAATCAGAGAGCGACGGCTTAAATCCGCTGAAATCTACTTAACAGAGACTGAGTGTGAACAGACTCCGAAGAGGGTCAGCGAGAAGTCCACGTGCATAAAAACTCTTGAAACTTTGCATGGAGGTTGGGTCTGGCAAAAATGTGATATTTGCATAGTTTGCGGACCCAATGCGTTGCTCAAGGGCTCTATAGCGCCCCCTAAGTTGAAAACAGAGATGTTATAGACCTAGACGAACAAAAAAAAGTCGAACGTAAGCATGGCGTCAACTTAACCGGAAGTCGGGCATTTTTAATTTTGGCATGCATTTTGCCGATTTGCACCCTACGTAAATGAGCAAACGAGTGCGTTTTTGTCGTATCAACAACTAGACACATCAAAGGTGACCACCATGAACCACCATGAACCACCATGAACCACCATGAACCACCTGAACCACCATGAACCATCTGAACCACCTGAACCACCATGAACCATCTGAACCACCATGAACCACAACGAACCACCATGAACCACCATGAACCACCTGAACCACCATGAACCATCTGAACCACCACGAACCACCATGAACCACCTGAACCACCATGAACCATCTGAACCACCACGAACCACCATGAACCACCATGAACCACCTGAACCACCATTAACCATCTGAACCACCACAAACCACCATGAACCACCATGAACCATCTGAACCACCATGAACCATCTGAACCACCTGAACCACCATGAACCATCTGAACCACCATGAACCATCGGAACCACCATGAACCACCACGAACCACCTGAACCACCATGAACCATCTGAACCACCATGAACCACCATGAACCACCACGAACCACCTGAACCACCATGAACCATCTGAACCACCACGAACCACCATGAACCACCATGAACCACCTGAACCACCATGAACCATCTGAACCACCTTGAACCACCTTGAACCACCTGAACCACCATGAACCATCTGAACCACCTGAACCACCATGAACCATCGGAACCACCATGAACCACCACGAACCACCAGAACCACCATGAACCATCTGAACCACCACGAACCACCATGAACCACCTGAACCACCATGAACCATCTGAACCACCTTGAACCACCTGAACCACCATGAACCATCTGAACCACCTGTACCACCATGAACCAGCTGAGCCACCATGAACCGCCAAAGAGGAAGCAATTCCAGAAGTTTACTGGTACATTACTGAAAGGACTGAACCCTTATCTGTGTATGTACCCAATATTTAGATATTTGCGAGGGCCACAAAAACCATACAAATCTGTCTTTGTGAGGATATTTTGACCTTGTAGTGGGTCCCACAACTTTAAAGGGCTTTTTCAGGGTGTAAGATCTGGTTTTAGGGTTCGGATTAGAATTGGGTTTAGGGACTTAGTTGTGATTGTTAAGGTTAGGGTAAGGGGCTCGGGAATGCATCATGTCTGTAGTGTTTAAATTAAATCTAAAAACATGTTTGTGTGTATGTGTTCAGTGACAGTGGAAACATAATGTATGAGCTTTATCACGACACTGTGAGCTTGTTGTTCCCACACAGAGGCGATGGGGGAGGGAAGGGGGTGCTGTGTGTGTCTGTGTATGACTGCCTGGTGTGTGTGTACAGTAGTGCCTTGTCCACATGTGAAGCCATGATGCGTCTCTGTTTGTGTCCATCGTTACCACTCAATCAATCTTTCTGACTGGACTGAGACCAGGGGTCATCAACCTTTACAATCAGAGGAGCCATTTGGTTTCATCTCTTACTGAACAGAATTTGCCTGGCGTCGCAAATATATATGTAACCTTTTTTGTCTTAAAATGGATGGATATTCAGGAAATGCTGTGTCACCGCAGCAGCATCCGCATTGTCGATGGAAGCGCTCGGATCTGTTAATGCAGGATTAATGTGTTTCCACATTTTTGGGGATTCTTTTGCTTTTTAGCGATAGTACCTGGTACCTGGTGCTCTTTTTGGTACCTGACCTGGCGAGGTTCCAAGTGAGCTGAGCCGTCACTGGAAGAGTCATGAGTGCGACGTCCGACACAAGAATCAAAGCGAATGCCAAACTGTAGATCAGTTCAAGTTGAAAAGGCACCAGGCTTTTAAACATTACTAAGATCTATCTATCTATCTATCTATCTATCTATCTATCTATCTATCTATCTGACATTGCCTGAGCTTTAAACTGCTCTGTAAAAAAAAAACCCTGACGTGTTCAGATGCAGTATGTGAGAAATTATTTCAGCTCCTCTGCTGGATTCCTCCCAGAATGCATCAGGGCCACCAATACAGAATGACCCATCCTAGCTCAAACAGATGCAAGTATTTTTTTCGTGGGCGGCAGCGAGTCCTCTGCTGCCTGGCGCTTCATGCAATATGTGACTGTGAGATGAAATCACAAACATTGCAACTGTAGTCGACTCCCACTGCCCGGGCAGCACAGACGGGGCATTATGTGGCGGAGTACCAGCTGGTACCAGGGGGCTCCTCATCCTCCGTGGGACTTCATGTGTTGGTGCCTCTGAGATCAGGACATGGAACTGACACCGAGGAGCAAACCTGTGAGCGGTTTCTTTGGATGCGTTGTCGTCGTCGGTTACTTTTGTGCAGTTAGTGTGGCTCAAAGACGTGAGTAGAGCTCTGACTTTATCTGCAGGGTGTCATCTGTGTGATGGTGATGAGGCCTACAGGGGCCCCTCAACCTTTTCACCTCCTGGCCTCTAAGATCTAAGATTCACAATTTCACAGGCGAGATTTAAGACGTGATTTGTCCATGATCAGTGTGATTGATCGGCCGTCTCTCGTCTGTCTCAGTCTGCTCGGTGCCTCCTGGTCCAGTGACGGTTCCTGAGAACAGCACAGCTGACGTGCAGCTGGTGCAGATTAGCTCCAGCGGTGATGTGACGCTCAAAGTCACAGTGAACCCTGAAGGTCTTTTCTACCTGAGAGGAAACGTCCTGATGGTGAAGAAGGGACTCGATTATGAGGTGAGTTACATGTATCATTTTTGGTTGGTTGGTTTGGATGGTATAAAACTTAAAAAACTGAAGATATGAGATAAAGACCACTACCTTTTCAGTACAACAACGTCTGGTTTGTCTCAATGAAATAAAATCATGGATTGGCAATAAACTTCCTCAAATCTTAATGAGAAGAGGACATTGAACAACCTAGGGCCCCTTGAGCCATACCTTTCCACTCACCTAGATAAGTGCAATGCCCTTTATAGGGGGGACGAATCAATTACCATAGCTTATTTTCAGTTTTTTCTTCTGTGTTATTGTTTTAAATGTTTCTTTTATTGCCTTTATGTGTGTCGTTTCGCCCTCTTGTTGTCAGACCACACAGTAGTATAAAAATGTACTTGATAAATAAAATTGGATTGGAAAAACCCAAATATCCCAAAAAATAAAAAGTTGGAAACTTGATTGCCATTTGAGGAATAATATATAATTAATGTAGAATTTCAGAATTAGATTGTAACAACATTTTCAAGTCAATACCAACAAATGTGGATGGCTCAGCACCAGAGCTGGTACCAGTGTTATTTTAGTTCAGCTACATGCCTTTAAAAATATGTTGGGTAATCATGAAATATTGGGAAAAAAAAGTTGAGTCTGTTGTGGTAATGAGGGAAGCGTTCGTGATATACAGAAGTGTCTGTATTATATGCAGAAGAGTGAATATCAGGTGTCATATGGTGTTGACAGCATTAACCTGCTGACCTAGCTGACTCACTCCGCTTTGATTTGTAGTCGTTGCCCAGTGCAGCTCTGGTGGTGTGGGTGCAATGCAGCAGAACTGGTTCCAGATCTGTGAGTAGAGTCACATTATGTCACGTTTTGTTTTTTGTGTTGTTGTTTTTGCTGTGGTAGTCAAAGGCAGTGTTGTACAAAATTCATTTACATGTACTTTACTTTATTTCTTGCAACTTTTACTTTTCCTCCACTGCATTTGCTCTAACTCTCTTTTTTTTACCCATTACTACCAAATAAAATCAGAAGAAGAAGAGTTGGTATTATGGTCTGTATTTACCATTCTGTCTTTACTAGTTTTGATGAGCTGCTTTATGCTACGTGACATTCACACATCTTTCACACCCATTCACACACTGCAACATGGGGTTAAGTGTCTTGCTCAAAGACACATAAAGACTAGCAGAGAATACTTTGACTTCTATGTCATTTCTTAAGACTTTTACTGAAGTAATATTGTAAAAAGTCAACTTCTACCAAAGATACTTGTACTTTTAGTCTAGTATCACTTTAAGGTACTTTATACGAGACTGGAAACACAGCGGTAGTGACAATTCAAGACATTTCCCCAAAGCACATATACAAGGCTTACTCTTAGGCTACACTTATTATGAGAATTGTAATCAATAAACCGCACAAAATGTTACACAATTGAATTCCAGATGAAGACAGATTCATAACTGAAACTGTTCTCAGGTCAGGAAGTACCATGCATGGAGTTATGTAGTTACGCTTAACTACTGCCTTTGTCCCAATATATAATCACAAGCAAGCAATTGATTTATTGACTGAAATGAGTCTACCTCCACTCCACTAGGTGGCGATACATACCCTTTCAGCTTGTTAATATAAAGCAGTTTCCAGTTTCACTAGCAGTTAGTTGTTAGCATGTTCTGAGTCTTTCCGTTAACTTAAAAATATCGAATTGTTCAAGCTAAAAAAGAATAATGTTAGTCTCCACAACTAGCATGCAGCTAGCTGTTAGCATGCCAAGTGCCATTTTGAGTCTTCCTACAAGCCGTTAATTTCAAAACAAGAGACAGAGCAGAGATCCAGTCTTCTCAGCAGTTCAACAAACCTGGCCTGAAGTTCACCATGTTTTTGTGCCTCAGGTGAACGAGTCCGTTGAAGTCCTGGTTGAAAATGTGAACGACAACCCTCCAAACTTCGCACAAAACCACTACGTGCTGGAGGTGAACGAGGCGAGTGCTCCGCTTGTCTTTGTTGACGCACTGTTCTCTTGTCGGACACAGATGCTGACTGAGGTTTTTCTCCCACAGCTCACAGCGATCAACACCAGTGTCGGTCTGATCGAAGCGACGGACGTGGACTCTGCGCCTCTGTTCTACCGTTTAGAGTCGGCGACGGTCGGTGACTTGACTCAGTGTTTTACGATCAACAAAATATGCAAAAAATAATATTTTTCTTCTCGTTTCCGTTAATTCAGGATAAATTTTTCCGATTGGAGAACATCAACATGCCAAAAATCCTTGTAAAGAGCCTCCTGGACTATGACGTCGTACAAAAGATATCGCTGATTTTACACGTGCAGGTACGACAGTGATGAAACAACTGAACAACATCCAGGTGGGTTCTGCTCCACTTTGACCTTTCACCTGTCACATGTGCTCTCAGGACACGTTCAACGGCTCGGCCTCCAACGAGCCGTTCTTCACGTCAGTGGCCACGATCACGGTCAACGTGAAGGACATCGATAACCGGCCGCCATGGTTTCAGCCGTGTTTGAGGACAAATTTAGGAATCGCCAAACTGTGTGTGAGCAGCGGCTACAGAGGCAAGGTCAACCTGACGGAGAAAGAGGTCTGATTCTCACCACAGCAACCAAGATAGTGTTTTTACTGCTTCACCATTAGGAAATGAGAGGCCACGTGGCAGATTATTGGCTAGCACTTTTGCCTTACAGTAAAATAACCTCATCCAACCAAAGGTGCGTTGGTTTTTCTGGGTTTCCTCACACAGAGGTTTATTAAACACTCTTGACCACAGGTGAGAGTGAATGGTTGTTCGTCTCTGTGTGTCGGCAATGGACTGACTACCTGGCAACCAGTCCAGGATGCACCTTGTGTACCTTTGTCAGCTGGGATTGACTCCAGTGGCCACTGATGATGTGTGATCAGTGTGCGAAATACCCATTAATAATCGAGGGGGGGGGGGGGTCCCATCTCCCATTTGTTGTGCAATACTGTTTCACCAGCCCAGGTGCCACGCTGCAGTATTGGCTATTTTCCCTGTCAGATGTGGGCTTGTGTGGGCCTTTTCCACAGCACCATTTGGAAAGCAATTCATTAAAACATTAAAAATACAAATTAAATAATTTACATTTTGTCTGGTTATAAAGGATAAGAAAGCATGCAAAGTGTATTATGTATGTAGATCATAATATATGTAAAACTGAAATTATAAAGATCTTTAGGGAAAAAAAATTTGTTTTTCAATGACACTGTAACATGTTTGAACTCGGCTGGACGATTATGTCAAAAATATTAGTCACAATTATTTTTGACTGATATTGAAATCATGATTAATAGACACGATATTCATTGATTTTAAAACTTGAGTATGTATTGAGCCACCAAATCTCAACTTTAAATATAATTTAAAAGAACAGCCAGAAATTACGGAGCCCCCGAAGTGACATGAGAAAAAAAAAAAAAAAAGAAGATTTTTTTTTTAAATCTCGAGTTTCAAAGTAGAGATCTTGAGTTTCCAAAAAAAATTGTGAAAAAAATCTTTTTTCCATCATTTTTTGGAAAGTTGAGATCTCGACTTTTCCCAAAAAATATGAAACAATTAAAAAAAAAAAAAAAGTCATAATTTTTTGGAAAGTCGAGAAATTTTCCGCACGTCACACGCTTGCTGCAGCTGCACGTAACACGGGTGCATTCAAGGCGTTTTTCGAGCATAGGAATTTACACGTCCCGCCATGCGGCGCATTAATCGGTTTTCTTCGATTATAATGTTTTCATGATCGTGAGAAGCCAAAATCAAAATCATGAATAAAATTCAATACAATTCAATCCAGACCTAGTTTAGACCCCCCCCCCCAGACCCCCCTGTATTTCGCACAGTGTGTGTGATGATTTTAAAATGTTCACAGGAAGGACCATTAGCGCTGGAGCCTGGGCCGGTGTTTGCAAAGGACGGAGACAAGAACAGGAGCGAGCAGATCAGTTACAGAATACTGCGAGGTTGGACCTGGAACACACCTTTTACTTCCTACCATTTAAAAAAACCAGAATGATCACTTTAACATTCCATGCACATTATAATTACAGTTGTATAACTGTTTAATTATATTAGAATGTATTGCAGGGTTTGCGGTTTTGAATCACAATATTTTATGGCTTAGCTTTTAGAATCAGTAGCTATCTGTAAACTTGACAAAATCTACCGCATAGTTTTTTCCACTTAGTCCTGCTTTAGAGTTTTTAGTCTAAAGCAGTTTTTAGTTTGCTGGAACCTTATAAATGATCATAACGATTCAGAGCTGCATGTGCTTATATATGAACATCAATTATTCTGAGTCTTCAGGAAACGAAGGAAACATTTTCCACATTGATGAAGAAACGGGAAACATCACCATGACGAAAGCTGCTGATATTATCGGCCCGATAACTCTCACTGTTCTGGTAAAATACATTCTTATTGTGATGTCAAATGGAACTCATGCTGCACATACTGTGTATGAGGACTCACCCGTCTTTCCACCTTGTCATCAGGCATCTCAGGTGATGAACAGGGACCAGTTTGCAGTGACTCAGGTGACCATTGAGGTGATGAAGAGAAGCAGGAATCCTCCACGATTTGAGAAGGAGCGATACGAAGGATTTATCTACAGCAACTCCGTTCCCGAAAGTATGATCCTCCGAGACCGGAGCACAAACCGGCCCTTCAGGGTGCGAGCGCGGGACGAGGACTTTGCTAGTGTGAGTTTCCAATGTGTTGCTACTCAGTTATTTCATATTTCAAGACATTTGTCATCTTGGATTTTTAGGTGAATTCAAGTGAATATTGCATTAAACGTATTGCGTAAACGTCCATACCAATACAAAAGATGCATGGAGTTTAGAGACATAGATAACGTTTGGGACGGATACAAAATATATGATATATATCATGCTAATATATAAATGAGAACACTGACATTTGTGTGGAACAATTGTGACCCTGTATCAACAGCTAATGGTGCTCTTTGTTTACATCGTTAAATCATACATTTTTTCCTTCATTCTGTGGTGACATTTTGCGCCACCTGCTGCTGGTCTTTGTGAACTGACACAATTATCACTGAACAGTGACGGCTTAAATTAAATCAAAATGTTTGTGATCGACATTACTGGAATCCAGATTACTGTGATGCTTCCGTTTGTGTGTCAGGGTGTGAATCCAGATGTGAAATACGAGGTTCAGTACAGCAGCTACGTCAACGTGACCTCGGACGGTTTCATGATCCTGAAGAGAGTTGTGAAGACAGAGTCCTTCGCGCTGCAGGTACACTCCACTTGTAATAATAAAAGTATCTCCGGTTGCTTCCTCTCTTCCTATATGTGACGTTGTCAAACTGTTTCCTGTCTGCAGCTCCGGGCGGTGGACGCAACGACAGGGGAGTTTGGCACAGCAGCCGTCTCTGTTCAGGTCATACCGGGTAAGACGAGTCTTGGGTACAAGGAGTTTCCAACAGGTTCATCAGGTTCCATGTGTTTTGGTTGCTGTGAATGCATAAGATTATCATTTATGTAGATTTAGGTTCAGATTCAGTCCCTAATGTAAAGTTCACATTATTGAGCATGTTGTAGCTACACAGCTAACACATTTTATTGACTTATAGCAAACAATATTTTAGATTTAAGTTGTGTTGTTACACACCACTACTCAAACACACCATGTTGGCAGTGTCTTGTGCCCAACATAAACTAGTCCACCAGTATTGGTGTTGAAGACATTTGAAGACATGTTTGTCATCTTGGATGACAAACTTTAGCAGGTTGAGTTTTTTATTTACTTAAATAAAAGCAAACACGTAGGCTCACAATATCAAAGCTAACACACTACTGTAGTGATGATGCATACACTAGAACATTGTTCTACCGTCATAAAATAAACATTATTGAGAATGTTGTGTAGCTATGCTAACGACAACACAACTTGTTGGCAGTGTTTTGTACCTACCATAAACTAGTCCACCAGTATTCCCAAGTGTTGAAGACTTTTCGTGACCTATCTCCGCTTTACTGCAAACAAGCACATAATACTGCATCGACTTCATTTGTCCATATTTTGTTGTTGATGGCACACTGATTCTCTCCTTATGTGATGACGTGTCATGTTCTCAAAGGGTCTTCCCAGTTCACAGGACCACATTTTTTAACCACCATTCCTCGTATCTCAGGGCTAAACAAAAGAAACAGGACTGGGCCTTAATATCCGGTCACTGTTGTGTCTTCTTTGCAGCCATGGCCATTCCATCTCCCTCCAACATCGGCTACCGTCCAGGAGACATGGCTCTCCTGGGTCTGGTCATGGCGGCTCTGCTCGTCCTCTGCCTCATTGTCATTGGCTTTTTGATTTCCCGCTTGTGGAAGGGAAATGGCAGCATGGACAAACTATGTGGGGTCAGTTGTTTTCCTTTCATTGATTATGTATTTTAGTCCAGAAAGTGACAAGAACATGGAAGTGTATCCCACTGGTTTGTACATAAATTACTATTTCAAGGCCCTTTTTTTTGAAAATGGCCCTAAATAGACTTGGGTGATTGAAAGTGCTTAAATTTTGTGTAAGCAAACAATCAACAAACAAGTATTGATATTTAGGTAACAGTCTCCCTTGTTTGTTACAACGCCACCTACTCTTTCATGCCCTACATTGCTTGATGTACATAGACTCAGCCTACACAGAGCAAACGTCAAGCCATAATTACTAGTGGTGGACACTGTCCACTGTCTCGCGCCGCCGTTGACGTGAGATTCCATGCAGAACAATGAGCAAGTAAAGTTAAGCAAGAGCGAGAGAAACAAATGTGATGCCTGGGAAATTAAAATGACAAGAAAATGACAAAGACTGACTTTGACCAAGATCCCAAGGACAATCCTTGTCTCCTCCTATCTTAAGCTGTGTCAGGATGTTCAGTCCTTGAATTTGAGAGAGTTGTTCCTGGAAAGTCCTTGAATTTGACGTCAACCAAGGTGTGGGAGCTGGGGTCATTGTCCCGTTTTCCCCGCTCCTGTGATCGTCTGCCAATATATGGACATTTCTAGCACCTAATGATACAGCAACCCACTTGCAACACCTGTAGTAACAGGCCGTGCATGAACCCAATTACAGTACCGAAAGCACAGAATTTAGTGGCGAGCTCATGCGTTTGTTCAGGAAATGCCAACAAAAAAATACAGAGTCTCAGTGAACAGGTCCTCTGCTGTGGTAAAATGCCAAGCAGGCACAGGCGACCGGGAACCAGGAGGTTAAAGAACAGAAGGCTTAAATGATTTACCGAAGCAGGTAATAGAGAATATATTATGCTGGGCTGGGATGAGGAGCAGGTGTGTTCACAGGTGAGCGCTGAGTTGCCTGATGAGGTGGAAGTGGCAGGCAGGCGAAGTGAAGCAGAGAGAAAAAGTCCACCTGTGGTTAACACTTCTTTGACTTAACAGTGTAAATATGTACACAGTGCTGTGGCTCCATGTAACTGTGTCATTAGAATCAGATCATTAAAATGACTTGTTCAGTACTTCCTGCATGATGAATGAATATCAGGGTTTCACTAAATAAAAGGCAAGGTAACTTCCACTCGGGACAATTAGAATTTCACACATTACATTACATTAATCCTGTGTTAACAATGAGGGGCCCCCTCTTCTGTCTCCAGTGCCTGGGCCCCTGTTTGAAGACGGACCGGCACCGGACTGGACACAGGGACTCCCTGCAGTACACCAACAACGGCTTCCAGAACGAGGGCGACCAAAGCCGCGTGGGCGTCAGGCGCTGGAGCAACCCTCTCCCGAGGCGGAGCACCTTCCCCCAGCCACGGGGCCGGGTCATTCCCCTGGAGAGACGGAGCCACCACTGCTCCTCCTGTGGCGTCTACACCAACCACGTCCCCAAGGGGAGCCCCTCGACGAGGAGAGCCTGGAGGGACAGAGGAGACGGGGACGAGTATGGCACAAGGTCCATCCTGACCAGGCAGAGGAGAAAGGAGGGCCAGAAGACGGTGTGGTTCAAAGAGAGCGAGGACTCCTCCGACATCGAAGTGGAGATCATACCGGACACTGTAGGCCAGGTGTTGGAGGAGACGGAGGAGGAACTAGAGGGGGAGGTGGAGATGGAGGGGGTTGTCAGAGACCCGGCTGCCCCGCTGAGAGAGGAGGAGGAGGTCCAGAACACCGAGCCCAGTGAGAAGGAGGAGGACTGTGGTAGAACAAGCTCAGATAAGGAGAAGCAGGAGGGCTGACCACAAGGGTCAGAGTTCAAACTCAAGTCAGAATGCTGTTTGATTTGTTGTCACAGTCCAGGACAACACTTAGAGCCTCGTTTCCACCAAGCAGTACAGTGCAGTTCAGCTCGTCACAGTGCAATTTGGAACCCTGATCTGCAGACCGTGTGGGTCTGATGGTGATAAGTGTGTGACCCGAGCCACACAGTAAACAACGAACAACAATGAAGGGCATCAGCGTTCAGTGTTCTTTTTGAAAGGCAATCTTAACGCTTCAACATATCAAGACACTTTTTGGACAATGCTTTGCTTCAGAGCTTTTCTGTTCCAACACGTCTGTGTCCCAGTGCACAAAGCAAAGACTATAAAAACATGGTTTGACAAGTTTGTTGTGGACAAACTTGACTGGCCCCCACACACAGGGCCTTGTCGTCCAACATCAGTGACTGACCTCATAAATGCTCTACAGAATGAAAGGACACAAACTCACCATAGAAACACTTCCAAGAAGAGTGGAAGTCCAAATACTTTGGTTCATATCCTATATATCACATAGCATAACTACGTAAATATTGGTATAAATAACATAAAAGTGAAGATATCTGGATTGTAGCGTGAGCTCTTGGGTCCCCGGGCCTGGGCATGTTCAGTAATCCATACTTGTGTAGGAACTGGACCAATGTGCTTGTACACCAACAGACTTTCCAGAAACTGGGACAGTACAAAACAAAAGAACAAAAAAATTGCATGACTTAACACACTGAATGGAATTGTACTGCTTGGTGGAAATGGGGCTAATTTGCAGATTCAAGAATCCACAAGATGTTTTCCTTCGTGACACAACTGAACTTGGGTTTGAACAAGGACCACAAATAGTAACTGAACGTCGCCTTCTGTTTTGAAAGGTGAAGTCATGGAAGTATAGGGCACAAGTCTCCACTCTACTCAGTTTGAATGGAAGTCTGTGGGAAAATTAGCCTCAACTTCTCACTTGGTTTATAATGTTAGTGAATATTTTTTAAAACAATAAATCTCAGTACATATGAGTGCACACCAGTGTCATTGACAGCTGGTGCTGCCTGGCTGCAGGTGACGTCTGTGAATTCGGGTATTTGAGTGTTGTCCCGATTCAGTCTCACCCTCAGCTTTTTTTTTTTTTTACTAAACTCCACATTTCCTGAATACCAAACAGCTGACATGACTTTTTTATTTGGACAATTTTATTCAGTTTGTGTGTGTGTGTGTGTGTGCGCGCGCCGTTCGTAAAGTAACTCATGCTGAATTTAACATAGACATTTTGCCACATTTAATTCTGAACTGTAAATGTGTAAATATAAATGTTTATATTTAACAGATTTTAACACTTTACATTAAAATGTAAATGTTGCTGTAAATTTGGTTAAAAGTGACCTAAATTGTTTTGGTTAAAAGTGACTAACTAAATAAACTTACATTTATACAAAGTTAAAGGCTTAATTTCATAAAGGAGCAACTTTACAAACGGCGCTCCATACATTATCAGCGAAATAACTGCTTTTACGGTTAAATCTATGGTTATTGTAATGTATAAGTATGGATTTGTTTTTTTGTACATTGAAGTGACTGATGTGCTTAGGGGAAGAATTTGAAAAATAAAAAAAGTTTGCAAGATTTGTTGAGTCGACACAATCCCACACTCGCACATAGTCAGTGTTTTACAACGATCTCATCACGGATGACAACATTTACCACGTCAATGATCTCAGAAATGTAACTTGAATTCAGTCATTGATCAAAATGACCCATAAGCCACTTAGACATGATACCTCCCCGATCATCAACACCATCCTGAGGCCACTCACTTCCACACCAAAGTCAACAAAACCACTGCTGGACTGCTGCGGCATTGTTTGCCAAGTTTAAGTTAGTTGGTTATGTACAGAGTCACTGTGGTGATCTTTAATTAAAACAAAACAAAAGACAAAAATGTCTATTCGGTTTGGTGTCAGACACAAGCATCGTCTTCCATGACTTCATATACCAGCTGCCATGGCGTCGTTTATACATGACACAAACTAGTGACTTGTAAAGCAGGTTTTTCCGGTGTAACGTAATCATTACAATCAATAAAAAGATTTGTTCACAGAGTTCTTCAGTACTTCCTGCGCAACCGGTGCACAGACTCCGTCTGACATAGTCACTGAACTGAAATACCACTGGATGGGTTGCGATTCGGTTCACGGTCACGGAAATTTCTAATCCAAACAACTAATGATTTATAAATGAAAATCATGAACATTTACAGGGGTGCCCAAACTTTGGCATACCACTGTATGACAGATACATGGTGACTACAGAGATAACAGACAGGGCTACAGAGCAAAGAAGAAGAAATGAAGGCGAGTACACAGAGATGTCGTTCTGAGGCAATGATGCACACAACCACCACCTTTATGAAATGATTAGGAGGGTGAGTCAAATCAGGACAAACATCCAAATAGTGATCATAGCAGACACACCACACTCGGAGAATGATGATCTCGGGTTACACTGCTCAGTTTGTTTGGAAATATTTGCACACATTTACATGCTCCTCTTCACTGTGCCCTGCACACAGTAGCATGCAGTGATCAGAAGGATATGCAAACAAATCTAGCTTCAGCTGCAGATGATCTCACAGGACGTGTTGTGCCCGATACAAACTGTACGTGATAGATGTTACGATGAAGATGATCTCCAGTCTGTGTGGATGGAGCACGCGCAGTTCGTAATCAAAGCACAGTCGTCAGCAAAGCTTTGGTTTTCTTATGTGAACCTCTGTTTTCCTCCTAATAATAATTTATAATAAATAATAATTGGAGCTACGTGAGGTGTGTAATGACAGTGATCTTGATTGCACGGCACTCAGTGAACGTGCATTTGTCAAAGCAAATTCCTCACCTCATCAAGTTTGAACAACGCAACGACAAAAAATGAAAACACATAAGATAAAAATGTCACTGACAGTACAACAAAGGTGCTTCCCTGGCGGTACAAAAAAAAAAAAGCGACACACCCACCCACACCCACACACAGTTCTCTCCACACTGCTTCAGTGTCACGCTGGAACATGTCACAGGGACGTCGGGGACATTTGGACGAAACATATTAATGCCTTGCTCTGCTTTTTTGACACCTGAGAGAAAATCAATCCTACCATGAATTTTTCAGACGAGTAACATCTGCTCTTCTTCTTCTTTTGGAAGCAGCCACCTCTCAGCAGCACACCTGTTTGGAAGAACACACACACTCTGGGATTAGGTACGTGAAGAAGTTTGACTCTATAATAAAGTGATAATTGTGTGACAACTGTCGTAGTCCCTCTCAGGTTTGAATGTTTGTCGTCTGTCGCTCGTTATTCTGTCAATTGTGTCGCAAATGACACTAAAGGCTGACTCTGTTTTCACACAACAGATGAAAAGCATCAAACCTCCATTTGACAAAGGGAAGTGCCAACATGCTGGAGGGTGTGAAGACGACAGGTGGACAAAGGTGTGTGTGTGTGTGTGTGATTCTTTCTATTTCCTTTGATGATAATGCACAGGACTGGATCCTTTTTTAGAAAAAACAAAAACAAACCAGAAAATGTATTTCTGATTTCAGCCAAGGCCTGACGCACACTGTGAAGCCAGTGGACGGCGGCGGCAGCAGCAGGAGGTGGTGGTGCAGGTCCCGACTACACAGTTTTTTATTCATTCTGGTGTTTTCGGGTGTTGTCTTCATCATTTTCTACACCAACGTCGCGGGAATGGCGATGGAGTGGAACCCTGATTGGTGGCTGCAACATCCGGCAAACTCCACAACTCACAGATGGTTGGTTCCTTCAGAGACGACGGACATGGATGAGGCTTTAGCTGAAATGCTAAATTCCAGCATCAGAACCACCAGCGAAACCAACAGCAGCAGCAGCAGCGTCAGTGTTCCTGCTGAGACCAACCAATCGAACAATGACTCTGTGCCAACAACCCCGCCTCCCTATGTGTCTCCAGGTGCATATTTAGTGGAATATCCCTACCAGTATCACTTCATCATGAATGAGCCACAGAAATGTGCAGAGCAGAAGCCTTTCCTGGTTCTGATGGTCCCTGTGGCGCCACAAAACAGGGCCGATCGTGACATCATCCGCAAAACATGGGGAGGTGAAAGTGTGGTACTGGACAAAGTGGTGACGGTGTTCTTCCTGTTGGGGCTGTACACTGGAGAGGGAGACGAGCAGCTCCGAGAGCAGCTGCTGCAGGAGAGCAACGAGCACCGAGACCTGATCCAGAGCGACTTTGTGGACTGCTACAAGAACCTGACCATCAAGACCATGGTGATGATGGAGTGGCTGGACGCCTACTGCTCCAACGCCTCGTACGCCATGAAGATCGATTCAGACATGTTCCTGAATGTTCCCAGACTCATCACAATGTTGTCAAACGCTCCAAAATCAAACTACCTGACCGGACTTGTGGCACACGGCGCTGAAGTTCTTAGAAATCCAAATTCAAAATGGTTCCTTCCCCACGATATTTTCCCAAGGTCACAATACCCACTTTATGCTCTGGGTCTTGGCTACGTCCTGTCTATGGACCTCCCGAAAAAGCTGCTGGAGGGAGCCAAACACGTCAAAGCTGTTTACATTGAAGACGTTTTTTTGGGCTTGTGCATGGAGCACCTGGGCATCAAGCCCACTGATCCCCCAGACTGGAACTATTTCCATGTCTTTGCTGTTCCGTACAATCGCTGTGCTTTCTCCAATTTAATAGCCACAACAACTTTTGCCGACGCCGATCGTATGGCGATGTGGGCCGACTACACAAAGCCAGGTCCGCACTGTTGACACACAACAGTGAAGACATTGGCTCAAAGCCAAGTTCCACAGGTCAGGAACCAGAACAACAAAGGCCATCTCCCCTCGAGAGATGTCACATGAGTCCATACAACACTGATGCAGTCTCCAGCTCCACATGACTCTCATGGTGTTTCTCATAGTCAATTTTAGATCTTGTGTTGCCCGGTGACATTACCACCCTGCACACAGGAAGTTAACTGGTTTCAGTCAGAGTAAAATGACACGACTGCTTACAGGTTGGAGTTTGACTGAATCCATGAAAAGTTCCAGAAGTTTATTCTAATGTCGTTATAAATGCTTTTTGTCTCCACCACTCTCACAGGTCTGAGAGTTTTGCTCATTGAATCATAAAATAGCCATGTTTTCATGAGCAAAATTGTATTTCTCTCATTCCAGATTATGTCTTACATAATGTGGACAAGCTCTCGGAGACATGATATTCTGTGGGTTCAAGAGACATTATTAGCCAACCAAGACTTGGACAGACTCCATTCTGTACACAAAGATTTTTATGGGGCTGGTGAATCCACCTCTGACCTTAGCACTAAAATAATCCAATGCAGGATAAGGTGGGGTTGCTATTTTATGGAATAACAAATATGATCAGCTGGTTAATGTGGTTCGATCGGATATTGCTTGGGCTATTGGAAGAGAGTTTAATTGTAACGATAAAAAGTTAATTCTTTTAAACATCTATACACCATATGTGTGATACTAAAATGAAGATGAATACCTTATTAGATTGTCATGGAAATATGAATGCTGATGTGTCTGATGTTAACTCCTTATTTGCCAATCATTTAATGTGGCTTGTCAAATTAAAAATGCTTATATTATATCAAAGTTGAGTGTCTCATTAAGCATCCACCAAAGTCTGAGTGAAAATAACTATTCACAACTATTAAAAAAAAAACTGGTTTGAAATGGAATTATTTTATTTTTTCCACTACCTTATCTTCACCTTCTTATATACCTGTCCACACTGACGGACCGGTGAGGACGTGTCATTTTTTTTATTTTCCAACGTACGCGGTGTGCAGCCCCGGCAGCCTTGTCACAGGCTGCCGGGGCAGCCTGTGGCACGTCCTCCTCACCGGAGGACGTGCATCCAGGGACTGCACAAACTGACATAATGATGAATGATTAGATATAGATTGTAATCGCAAAAGCCTATAGTGGGGAGTTGGCTCAGACTCAAAGAGGCAGATTGAGCAGGAGCAGACCGGTTTTGTTAACCGTCACTCAGGGGCGCGGTGACACGCTGAAGTGGATGATTTTTGATTGGTATGGATTTCCTTTGTCATAACCAGGAGAGATAACTTCGCCCAATTGAAACCCACATTTCAACAGTTAAAGAAACACTGATTTCTAATATTTTTTACATGTTAAATATTATGTACGTAAGACCCTAAATTACATTACCTTAGAAGATTTTTGTGGATTTGGGTTTACAGAGGCTTTAAAGGGACAATGTGTAGTATTTATGGGTTTATATAACCCAAAATCAACTTTTTTATACATATTATGTGCTCCTGCATTGTCTAGTCGCTGTATAATAGTTTTTGTTTCATTTTCGTAGTGTTTCAAAAAGTCATGTAAAATAACATGGTCGCGGGCTGCGGTTGCATAGCCACTGTTAGCAGCGAGACGCCATGTTTCTATCGGAGCCTGTAAGGACAAACGCGAGAGAACAAATCAAGCGTCTCTTTACTTGTAGCGGAAGTCCCTCCTCCACTCTCTCCGCTTCGTCTGCTATGGCCGCGGTAGCTCGCCCTCTCCCTCGCCTCACGAACCTCATCTGCTGACACGGAGAAAGACGACGAGGACGACATTTGACCGGCTGAGGATACCGTAGCGCTCAGGGAAGGGAGGGGGTGAGCAGAGGAGCAGTTCATTCACTGTAGTAAATTTCAAGGTGGTTTAACTTAGAAACTTAAGTTCAATTGCTGCCTTAAAAACGTGAGTGAACTCAACTTCATGATAAGTTTTGTTTCAACTCACAAACCAAAGTATGGCAAGTTGTTCAATTAATGTTCATGTATTGTTTAAACGTGTTACTTTGAGCTAAAACAACTAATTATGTTGCATTATCCATTGAAGAAAACTTACTTTCTCTTGTCAAATAAACATACAACTCTACACCATGTCAACTCACAAAGGTAAGTTATTGTCATTGTTCAATTAACGTTAATTTAATGTTTCAACTAGATACTTTGAGTTAAAACAACTAATTATGTTACATTATCCATTGAAGAAAACTTACTTTCTCTTGTCAAATAAACATACAATTCCACACCATGTCAACTCACATTTTCAAGTCCAGATAATTAACTACATTCATACCAGTTAAAGTGATGTTAACGCATGTTTTTAAGGCAGCAATTAAAAATGACAAGTTCACCAGTTTCCTTAAAGATCACATTTAAAACAACTCCTCTGTTCAAAGAATATTTATTTGAACAATTGTCTCAACTTGCAGCTTCCATCTCCTTTGAGTACACGCAGATGACTGAGAGACAACACATTTTAAACGGTTATTACCTGGAGAAAAGTTGACCCCATCAACTCTTACTACAAGTGGTCCATCAACAATAACCACTTTAAATCCTGAGACTGTTTGCACAAGTGTATTTAACAAACAAAAACATTTCAATGTATGTAAGAAAATCATCTGCCTGAGAACAGTCAAGACCAGCTCTAATGAACCCAAAATTAAGTGCATCAGTAACAGTGATTCAAGTCCTGTGTTAAACATTTGCACAAAGGCATTTAACATTCCTTACACGTGCAATGTGTTAAATACAAATCTACATGAGCAGAGAACAGTAAGATCACCACCCATCAAAGTACATTACAATGGACCGTTTTTCCATGCATTATGTCCTATTTTATTATTTACTTTTGTAATACTCAATTCTTGATTGATTTTTTTTTTTATTATATATTTTTGTAGTTCCTTTGAATACTGCCAGTTTTGTGTGTGATGGGTATGTGAAAATGCATTGTTCTTTGAAACTAAAATAAAATAAAAAAATTACATTACAGCAATGACAGAATACCATAAAAGAACAATAAGCAACACGCTTGACAGGGAACTCTTTCCATATGAGAAGCTAAGTTAGAAAATGTAGACATGTTACAGTTCGTACCTCAGGATGCGGTTTCTTAACCCGTGTACTCGGGCAGAGGCTTGGTCTGGTTTGATTTTCATCACCACTCTCTGAAGAAACTCAACGAATACTTCATGGCCTCTGGATACTCAAGATTCACATAGTAGATGATTCCCATAAGCATGGCAAAGCTCAATGGCACATCTTTAATGTTGTGAAGCACAATGGTCTCCTCAATTACAACAGCCACATTCAGTCGGACGTCGGATTTCATTTTCTGATATGATGACTCGTAGCAGCATTGTTGATCACTTTTACCTGAAAAGAGAGAAAAACAAATACCTTTAAGGATAATATTCAGTATATAAACTGTTCAGATCAGTCTCCCAATCACACACATCTGTCTTTACACATTTTTAATCACAAAATAGGATTTATCCAAACTTCTCCTAGGCCAGACAGGCCAATATCAATGCACATTTTTCAATTTCATTCAGCCTTTACATGAATAATTACTTACAGCTCTTTATTTCAGCAAGAATGTCCTGGGAGTGACTAAAAGGCAGCCCTGAATGGAGTATGACACCAGTGGCATGTAGTCATTGAGATTCTCTGGTTTCACCAAAATACATTCAGCAGGACTTTTCTTCACAAGATGGTAACTCCGCAGACGCTCCACATAGTATGTTGTATAAGGTTCAATAATGCCAACGCACCACCAACCTTGTTGGAATTTTAATAGACATTTCATACAATATAGATATTCTTAATTCATCATGACAGTGACGATATAGAATAAAATGTGATTATACTCAACCTCTCCAAAGTCACAAAATTCACTCAACATGTTACACTAATGCCAATTAAAATTGTTTTGGTTTTCGGTAATAAGAGATTAAACACCCTATAATCCTCCATTTCAGCGAAGCTGGTGTAGTATATAGTGCCGCGCACTAATACACTGAAAGTAGATGTGACATGCGCAATGATGTGTTACGTGCGGTTTTGTAAAGTGACTCCCCGTTGAAGTTCGGTTATACCTGAGTGTGAAATAAATAGACACCTCTAACACCTCCTGTGCCTTATTGAGAAGTTACGACCACAACAACGAGCTATTACATGGTGTCAGAAGATGGTCCATTTCGTCATCTTGCCTGGAGTAACAGACAACGGAGTTTTCTGAGCTAGAGGAGCTACAGCTAACAGGTACCAGCGGGTGAATTAACCGCGAACGACAGGCTAGCATATCTGAAGATGGAACAGTTTAAGCCGCCGTCACCGCTGGTGTTAACGGGCAATTTGGGAGAAAATTGGAGACGATGGGAACATCGCTTCCAGTGGTGCAGAGGAAAAGGACGAGAAGATACAAGTGGCTATTCTGCTGCACGCTATAGGCGAAGAAGCATTGGAGGTATACAACACGCTGGATGTTGATGTCGGCGAAGACGGTGACCTCACGGTGAGTGGAATATTGGATGCTTTCAAGGCATACTGTTTGCCGAAGAAAAATACAGTGTTTGAAAGACAAGTTTTGGGCGCACCCTATGGCAGAACAAATCTCCATTGAAAAATATGTAACGGAACTGCGACAGAAAAGTAAGGACTGTGAATTCGGTGCCTCAGAAAGTGATATGATAAGAGACAAGATCGTGTTTAGTTTGAACGACCAGCGCTTGAAAGAGAGACTTTTGAGAGAACCTAATCTCACGTTGGAGAGAGCAATAGACACATGTCGTGCTGCAGAGACCGCAAAAGCGCAGATACAGGCAATGGGAGCAGCTAACCAGGAGAAAGAGGTGCATGTGCTCCACAAACGCAAATCAAATGATAAGCAACCACAGAATAAAATAATGCAACAGTCAACCCCATGGACACAAAGCAAAGCACTGAACAACACATGTAGTAGATGTGGGAAGTCACACCAGCCACGCCAGTGCCCAGCATATGGAGTGACCTGCAACAGATGCGGTAAGCAGAACCATTATGCGAGGGTGTGTGGAACAGGTCAAATACAGACAAGAAAGACTGTGCACGAATTAGATGCCCTGTTTATTGGAACAGTGAATACAGAACAATCAAATGCTAAAACAGACAAGTCCTGGTTTTCGAGCATAACTGTGTACAATACACAAATTGGACACAGGAGCAGAGGCCAATGTCCTGCCACTTCAAGTGTTCAAAAGCATGGTGAGGAAGGCCAGACGTGAGAAGAGAACGAAGCTTAACCTGATACCCACTGAGACTGTGCTGACTGCATATGGAGGGGCGAGACTGAAGCCTGAAGGCAAGCTCATGCTCGCATGTTCCACAGCTAGGGCCCAAGCAAAGCTTACATTTTATGTGTCAAAACACTCCTCAGTACCGATCTTAGGAAGAGAGGCATGTGAACAGCTGAGCCTGGTCAAAAAAGTGGAGGTGGACATGTTGAATGTGGATCGCTTAGCAACAAAGGAGGACCTGCTTATCCAGCACCCAACAATCTTTGAAGGTCTCGGTGAGTTCGATGGCGAATATCACATCCACACAGACCCTAACATCGCACCGGTGATACATGGGTGTAGAAAGATACCACTGGCAATAATGGACAGACTCAAAGACACATTAGACAACCTGCTGCAAGCTGATGTGATCACACGTGTGACTGAGCCCACATCATGGGTAAACAGCCTGGTGGTCACTGAAAAGAAAGACAAGAATAAATTGCGAGTCTGTTTGGATCCCAGTGATTTGAATAAGGCGATCTTGAGACAGCATTACTCCATTCCAACAACAGATGAGGTACTGAGCAGGCTTGCTGGTAAGAAAATATTTTCTGTGCTGGATGAAAAAGATGGCTACTGGCAGGTGAAGCTGGACGAAGCATCATCGCTGCTGTGCACGTTCAACACGCCATGGGGGAGATACAGATTCAAACGGCTTCCTTTTGGAATCAAGTCAGCAAGTGAAGTTTTTCAGCAACGGAACTGTGAAACCTTTGGAGACATAGAAGGAGTACACATCATAGCCGATGATATGATCATTGCGGCTTCTACAGAGACAGAACACGACGAGATACTACAGAAAGTGCTAGCAAGAGCAAAGGAAGCAAACGTAAAATTCAACAGAGACAAAATACAGTTTAAAGTTGACAGAGTTAAATACATGGGACATGTTGTTACGGCAGAAGGGGTGAAGGCAGATGAAGCAAAAATCAAAGCCATCACAGAAATGCCGCCACCTACTGATAAAGCAGGACTACAGAGAATGTTAGGCATGATAAAATATCTTGCACAATACATTCCAGGTGAAGCTACCCTTACTGCACCTTTGAGACAGCTGCTGCGTAAAGACATGGTGTGGCTGTGGCAACATGAACACGAGGAAGCCATTAAAAAGCTCAAAGTTGCCCTCACAAATGCACCAGTGCTCAAGTTCTTTGACCCGAAGAAACAGCTTGTCATACAGGCTGATGCATCTAAGGACGGTTTAGGAGCATGTCTGCTACAAGATGGACACCCAATAGCCTATGCATCGAGAGCACTGACGGATCCTGAGAGGAACTATGCACAAATAGAGAAGGAGTTATTAGCCATCGTGTTCGCTGTCAGAAAGTTTCACCAATATGCTTATGGCGTGAGGGTGAATGTTCAATCAGACCACAAGCCACTGGAGAATATCCTCAAAAAGCCCCTTGGCACAGCTCCGTCCAGACTGCAGAGGATGCTACTCCAGCTGCAAAGGTACGACCTGAATGTCTTCTACAAGCCAGGTAAAGAGCTGCTGATTGCTGATACACTGTCCCGGGCAGTCATACAAGAGCAAGACACGATAGAAGATGATGTGGCTGATGAGAAGGTGATTTACACTCTGGAGCCCACGGAGGCTCTTAGCGCAGCATCTCTGGAAAAGCTCATGAGTGAAACACGGACAGACGAGACCCTACAGCTCCTGCAAAACAGACACAGACAGGGCTGGCCACATCACAAGAAACAGGTGGACATTCGTATGACACAGTTCTGGCCAGTCAGACATACTGTGTCAGTGAGAGACGGCATTTTGTTTGCTGGTGACAGGATAATCATTCCAAGTGTGCTCAAACGAGACATGCTGCACAAGCTACATGTGGCACATCAAGGGATGCAAAGGACAAAAGCACTAGCCAGAAGATACTTCTACTGGCCAAGAATGATGAGAGACATTGAGCAAATGGTTGAGACTTGCAGTGCATGTCAAGAGTTCCAGCCAAGAAACCACAGAGAGCCGATGATCTCACATGACATACCTGAGCTTCCGTGGCTCAAGTTGGGAGCAGACATCTTTGAAATTCAAGGTCAGTCATATCTCTTGATAGTGGACTATTTCTCAAAATACCCAGAGGTACTGAACATTAGTGGCAAGACAGCACACACAGTCATCAAGAAAATGAAATCAGTGTTTTCCAGACTAGGAGTTCCAAAAGAGATTGTGTGTGACCATGTTCCATTTGCAAGTCAGGAAATGCATAGCTTCGCAACATCATGGGACATTCAACCCACTCACTCTAGCCCAGGCTATGCACAGTCTAATGGCCTAGCGGAGAGAAATGTCAAAACCGTGAAGCAGGTGATCAAAAAGGCACAACAAACAGGCATAGATCCTCTTCTTGCACTTCTCACCCTGAGGAACACACTTGTAACAGGTATGGAATATTCTCCTGCTCAGATGCTCATGGGCAGGGTTCTGAGGAGCACTCTACCTAGCTCCAGCTCCATTCTCCAGCCTGCAGTACCCCAGAATGCACACTGTTCTCCAAGACCTGCAGAAAAGACAGCAACAGTATTACAACAGAGGTACCAAGCGGCTTCCTGAGCTGAGCCCCAGGCACCACTGTGCACATGGAAACTGCTCAGGGCTGGCGTCCGGCTGTGGTCACTGAAGAGAGAGGTGAACCTCGTTCCTACAACATTGTGGCGTCTTCTGGGCAGCACTACAGACGCAACAGGCGCCATCTGAGGAAAACGCCAGTCTGTACTCAGGCTACTGCTGATGCTGACGTGGTCAATGAGGACCTGCCGGACTCGCCAGGTATGAGCGCAGCAGAGAGTATGGACTCTCAGCCTTCATCCACACTCAATCCAACTCACACTAGGAGTGGGAGAGTCGTCAGACCGCCTGAGAGGTTTAAAGACTTTCAAATGGGTTAACGCTGATAATTTGAGTGATTCTTGCAAAATTTAAAATTGTAAAAAAAGAAAAAGAAAAAAAAAGAAGTAAAGTATGTATAAAGTACGAAGAATGTATAAAACAACGAAATGTGAAATCATGTTTGTTCGGTGACATCTTAAAGCGAAAGTCTCTTGTAATGTGTTCCTTTAGCATAAAAGTTAAGTATTTGTATTTGACATGCCTTATACAGAAGTTGACACAATGTAGTTATTCAATCTGTGTCTTGGAGGTATTTACATACTGGAAGAACAACACCAAATGTGTTACTGAATTGAGTTTGTTAGTACAGCACATGATTTCATTATAGATGTGTATGCAATGCAAATGCCATGAAGGTTAATCTCCATGTTAATGAAGGGGGATGTAGTATATAGTGCCGCGCACTAATACACTGAAAGTAGATGTGACATGCGCAATGATGTGTTACGTGCGGTTTTGTAAAGTGACTCCCCGTTGAAGTTCGGTTATACCCGAGTGTGAAATAAATAGACACCTCTAACACCTCCTGTGCCTTATTGAGAAGTTACGACCACAACAACGAGCTATTACAGCTGGCTAGCAATGCAGCATGGGCCATGTGGCTAGTTGCCGACACAACGCCCCACACACGCAATAAACGGGCCATGGCTAGTTGCTGACACGACGCCACACACACACGCATTAAACGGGCCATGTGGCTAGTTGCCGACACAACGCCACACACACACACGCATTAAACGGGCCATGGCTAGTTGCTGACACGACGCCACACACACGCATTAAACGGGCCATGTTTAGTTGCTGACATGACGCCACACACACACACGCATTAAACGGGCCATGGCTAGTTGCTGATACGACGCCACACACACGCATTAAACGGGCCATGGCTAGTTGCTGACACGACGCCACACAAACGCATTAAACGGGCCACGGTTCATTGCTGACACGATGCCACACATGCGCATTGAACGGGCTACGGCTAATAACTTATACGCTAACGCGGCTACAAATAGCACAGTAACTTCTCACACAAAACGTTTACAAACCGCCATCAATGTGCTTAAGGAGAGGTTAATGAGTTATACTGCTAGTATTTTATTCTTAATGAAAGCAAAAATACTTACAACACTGTAACTTTAGCTTAGCATCCACCACTTGCATTAACATGCATCGTTTACAGACCTTATAGTAATAGCTATTTATAATTTACAAAGTAGGTTTGCTTAAAAGTTTAATAAATGCAATTACTCACCTTGTTTCACCTGTATTCCAACTGAAGTACACCGCAGTTGTCCCCGCCAATTGAAGTAAGTGAACAGATTTCAAATGGTCTCAAAGACAAAAGTAGTCATCTGCCACCTGCCTTTTCTGTTGAAATCAACCTGCTCAGTCAACGTGTCTCCTCTTCTGTTAATAGGGAATAGCAGCGGAGGGGAGCGGCTGCTTTAATATTATAAAATTCTATATAATCTAATATCACTTTTCTCAATTCCTTATCAGATCCAGACCAAATTTCAGGACTATTTGCACCCACCGCGCATTGATATTGCCGCCACACCAGAGAGATAGAGAGCGAGATCCGGTTCTCGTATTATAACTCAATATGTTAAGTTGAGTTGACACTCTGAAATTTATATTAAACTGAACTGACTTGCAAACCTGTGTTTTAATACGTACAACTCACACAATTCAGTTGAAAAGGCATAACCTATTATATTAAGTGGAAGTAAATTAGTCATTATGGCTTATTGAGCCAATCCCTTTTTACAGTGTTGTTGTAAACTTCAGCCTCTCCTCTAGATGGCACTATAAACTACTTACTTCACCTTTAATGCAGTGCTGCTCTGATGGTGGTTTGATCCTTTCTCGCAAGGTGATAACAGCTATACTTATATCAGTGCTTTGTGAGTGCAGCTATTTTAATTAAGACCTGCTGCCGTGGCTGAAATTCAACAGAGTCTGACGGCTCTGACAGCGTTTTGCATTACGTTCATCTGCTCAATACCATAGCCTGTGATATCCGAAAATAATGTACTATGTCAACTAGTAATATCAGCACAATAACTGTTCAGGAATACAGAGCCAGACTGAACATAGGAGCGCAGCTTCGTGGCTGAGACACAAACAGACCGTGGGACGCTGTTGCGAGCAGGTGCGTCTGCAGTTATAAAACCAATCAACGATTATTAGATTAAAACAGTGAAATATGCTAATAATTCTGATATGTTTATACTCAAAACGATATGATATGCCATGTCTGTTGCTTGCAAAGTTTGCATTCCACTTTTTTACCGTCATCTACATTTGAAAAATGCTGCCACACTGATGATGTCTTTGACATGGATGCGACAGGAGGACTGACTGTAGCCTAAAATGAGAAGCTCAAAATTCACGTCTAATTAATGGCAGCGCTAATCTGTCTGTCGCACATGAGCCACAGAGAGACAACAACCCACTGGGCTGGACTAAACCAAAATAGTGGAAAACAAGGGGGGGGGGGGTTCTCTGAAGACAGACTGTTACCTGCGAAACACAGGTGCTCTAAAACACCCCTATTAGACTTGGTACTTTCCTCTTAATGAAATTTGCCATAAAAAAATAATTAGTCGACCAATTTAATAGCCACAACAACTTTTACTAATGCTGATCATATGGCGATGTGGGCCGACTTTATAAAACCAGGTCCATACTGCGAACAGGTAAGAGCTGAACACACAACAGTGAAGACCACTAACACCAGCATCAGAACCACCAGCAGCACCAACAGCAGCAGGGTCAGTGTTCCTGCTGAGACCAACCAATCGAACAGTGACTCTGTGCCAACAAATGCTCAGACTTTGAGTTGACTAAAACTTGACCAGACAAAAACAAGAGTATGAATGTGACTAAAACTAATACTAAAATGACAGTTTGACATAAAGACTAAAACTAAAATCAAAACAGGCCGCCAAAAACAACACTAGTTGCCCGGTGACATTCCATTGTCATGCACAATGTTGTGGACAAGCTCTTGGAGACATGATATTCTGTGTGTTCAAGATTCATTCTTCGCCAAACAAGACTTGGACAGACTCCATTCAGTACACACTACTGACCTTAGCAGGGTGCTCGGTGGGCAATCCTCTCATGAACCACCTTATGTACACAGATGATTTAGTAATCGATTACGTCGACTAATCGTTGTACATGTGTATTATATGTACATGTGTATGCATTTTGATTTTCTTATCATTGTATTTTGTTATGTTTTGTTGGTGCCATGGACCTCTCACTAGATAAAGAAAAAAAAGAAAAAAGATGTTAGATATAATTATGTATCCGCAGTTGTTCACTAAAAATACAGGGCATTTACTTTTTGGCCCAGGCTCAAGTTTTTGGTTCACCTGAGTTGAGGTTTGAACAGAGGTGGAAAAACCTGCTGAATCACGATCAGATTATTACTAACAATAAAATAGTGTGAGTGAATGGTTGTTTGTCTCTATGTGTGGCCCCGCGATGGACTGGAGAACTGTCCAAGGTGTACCCCGCCGATCACCCTATGTCAGCACCCCCCCCCCCCCCCTCCCCGTGACCCTCTGGTGGTTAAAGCGATAGATAATGGGTGGATGGATGTTTGATCTTCAACGCTCATCACATTTATTATTAACTTTATGAAGATAGTGACAATAACACAAAACAGCCCAAGTCAAGTCCAAAGTCAAGACTGATAAGTCTCAAGTCAAGTCCCAAATCCTGCAGTTTGAGTTTCGAGTCCAAATTTCGAGTCCTTTTTAACCACAGAGTAATCATATATTTATACAGATCATATATGCTTTTAAAATCTGTATTTTTTTATTTATCAAAACTGCATTTGAAAAACAGTAAAAAAAAAATGCAACTGAAATTAGTGTGAGTGTTCACATTGTATTTCCATGGCATATTGCATTTAAACTCCATAGCAGTTTATACACTGTCCTGTATTTACCTCATCCCGTTGAGTGTGTGTATGTATGTGTGTGTGTGTGTGTGTGTGTGTGTGTGTGTGTGTGTGTGTGTGTGCGTGCGGCGCGTGTGTGTTAGTTAATCATTATGTTACAGTTGTTGTGGTTGCATGTATTATAACACTTATTAATTTGGGCGGTATATACCAGCTTTTGGCTTCTCTGTTTGAGTGTGTGTCTTGTCACGTGTGTTATACGGAGCCCCGGACATGACATGGTCAAAAAAAAAATGTAAATTGTGGCCACGAAATACTATTTCTATCATTCCCAAGCCTAAAATAAAATTCAATCATGTTGTAATTTTCTCTTTGTCGCCCCTCTGCCTCAACCTGAGACCTTCGAGAAGGTGCGCTCAATTTGCTTAACCAGCTGTCCAGGAATTATATTATTATTACTTCATTCGCACATTATACCTACTTCGTGACCACGAAATATTATTTTGTGCGCACGTCATACTTATTTCGGCCACAATTTACTATTTTGTGGCCACAATATAAATAATTTTTTGACCATGTCATGTCCGGGGCTCCTTAATTTAAGGATACTGTATGCCCGTTATAAATTTTTTTTCAAACGAGTCATACTTTGGGTTAAAATATATTTGAGAATTAGGCCATCAGTTAAGATAAATGTTATGTTGTTGGAAGAATATTTTATTTTATTTATTAATTTTTCATTATTATTTATTTCCCCTCATATATGCCTGCAGAGTAACCCTGACTTAGAGTGTGTTCTCACTCTTTGCCTCAAGATGGTGCTGTCCACCTGTGTATGTGTAAATGCCTTCATGTATGTTGGTGTGTTTGTGTGTGTGTGAGTGTGTGTGTGTGTGTGTGTGTGTGTGTGTGTGTGTGTGTGTGTGTGTGTGTGTGTACACCTCTTCTGTGATAAACACTTAGATTGAGGGTCACAATGTTGAAGTTTGTTTTAGGCTTAAGACTTAGTTTGAGGTTAAAGGTTAAGGGTTAGTACCCTCACATGTACAGTAACCTATTTGACCCTTAAAATGATAATAATATCATGTATAATGTATATATATATATATATTTAATATACCAACAGTTTATTGTATTTATGACATTTAAAGGTCACATAGAGTGGTCCTGTTGCACATATATGTGAGTTATGGAGGTCTACTTACATATATTAAGTTGTTTTTATGGTCAAAATCCTCCTAGTTGATGTAAACGAGCCGATTGAAATCTGTCCTTTTCGAAGCGCTTGTCAGTCGCGCTATTTTTAGCCATAAATCTCGCGAGAAGACAGAGTGTGTTGTGATTGGCCAGCCAGCGTAGAGCCTTCCCACCTGTGTTGTGATTGGCCAGGTATCTGGAAGTGACGTAATCTATCACGTCAGCTCTCAGAAGCGCAGCTCCCTCTCTGGAGCAGTGGATGCACTGCTACTCATTATCAAAACATTGTTTTAACAGTGTTTAAAAATAGCTTCGTCACTTCTCCCCGCCGCAGTCCCTTTATGACTTTAAACCGGAGTCAGACCCAGAGTCAGAAGACACTGTTGCTCGTGAAACACCTCCACAACAGACGTTATTCTTCTTCTGCGGTTCAATGTACGCAACCGGATGTGCCCGGACTACCACCCGGAGCAGGACGATCGGTTGTTCAGGAGAACCGCTGCTTACGTAACGTTAACGGGATTTTCAGTGATCTCGTTGAGCCCCGAGATTACAATAAAACACAACTTTCTCAGCAATGGCTGAACTGTTTGTTTGGAACCGTCAGGCTTCATAAACAAGGTAATGACGCAGATACACACCAAAAAAAACAGCGATAATAGGAACTTCCGGTCTAGTTCCGCTTTAACTGATTACAAATGAACATTAAAAAATCAAATCAGCTGACGTTTCAGTCCACTAGATGGCGCCATGTGCTCACTCTTACTCGAGCTGTTGTGTCAGTATATGATTTCACAAATTCTCATCATTTGGCAATATTTATATATATACCTGAATATATACATGTATGTACACGTATATATATATTATATACGTATACATATATATGCAGTTGTCTCATTTAAGAAGGGAAAGAATGAATAATACGTGGACCTCGATTAATTGATTGATTGATTGATTGATTGATTGACACAACGACAAACTGTTCATCGTCATTTATTTCTGTACAAAAATCCTCAAAGAAATTCAAAGTCATCACTTTACAAGCCCAAGCCACATATACAACACATCCATTTGATGTACAGTTAAAACAAGCCGACTATACCATAATATGAGTCATACGCATGTTTGCTGGGAGCGTCTACGGGAAAAATCTGTCTTTTTTAAAAACTATTTATTTATTTCGTCTTCTTAAATGGAAGGTGTGTGTGTGTGTGTGTGTTTGTCTCCACCTATAGGAACAGTAACAACATTACAACTCATAAGATGTCCCCTTTTTTTTTTGTAAATTTGGATCGACTGTGTCTGTACAATAAATAAGTATAAAATATATCTCTTAGCAATCTGCAGATTTTTAAAAACACACAAAAACATATAAAACACTAAATTACTGCGACTTAATGTCCTCCGAAAAAAGACCAGCTATTTCGGCAAACAAAAAAAAGAAAAAAAAGTGGCGTGGCGAATCCTGTTTTTTCTCGCCAGATTGAAACAAACAATGGTGGGAGATTTAAACTGGGTAACTATTATTTTCTCTTTCTTAAATTGTTAAGATTATTATGGGCCTTTTTTTCTGCTGGTTTACAACACACAGACAAAAATGGATTCACACAAAAATAACAAACATGGCAGGAATAAAAAAAACATCACAATCACAGTGAGCAAGTGCTTGGAATGAGACGGAGCAAAGTCGACAGCCACGAGTCTGGATGCAAAACAAGGAATGTTTCATCTTTTTTCCACCTGCTCTCTTGTCCTCTCTTTTCTTTAAAACAGATTCAACCGATTTAAAACAAAACAAAAAAAGGTAAGGTCAAAGTACTCGGCTTCTACGTGTCACGCGTGCAGGAGAAAAGATGCATGTACATTATACACGTGTGTGATGAGCCCCCGTTGTTCATTTCGCTCTGCGTTTGTCACAAATGGCGACGCATGGATATCAAACCGCCAGTCCAGAAAGTTCACTGGCACACAAGTGAGTCGTGTAAAAAAAAAGAGCTTCGGAGTTATTGTTGGACGTTAAAAAGTGGCTGACCCAGTTCTCTACAAACGACAATCATACGCTAGTTTTTGTAAAAAGCAGTTCGCGTTCCAAAACAGGAAATGGTGACACGAACGCAAGATCGGAAACATCTAAAGCCTGATTTACACTTTAAATCTTTACCCTACTGTTACCATAACTCCTAGATTTTGTTTGTGAGATCTAGAAAATGCAACAACAACTGGAGAGCAGCAAAACAGAGCGTTGCACCCACACACACTTGTCATTACAGTACCCCTCAGGACTTTGGCATGTGTATGTCTCATTACCGTAACTACTAGACCATTTGTGATATCTAGAAAATTCCAAAACTGTTGACTGGGGATCTGTCCAGGGTGTGACCCCACCTTTCGCCCTCTGTCAGCTGACATCACATGGATGATAAAGCGGAAGAAGATAGATGGATGGATACCGGATAGCAGAGAAATAGAGCTTTGCGCCCATATACTTGTCATTACGGTAGCAGACAACACTCACCGCACATTTGTGACGTCAGCTTCTCAGTACCGTAATTCATAAACGGTTGAATAACTGCTCTTAATTACTCTTAATATATATTTTTTGGGGGGGTCGTAAGAATATCGCAGTATTTTACATGGCAATATGTATATATATATCTTTTGAGACACCAAGTATTAATTTTTCTTAGCATACAAATGCTTTGTGGATTAGCATAAAAAAAATAATCCATTGATGTTTCAGTCCACTAGATGGTGCCAACTGCTCACGCTCACTAGAGCTGCTGTGTAAGTATTTCGCAACATCATGACAATATCATATCGTGACTCAAATATCAGGCGATAACGTATCGTGGCATCTCACTCTGTCTTGAACCATCCAACGAAAATGGAATTGTTTTTAATTTGTCCCCCATAGCTGAGTGGAAGGGCATTGTGCATGTAACTGGAGACGGGTTAAGGGCTGCAGTGCTGTGGTGCCACTGAGCAAGGAACCCGACCGCCTTTGCTCTTTCTTGGGGTGCAGATGAGTTCTGCCCCTGTGCCCGGGCTGTAAGTGTCAGAATTGCTGTTTGTGCAAATAAAATAAATATATATAAATATTTTGGAGCTGATTTCGCTGTTTTTCTCGCCACTAATACAAAACACTTGCACATGATTGTCTTCAGTAGGTGGATGGATCCTCTACATCTGTAACAGACTTCACAAGTTGTTGGGCGACAAACTTCAACTGTTTGTTTTTGTCCGCGGGGAAACCGAGCAGGTTCCAATCGCAGAAGGAAACAGAAACCAGGACGTTCAACCAGGTGTCATGTGAGTCAAAAACCCACATTATTTTATCGAGGGCCATGTGACCCGGGCGGGAGTGTATGTGGACTTTATCCACTCCCAATCCAGACAAAAGCTTGGATGTTTGTGGTCGTTATTGTTGTTGTTTTTTGACCCAGTGGAAAAAGGTTCAGTCTCCCTGAATGCTGCGACGACAGGCGCTATCAAATTGCTGAGATGTTAGCTTGCGTGGGGCGAAGTCTGTTAGAGATCAAAGGTCTTGATGCAAAAGTTACTTGGGAAGAGTTTGGCTTCTTCAAAGAACTTACTAACCAACAGAAAAGTTCTCTCAGTGGCCCAGTGTTGAATCCCAATTCAGCCCTTGCTTTGACTTAACCTTAGCCCTCTCTGATCTGCGCGTTCATATGTAGACGTAATGTGTCTCGATTCTTGGACATAGAGGGCGTAGGATGAAGTTTGTATCCTATACATGCTATAACCTAGTTCACCAGTAGGTGTTTCCACATGTTGAATCTCTGGCAGTCACATTTCTGCTTATGTTAGCACGTTCTTGAATGGGTTTCTCACTTCGTAGGGGGGTAGATTTTCACCACGTGGAGTCAGAAATGTTAAACTTTGAACCATACTGTGTGAACATGGAGCCAAGTTAACGTCCGGTTTAGCTGCTAGACGAAAACAATGTTTTCACAACACAACAACATAATCCCGTGGTTTCTTTAGCTGGCGACTGCGAGCTCACATGTAAACATGACAACGATGTTTAGTGACGCGATGACAGAGGTTTCCAATCAGAAAACGGAAACCACTGTCGGTCGTATCTATTTAAAGTTCTGCGCAGACGACTGCGTTTCGATTCCGCAAACACCGTCGGTTGTTCTGAGCCAACATGGCCGCCGCGGGGAGCATCGTCACTTTAAAGGACTCTAACTGATGGTGGGTGTCTTACACAGATACAGTTCATCACAGGCAGTGCTGGCTTTCTGGAAAAGCTCTTCTCCTTTTATGACACACTAGGTCATTTTTTTCTCTTTTTTTTTTTCTTATCTGAGCGCCAAACAAAAATCACCACTTGATCCTGGACCAATGGTTTGGAGCAGCTGATTCTTCAGTGCTGGCAAATGTGTGTGTGTGTGTATACATATGTAAGTGTGTGTCGCTGTTTTTTTTGGGGGGGGGAGGGGGGGACATGTGCATCAGTATCTGGGAGCTACATAGTCACTTCTTGGCTTTCTCTCACGTTCCGTGCTCCACTCATAGTTTCATCTTGTGCACCACAGGAACTGGCAGGACCTGGTGGATCTTGGCTCGGTCAGCGTCCACCTCCAGATGGACCCAGTCGGGATGGAACGAGCCCTTGAATCCCACGAATGCCAACTTATCTGCAGGCGAGGAAAATGACATTTAATTAAGAGGAATATCTCGAAAAACAATCCCTGACACACTTCCTTCTTATTATAGACCTTATATTCCAGCAGAAACGAGAACGTAGACGACTTCCAGTTTGGTATTTCTGGTCGGTAGTTTGTTAGTATTAGCATTAGCATTAGCATGCAGCAGGCCAAATTTAAAAGAGACCATGACTTCTAGAAAGACAGCTATTGTACTAGCAATTAGTGACTTGTAAAGCAGTTGTTTTGGGTGTAACTGAGTCATTAGAATCAGTTGATTTGTTCACAGAATCGTTCAGTACTTCCAAAGCTTTCGACTCCTCTGTTAAATATTGAGATTTTAGACATTTTCCTTTGCTAAATGTTGGAGATTAACGCATGTTTTCAGGGATTTTTAAGCCTTTTTTTAACTGATCTACACTTCGGCATTGTTCGTTTTGATTCTCGCGTCAGTCGTCGCGACTCTTTCAGTGACGACACTCTCTGTTGACGTCACATTTAAGTATCGGCTCAGCTCGCTTGGAACCTCGTCAGAGCAGGTAGTAAAAAACAACAACACCAGGTTCTATCACTGACAGAAAAACAAACAAAAAAAGAATTTAACACACATTTTGAAAGCCATTTTGTTAGTTAGCTACCTTTCAGTCTGATGTTTTTGTCTGCTCCCAGCTTCTCCAGGACTTTAGTCCAGGATCCTCTGGTGAACAGACGACCTTTAGACGTCATGAGAACGACGGAGCTGGAGGAAGAGTGAGAGAAACTTCAGTTCAGCGTTTATTTAGCTGAAGGTGGTTCTTTTAAGCCTCGGTACATTGCTGTGGGAATAATAATACAATAATAATAATACAACTCCTTATATGGACATCCTGTTATTATGTGTCATTGAGTCAAAGTTATGATGCAAAATAGACCGTTTTTTTTTTAGTTTTGTTCAAAGAAAGAAGCTAAAGTGAATTTTGAAGTGTGAAATATTTCTTATTTTTGTGGAAACTTTAAAAAAAAATCTTTATGCTCAGGTGTGTTAAAATAGTGAAAATGGAAAATAGTTGAAATAATGGATACACGACTCCAAATAACACATTCTAATAGCCTCAGACTAAAAGAAGATAGAAGATAGTAGATTCCTCTACATACTATTATTGTAGGAAATAGTGGCTAGGAACATGTAAAAAGGATTTTTATTATTTATTTATGTACAACTCAAACTCAAATAACTTAAAAACAATGACATATATGGCATAAAATTGTGGTTTGACTGGACTGCAGCTTCTCACCCGTCTCTCAGTCCACTGACGTAGTTGTCTATCTGTGCAGGGATTCCCTGAAGGATGGAGTTCCTGAAGCCTTTGGTGTCCACCATCTTCCCGTCGCGGCCGTCGATCACCGTCAGCTGAACGCCGTCTTCCGACTGGTACAGCTTCTTACCGTTCACCTGTGACGACAGAGTCATTTTGAGTTCCTCTACAGTTTATATGTGTTTTGGGAGACCTAGAATGCTATTTTAGCACTCTTTTTATGATTAAAGGTGCCATATGTAAGAATGTGGCCAAAAATGGTCACTACATTCAAATTCAAAATACAGAGGTCTTTTAGGTTTCGTTTTCTGACGTAATTGGCAACCCGTTGTTGCTCGGCAGCTGAGACTCTACTGACTGAAATGATTGTTAGACGGCGGTAGGTGGCGCCACATTCCAAAACATGATTTCAAAACATAAACATGATTTGCAGTCTGCAAAATATTTGTATTTTTAATGCAAATATTTTGGCTGTACTGTTGTTGTTGGTGAGTTCAGTTTGTTATATGAACATTATTCCTGAGTCTCTGTGACATATTAGGATTTGATGGCCAGTTGCTTTAGATTTATTAGATAATGCACCTTTAAAACAAGATTTCTGATTGTTTTAGCTTCTCAAATGTGAATATTGTCTTCTTTTCTTTGCTACAGATAACAAAGAAATCATTAAAACTGAATCATTTTGATTTGTGGACAAAAACAAGACATTCGAGAACATCATCATTTCCAGGTTTGACAAACACTGATCAACGTTTTTTTCACATTTCCTGACATTTTATGGACCAAACAATAATAATAATAATAATAATAATAATCGATTATGAGCTCTACTTGTGACCATCATGATATTCAGGCCACCTGGATTTATTTAGAATGGCTGTAGAATTGTCAAAATAACATTGACTAACTGTCAGATATAGAAAGTGAAAGTTATCTTGGAAAAAGGGGCAGAAGAACTCACTTATTGAACATTTTTTTGACAATATAATCCAAAATAAATCCAGGCAGCCTGATTATCATGATGCTCACAAGACGGTTAACCATCACACCGACTGTGAAGCTGTTAAATTGGGGTAAAGATCCTGCGTAGTATTGCTTTAAAGTGCCAGGTTGAATCCAGCACCGCATCTCACGTGACTCTACAAAGGTCATTTTCCTGCCTGATGGCGTTGGTTGTGTGACATCAGCTATCCGGAGCTCTACATACAGTATAGTGAAAGTTGTGTTTAGTGCGTGTGGATGAGGTCTGAGTCACAGCGCAGAACAGTGATAACACGGACGTCAAAGCTGCTGTCAGACGAAACACTTCAGTTAATAAAATCCGTGTTAAATGAAGCTCCGGCAAACGCTCAGTCAGGGGAGAAAAAAACAACAACTGTGTGACTCTTGTGATTGCTGCTGCTGATGCTGCTGCTGCTGCTGCTGCTGCTGTTGTGGCTTTTATGTTGTTTCATCCCGTCTTTATCTCCTCTCTCACACACGCGTTGTTATTTTTCAGTGTGAATGTAAAGACTGTGGAACAGCCTTCATGAAGATCCCCTAGTGTTGATCCACACTCATTACCTTCCCTTTATTTATATTTGAGCCTGTTTCACATCATTTTCATATGGCCTTTCCTTTTACACATACGTTAAACTGTCTCATAATACTGTTCCATTTTAATTAAAATTAAAATGAATACTGTTCCACTGTTTTTGTTTTTGAGACAAATCTCACCTCAGTGAAAGCAAAGTCCTCCTTGATGTGGAAGAAGCGAGTGTTGTAAGACTCCATTTTCACCTCTAAGAAATGTTCGGTGGAGTGCTGGAATACAACATAAAAACATACATCTCCATGAAATCAATGCAAACAAATAACGTGAGATATCGCTGTCACCAGTGACTTCACATCTTCACAACTGTAAGTGTACGACATCTTGATAATAATTCTATTCTCTGCTTCTTCTCTTGTTTTCTCTCCGGCACCAAAGTCCATAGAGAAAATCAGCATTTTTTTTCTCATCACAGCACACAGCAGTTGTTGAGCCACTGCTGCCGCCATCTCTTTTTAGATGTGTTATTTTTTTTGACTTCAGTGTTAAAAAAAAAATCCCTTATTCAGACTTACCTCAATGACAAAAACTTTTCAAAAAAAAACATGGCAGCAGTTGTTTCCCTGTAAGCTAAAAAAAACCCGCTGATTTTCTCTATGGAGTTTGGTGTGGGAGAGTGAGCAACAGTAAGCATATTCTTAATGTATCATCGACTTAAGTGATAGTTTTGGATTTTTTTAAAATGTGGTTGGTTTACATGTATATATGTGTATGCAACGGTTGGGTTACATATAATATATATACATACACCCCATATACTGTATATATATATATATACACATATATGTGGTATATGTATGTATATACACATATATGAAATGTTGTTGGCTTACATGTATATACACATATATATGTATATGCTAAACTATCCCTTTATGTATACACGTAGTGGTATGTATGCATGTATACAGTATATGTATATATACACACACGTATATATGTATATGCAATGGTTGGGTTGCATATATACACACACACACACACAGATATAAGTGTATAAATACACACATACAAACATTAAGGGATAGTTTAGGATTTGTATATATGTATATGTATATTATTATTCATTACATTTCTAGAGCGCTTTTCCAGACGCCCAAAGCGCTTTACAAATTACCCATTATTAATTAACACATTCTCACTGGTGGTGGTAAGCTACGTGTAGCCACAGCTGCTCTGGAGCAGACTGACGGATCGTTCATACATTCATCGCATGGTTTTTCGAACTGTGGGAGGAAGCCGGAAACCCACACACACACACGGGGAGAACATGTAAACTATATACATTAATATATATGTATATGCACGGTTGGGTTACATATATACACGACACATGCACATATATGTATATACACACAGCTATACGTGTGTGTATATACACACATACATGCATAAAGGGAAAGTTTAGGATTTGTATAGATATATATATTTATATATATATACACACACACACAGACACACACACACTGACACCGACACTGACCAGCCTGGCGTTGGGTATCTTCCTGGGCATGGGTACGTCCACCACCGGCAGCTCAGCGTGTCTTGGATATGCCTCATCCATGCAGTCACTGGCTGGACTTCCCTTAGGAATGACAGCTGTGATCTTCACTCGCTCACAACCTTTGACTGAGCAGAAGGCAAACTGCTCCTTCTCGTTATGAGCCTTCACCTTCAGGAACAGCAGCCTGCGACCAAATCATACATGTTACTAACCTGACCTCTGTTACTACACAACCACACAAGAATATCACACTGTACATGAATACTTAACTTTGATAACAAAATGTGCAACATTGTAACAATAATGTAGTCGTTATTACTGGTGTAATGATTTTGTTATGACTGAAAACTTGTGATAATGTAGTAATGGCTCCTGAGTACTTAATGTAGTACAACTCCCGAGTACTTGTGTAGTAATGTCTCCTGAGTACTGTGTAATAATGTAGTAATGTTTCCAGAGCACTTGTGCAGTAATGTAGTAATTACCCCTGAGTACTTGTTTATTAATGTAGTAATGTCTCCTGAGTACTGGTGTAATAATGTGGTAATGACTCCTGAATACTGTGTAATAATGTAGTAATGTCTCCTGAATACTGTGTAATAATGAAGTCATGTCTCTGAGTACTTGTGTAACAATGTAGTAATTACCCCTGAGTACTTGTGCAACAATGTAGTAATTACCCATGAGTGCTGTGTAGTAATGTAGTAATGTCTCCTGAGTACTTGTGTAAAATGTAGTAATGTCTCCAGAGTACTGGTTAAGTCATGCAGTAATGTCTCCTGAGTACTTGTATATGCAGTAATGTCTCCAGAGTAATGGTGTAATAATAATAATAAATGCAGTAATGACTCCAGAGTACTGGTGTAGTCATAGGGTAATGACTCCAGAGTACTGGTGTAGTAATGCAGTAATGTCTCCAGAGTACTGGTGTAGTAATGCAGTAATGACTGGTGTAGTCATGTCAGTAGGTGTCAGTAGAGGGTGAGTGGGTGTGTCCTCGTGTCTTACCCAGTGTCCTCCTCCCAGTAGTAGTATCCTCTGGTCTGGTGGACGTGGTTCATCTTGTCCCTCTGCGTTGTCCTCATGAAGACGCCGGTCTTGCGTGTTTGTTTGGTCAGACGGTTGTGGAGGTCAGAGATGACGGTGAAGCTGGTGTTTTTAGGGAAACACACGCCCACGTTGATCCAGTCGTTTCTGACACACACACAACAACAACACTCATTACTTTTGTGTTTGTTAAATACATTAAGAATGTGTGTGTGTGTTTGTACTTGTATCCCTTTAGGACATTTCCTGGCATGTATGCTTGTTTTTTTCGTCACACACAAATAGTCAATTAACAAATCTTATATAGCATCACTTCCTTTCAATCTGGCTTTCAAAATAAGAGCCACTGACTTTGTCATTTTACTGCTTCTTCTATCAAACGTTTGTCATAACGTTCACTGAATTAGTTCAATAAAATTGAATTAATGTTTTAATGTCTTGGCAGTTTATAGGTTGAATATTACGTGTCTTACTGTCTCAAAAATGTAAAAATTGACCGCTCACTTTGTTACTTTCGGGTCACCTGCAGCATTTGGTACATTACAGTTTTAAACATTTGTAAATTTGTTTCAATTTGTGAAAATTTGTTTCCAAAAACATATATTGTTTTTAAACGTTTGTAAATTTGTTTCCAAAATGTAAATTTGTTTTAAACTTTTGTAAATTTGTTTCAACTTTTGAACATTTGTTTCCAAAAACTTTTTTTTTTCAACTTTTGTAAATATGTTTCCAAAATTTTAATTTGTTTCAACTTTTGTAAAATTTTGTTTTAAATTTTTAATCCCAATTTTATTTTTTATTTTTTGAGTTATTTGACATAAAAAGAGGAAAAGGGCAGCATATTTAATAAGATTGTGATCTATTAACCAAGCTTTTTACTACATCAAACAGAACAAGGCGAGATGGAGCGACTCATTAAACAGTGATCAGATATGAACATGCCCTCAGAAGAATCTGTCCGCGGCTGTTAAATAACACATAGAAGTCATATATGAGGTCTTTCCTGAAGCTGGGTCAGTGGAAAGTTACTGTCTGTGTCGGTGTGGACTGACTCAGTCAGGCCACGAGGGAAAAGCTGACGTGCCTGAAATGACAACCTGCCTTCATGCAGTTTAAATAGCAGCGAGCCGCACAGTTAACACCATCTGACGGGTGGTGAGTGAGTCTCTCCACGTTTCTGTGGCGAATCCTTGCAAATAAAGAGCGTGAGAGGGAACGAGCGTGAGGCCTCAGTCAGAGCGCTCCCCTCCGATGAGCCGCTCCGACATTTACACAAAGCCTTGGAGGAGGGATCGCCATGGAAAACAACATTATTCTTGTCAGCTGCCTCCTCTCCCCCCCCCCCGGCCGTCATCCACACAACACTTTGATTTGTCTGTGTGCTCTGTCACTCTGTGTTTTCTCTGTAACTGGAGAGCAATTCAAACCTCTTCATGGAGGATTAAGTCGTCAGTCTTCTTCAAACACACAGGCTGAGGCTAAACTTTAACACTGTCGCGGATTCAGTAAACGGCACCGAGGTCAGGGCCACAGTAGAGGCGTCTGCTGCTGCTGCTGCTGATGCCGCTGCTGATGTGTATTTTTGAACATTGGAGATGTGATATTATCACGATATTACGGTCAAGATACGATATAATCACGATATTATATAGTCACAATACAATATTATCAAGATATTATAGTCATGATACAATATTATCTCAATATTTAAGTCACGATACAACATCATCACGATATTTAAGTCACGATACAATTTTATCACGATATTTAAGTCACAATACAATATTATCACAATATTTAAGTCACAATACAATATTATCACAATATTTAAGTTACGATACAATATTATCATGACATTTAGGTCATGATACAATATTATCACAATATTAAAGTCAAGTTACGATAAATCACAATATTCAAGTCAAGTTACGATAAATCACGATATTCAAGTCAAGTAACAATATATCACGATATTAAAGTCAAGTTACGATATATCACGATATTAAAGTCAAGTTACGATATATCGCGATATTAAAGTCAAGTTACAATATATCACGATATTAAAGTCAAGTTACGATATATCACAATATTAAAGTCAATTTACCATATATCACGATATTAAAGTCAAGTTACGATACATCACGATATTAAGGTCAAGATACGATATAAACCCGATAGTTAAGTCACAATACGATATTTTTCCAAAATTTAAGTCCCTATATGATTTTATCACAATATTAAGTTACAAAACGATATAATCCCGTTATTAAAGCCACGATATGATATTATCCCAATATAGCTATATAACTTTCTAGAACAATTTATTTGCGTTCCAAATGACTTGCATTATCGAAAAAATGCTGTAATGTAACACAAAGTTTATGAATATTACAAAAAATGAACTTAGATATAGAACGTTAAAAGAAAATGTTACAAAGTTTGCTCTGTAACAGAAACATGTTACTATGTTATACAAATAAATCACTGACACTATCAAAACATGAGGATTATAACGTAATTATTAATCAGTTTACCTCTAATCATATTACATCATGTTTTCATGATTCTCCTAGCTTGTATTAGCATAATAGCAGTCACTTTTGTTTTGGCTGGACGTGTTTGCTCAGGTATTACATATTAGACCTTTAAAAATTCAAATGTCTACCACTCATTATTTGGTTTTTATGTGACCATAAACTTTGCAGAGGAAAATCTCACCACAGTCACTTGGAAAAGGACAGATCCGTGTTTTTTTTTTTGGTTCCGCTCTAATTTAAACGAGGACAGTTAAGCACATTAGAGCTGCTCAGTGAAATGAAGTGACTGCATCTCACCAGGAAGGAAAAGTCAATTTCCCCCACATCAGTCCAAGCTTTACATCGCTGCAGAACATTCCTATAACTGATTTGTGATACTTTTCCCCCCTACAAATCTGAAAATGTGCCAGGTGATGAGAAACGACAGTAACAGTATGATATGTAATATTTTTTACTTTGCTCTGTGCAACGTTAAGTAGATTTAAAGTTTCTTTTCCAGTCCATGTGCACTCGGCAGACGATGATATGAAAACTTTTTCGTCACGAATATCCTGACGAAGAATCATGAATAAATTGTAAGGATTGTTTTTAAATTCATATCTATGTAAGCTTTTAAAAAATGTGCGTTAAAAAAGTGCAAACCTTTGTCCGACATTAAATGGCGGAACTAATTTGGGTAAGCGTTAGTGATAGGGTAACAAAAATTGTCGCAAAAATGTAAAATGCAAAAAAGTTTTTGTACAGGAACAAAAAAAACATGTTGCTAGCATTCCCCACAAAAGGAATTACATTACCAAAATGTATGTGTGTGTGTGTGTGTGTGTATATCCACTGACTTGTTGAAGTTAATGAGCCAGATGACGACCTCAGCAGGAGCAGCCTGGTCCCAGTGGACGGTGTAGCCTTTGGACAGTGTGATCACAGGCTGGAACTGCTGGTAGTGTTTCCTCTTGCCCAGAGCGCCCTCTAGCATCAGGGGTCGGTCAGGATACTCGTCTCTCACCATGTACATGTTCAGGTTGGCAGGGTTACGTGTCTGAACGTAGATCTGAAGAGAAGACGACCACAGAGTTAAAGGTACTGACAATTAGCGAGCAGATCTACGTTTTTAAGTTTTCTACAATTGTTGTTATTATTATCATCAAACGAGTACATTTTTTTACTCTGATTATAAAAGCATCCACTTCATTAACAGAATCAACCATCTACATCAGCTAACGCCTGATCAAACACAGTTATAAAATATTTTGATGGCTAATGCATGACCGATTTCTCATTTCACACAGTATTAACATAAATGCAATTATGGTTTCATGGAACTTTGGTTCGGATTTGAAAATAAGTGTCATCACCTGAAGCTAAGCGGCGTGGCAGAGAGTAGATTTGTGTTTATGAAGGTTGGCGCGTGAGCGTGAATCACCTGAGCATAGTGACCACTGCAGATCGCAGCCTTCCAGTCAGGCACGTCGATGCAGTCTGGATGACGGAGCAGCCAGTTGTCCTCCTTGACCAGGAAAGCTCCGGGATACTCGCTGACGGAGCCATCGATATCGTGGAAAATGGTGGTCTTGTCTCCGTCCATCTCCATCTTATTAAACCAGGGACCTGGTTCCCCGAAAAACACCCGAGACGTGATCTACAGCAGAGGGATACAGCGATATGCTTCAATTTCAAGCTAGTTTTCGTACACATATTCACGTTTTAAAACCTTCACAATTCTTCACCAGCTAAGATTGCACACATGTTTAGGTTTTCAAACATTTTAAGCTAACAAACTAAAATATTAAAGTCAAATCTTTCTAAATTTCGAGTTTGTGATCGTACACATTCAGGTTTTTCAAAATGTTTTAAATTTCAAGCTAGTGATCATACACATATTCAAGTTTTAAAACATTCTTAATTTTAAGCTAGCAAACATATTCAAGTTTTTAAATGTTCAAAAAAATTCAAGCTAGTGATTGTACACATTAAAGTTTTCAAAAAATTTCAAGCTAGTGGTCACACATATTCATGTTTTAAAACCTTAAAAAATGTCAAACTAATGATTGCACATATCTTTAGGTTTCAAAACATTCTACATTTCAAGCTCCCAAACTTTCTCTACGGGGGTCAAGAAATGGCTAAAAACTATCGTGACCCAAATCACAATATAAATCATGACAAAAAGGTGAAATTTCTAAAATTTCTAAAATTTTTGGGAACCCAGAGATCTAACACGAGATCTAACATGAGTGCCAACTCAACACTGTTCCACACCATTCTCCTGAATTTAACCCACTTTAAAACATCCAAAATGCATAAAATGCGAGGTTTCTGGATTAATTGGAAGCAGACTCACGGGTACGTGGTCGAAGGTGATGTCGGAGACGTTGTTGTTGGGGCAGCTCTGCCACGAGTTGTTGAGCCTGAAGCCAAAGGCACTGGTGTGACGTCCGTCCAGTGCCGTGTATTTACGGAAGGTACAGTTCTGCACAATGATCGGGCCGTCGTAGATCTGCATGCCCCGCATCGGAAAATCGCTGCAATAAAAGAGACATAATTAGCTCCATTCCACTTGTTATCTTCTCTTGACTTCTGCTTGTAATCACTGTGATTATCAATCTGCTGGAAAAACCCTTATTTATTTTTATTTTTTCACAGAGCATGAAGCAGTGGATTAAGAAAGACTTTGACAAAATTTGGTCACACACTCTTGTGCTAAGTAGAACCATATAAGGTTCTTCGGCTTGTCCTCATAGGAGAACACTTTTTGGCTCCAGGTAGAACCTTTTTATAAAGGTTCCACCAAGAACCCTTTTATCTCTGGATCAAAATGGTTCTTACGGGAACAATTAGTGTTACCAAAAACCCTGGAAAACCCTTTCAGTAGAAAATGGTTCCATGTAGAACCTCAGCCCTTGTAGAAGGACCCTTTTGGAACCCTTTTTTCTTAAAGTGCATGTAAAATTCCTATACTCTTCATTAAACTAGGGGTCTAAGGGGTCTCAGAAGTACAGGGCCAAAGAAAAAAGCGAGAGAAAAAGCAATAGGTGGCAATATGAGCTTCAAATTATATAATAATATTAAAGTGTCACAATGATGTCACAATTTATGAAAAAATCATAAAAACCATACAGAATAAGTCAATATAACTTGGTGCAGCATGAAATTTATTGGGGGGCCACTTTCGGCCCCTAGTTTGAGAGTTCTGCACGAAACTGTGAATAATTGCACCTGGCTCAGCAAATAACAATTCAACATATACCCATATACACTAGTTTGTACTTGAAAAAGAGTGGTTTAGGGGTTTAGTTACACTTCAATTGAAAAATTGTAAAATATTCCTTTACCATGTCAGCCCTAGGTCCGGTTAAATACAACATCAATTTCAGAGGAAAAAGGCCAGCCTCAGTTTTAAACATGTGACGTCAATGTTTTGGTCTTCCAAGGTCAGATTCTGGTAAGTGGTGGTCACAGCGGAAAAAAGATCAACAACCTTAAGTGACATTCTGGTGTTTTCAGGAGTGGAGGGAAGAGAAGAAGATGAAGAAGTGTGTGTGTGTGTGTGTGCAGGACTCTCTGCCATGGACGCTGATGAAAAGCCTTTTTTCTATCCAGTGGCCTTTCTCCAATGTTCAGCTCGGCGCAGCGTGAGAGCACTTTAACGCTGCCGTGGACGTGTTCATCTGCTCCATCAAAGAATGTCAGGCTAAAGATGAAGTGTTCAGACCGAGGGCCTTCATGTGGCTTTCTCTTTTTCCCACACAATAAAGAAATCTCTAATAATACTTCTGCTGAGACATTCCCTCTGTTCTCTGCCAAGTGGGCATGGGCTAGCGAGTCTGCTCTCACACATACCAACCACCATTACACTGTGACTCCACCCAGTATCTACAGTATGTCTATTATCTTGGGACTGTCAAGAACTCGGGCTGGAGAAGCTGCCGGTCCAATATTTGTTACTTCTATAAAAAAGACAGCAGCTGTGGTCAGTTTGAAGTGATGCCAGCTTAAAGAGATTAAACCAGGACATGTGAGCAGAGCAGGAGGACGGAGCACGGAAGAATTTCAGAGCATTAAACGTCACTTACACGCCGTGCGGCAGGGTCCTGCCGGTGAGGTCGGGGCCACCGGGGCCCCAGATCTCGTTGTCAGCCAGGGCCATCCCACGGTTGTCGCTCTCACCCACGAACAGCGAGTTCATCACCTGCTGACGAGAGCCGTCGTCGTCAGGAAAAGTTCCTCCGCTGCGAAAAACCCCCCCAAAAAAAACAGACAGCGAGAGTTATCGTCTGGAAGCAGCAGCTGTAGCACAAAGCGATAATAACACTGCAGAACGTCAATGTTGTAAACAAATACAGAGGGATTTTCCTTCTTTATTAAAACTGTGACAACGCGATCGAGACTATTAGAGCGCATAAAAACTGAGAAGAGATGAGAGATGAGTAGACAAAATATGAGATGAGAAAACAAGAGAAAAGATTACATTAGATGAAAAGAAAAGAGATGAGGAGATTAAATTACACAAAATGAGATGAAAAAAATTAGATGAGAAGATAGATTTACATGAGAAAAGATCAGATGAAAAGAGACATGATGAGATGAGAAGTGAGAGAAAGAGGAGGAAAAACAGAGTCTGAGGTGACATCGTCATTATAACTGTGCTGTCAAGAGTTCATGGGGACTGAAAACAAAAATAAACAAAAGTAAATAAGGAGAAGGAAGTAATGAGTCAGAGAGCACAGCATGAGGCTGTGATGACAATACATTCTTCTTATTTTCTTACGCCATTTAACAGGTAATATATGTGTGTGTGTGTGTATATATATATACAGTGAAAATATCTAATCAGTGATTGGCTGATTAGATATTTTTTTATACTAGACAAGACAATAAATGAGCAATGACAGCAAAGAAAAAAGACCGACTTACCTCGCCAGAGTGAGGCCAATGCCATTATCAGCAAATCTAAACAAGAAAAAAGAGAGAATATTATTGCTGTAACACACACACATGCACACACACCTTACACACACAGTTTGGAGCAGATAAAAAGTTATTTTTCAATAGAGAAGAATTTTCTCTTTCATTTCCTCCATCATCAAATGTTGAGGAAAAAGATAACCTGTTGTATGTGTATGTGTGTGTATATATTTTATTCTACTGTAGCATGACTTCCCAATACATTCCTTGTAGAGGACCGGATAGTGGTGGAATGGCACCCCTAATGCCCAAAATCAATATGAATAAAACAAATCATTGGAAAAATTCTGAGAGTTTTTCTTTTTTCTTTGCAAAAACCTTGAAAGGCAAGTGGAATTTAGGTTCTAAGGTTGGTGTTTTTCATCTTTAATAAATAAAAACATGTTTGGTACTCACTGGCAGTCATCCAGCCACACGTCCCCTCCTCTCAGCCAGGCTCCATGGTCCTGGTTCTTGTAGGCCACAAAGTGGTGGATGAGAGCAGGGACTCTGGGTTTGAAGGGGTCAGCGTCCTGGTGAGGACCATACCTTCACAATAACCACACACACAGAGACAGGGTTATTCATGGGCTGTATTAACACTCTAAAAAGTGTAAAAAATCGTTTTACAGATGTATTTGTTATAGATAAGTAAAAAATAACAATTAAAAAGTCCACCCAACCCTAGCTCGCTAAGTGACAAACAACCAGTCTATTTAACCTAACCTACCTTTCTATTTAATTGAGCTAGCTAACTAGCAAACAACTTATTCATCTAACCTGGCATGCGAAGTTACAAACAACCTATCAACCTTTCTATTTAACCAAGGTAGCTAACTATCAAACAACCTGTCTATTTAACCAATCTATCCAACCTATCTACCTGTCTATTTAACGAGCTAGCTTACTAGCAAACAAGGGGTCGTACCTATGTTCCCCGGGTCCTATGTTCCCCGCTTTGTATGTGACCGGTATGTAATCCTAACACTACCCTTTTTCACTACCTTTTTTCAAAAAAAAAAAAGGGTCCTATGTTCCCCTGTCACATACAAAGTGGACATTTTTTGGGAAAAACGGGGAACATAGGACCCGGGGAACATAGGTACGACCCCCTAGCAAACAACATGTCTATTTAACCTGGCTAGCTTACTAGCAAACAACATAACAACATAAGTAGCTGTAGCTGTAACAAAATATTATTTTCATAATTGATTAATCTGTCGACTATTTCCTCAGTTAATAAATGAGTCTGGTCAATAAAATGTTGAAAAATATCGGTCACTGTTTTCCAAATGATGTTCTGAAATGCCTTGTTTTGTCCACAAACCAAAATCATTTTGTTTTAATGATTTCTTTGTTATGGAGCATAAAATATTCACATTAAAGATGCTGACTAAAGACCTGTCTAAATCTACCGGTTTGTCTTGTGCGCAACTTAATCATTTGCTCATTTCACATGGTCTCTCTTTATACCCGTGTGACACTGTACCTGAATAATTTGTTTCTTATAGGATTATATTTTCCTCCCCGAGTCTCAGCTGTACATGGAAAGTGCATTAGGCAGATTTACATATAAAATGCCTCCATTTGTGTTGTTGAGAAAACATGAGCCCAGACTGAGTTAAGGTCTGTTCAGTGTGTACACAATCTGAGGAGATCAAACCATAATACTTGCTCCATGTACAACAGGATGGAAAGTATTCGCAGAACAAAAATACAGCAGTGAAACGCCTCAATCTGTGGTTGTGCTCTTCTTGTCCAGTACAAGTGCATTTCTGCTTGTTTTTTGTGAAGCGTGTCCTGTGGTAAAGTTGGTATGACTTTGAAGAGCATCTCTGAGTTGAGGAGGGATCAACGCTCGACTGTTTTCACGCTGAGATGATGAGGTCGAAAATGACAAATCAGTTCTTCCACACACTGTTACACAGGCCCGTTTTTCTACTGCTGTACTTGAGTTGATTTCAATGGGAGTAATCTCACTTCTGCTTGAGGGGAATTTAAAGTGACACTCCCCGCTGTTATTCTTTGCTATTTGTCAGTTACAAAAACATCAACAGGAAACATGACAGTTAGAGACAACAGATCAACTGCGCCAAGTTACACTGGGTGTGATGTGATGTGATGTGATCAGCTGACCTGGCTCCAATCAGAGACAGGAAGGGTCTCTTGTCCTTGTCGTTAGCCTGGGTTGTCTTTACTCCATTATCAAGGATCATTCCAGCCTGAAAGGTAAAACAAGATAATATGAATATGTTCAAATCAGAACAAAACACTCAAAACAACTTGAATCAAGTAAATCCTGCCCCACTCTAGAGGATAATTGGCCAGATTTCAATCCCAATCTGGTCCTTCCAACAATGATGGTCGCCTACCGACTATAGGCTGATTTGAACAGATTAACAGATGTGATTCATCGTATGCATCAGAGTCAAAGTATTAAACATGTTTGATATTGTTGTTGTGTACTTTTGATTTTGCTGATTCCGTCCACTCAGCCGTGACTTTATCCACAGATTTTTTTTTGCGTTTTGCAGCACAAAACACAGTGCGCACACAACAGCTTCTAACTGACGACTCTGACAGTCCACCTCCACGTCTGTTTATATTCTGAAGTGAGTTTCTGTGAGATCCCAAATCCCTGGAATCTCCTCCCTGAATTTTATTTTTAATTTTTATTTAAGATAAAGGGAAGTTTGTTATGTCTGTAAGCAAGTAGTACAACTCATTTTCTGCAGATACCGCAAATATTTCAACTTGTGCAACTGAACTTACAATGCAGATTAAAAAATTTGAATTGTGATAGTCAGTTCACAATGACATTGATGCAAATGTTTCACTACTATGTGAATCCATATACTGTCAATGAAAAGACATGATCATTTGCAAAGTTCACTTCACTTGCCACATGTGATGCAAAAAAATAAAAATAAATTCATATAGACAGTGCACATCATAAGAGGAGATTTTCTCCATTGCTGTCACAGGACACAAAAGCACCATGAAATGGAGTATAAATCAGGCTTTACTGCATCTTTAATGTGGTTACCATGGTGATGAAGGTCCAGTGAGCATGCTGCTGGTATGTGAGGTTTGGGACAAGGGACAAATATTTTAAAATGAATATATAAAGAATGTGAAGACAGACTTCAAGCTGGAGCTGGACTGGAGTCATTAGAATTTTTTATGTAATCACTGACCTTTCAGTTGAGCTGAAACCCTTAATTTACGGTTATTTCCTGGAAGTGTCATTGTGAAACTTTTTAATTGGCTTCTTCCACCAACAAATCAGACTCAGTAAAAGGACTCCCACTTTGTTTTTGTGGTCCATTCCAAACATGTTGACCAGCTCTATATCTGGTCTTAACAGTTTAACAGCAGACAATGAAATCACATGCATCTGTTCATATTAGTGTTTAATCGAGTACAATGCTAATATTCTGGGGGTCGTCAGAACTGTAGTTTTCATAAAGCCGCCATTTGACCTCGAGTTATCTCAGTTTTATCGTAGGAATCAGGTAGCTACTATGTCAGCAGCTAGTTAGCGGTGACATTAGCTGCTAATGTCGAACAATAATGACACAGCATCTGGCTAGCTGCTGAAATACATGATAAAATATCGTCAGGTTACTTTAGCTGCTAAAGTCAAACACCACGGTACAACATTTGGTTAGAGTAGCTTCTAAAGACAAATTAACACTGTCTAACTTCGCTGCAAAACCAAACAATCATAGCGTTTGGCTACATGAGTTGCTAAGGTCAAAAAAGGTCTAGTGTGTGTTTAACAGGAACCTGGATCTTCTTGCTGCAAAGGCAAGAGTGCTAACCACTACACCAACCGTGGGCCCACGGATGACGTCGTACTAAAGATATAGGGATAGTAGCACATAGGCTTGGGCTTCAGGGCCCCTGGTAATCCACGGAACCATAAAACCCGAAGCTGCAATGGAAACCTTTTGGTTTAACTGATTACACAGGGATCCAAAAAGTTGTTGTAGTGTTTAGCACTCTTGCCTTTACGGCAAATAGACAGAGTTCATGTCTGTGGGAGGAAGCTGGAGAAACCCAAAGCGCACAGGGGGTTCGAGAGCTGCTTGAAACAAGTAGAACACGCAAACTCCACGACCATCGTTATAACACACACGGGGAGCAATTGGGAATTGTGTGCCTTGCTCAGGGGAACACCAGACCTTGGCCGTAAACCTTCTCGGTTACGAGAACATTTCCTTTCCTGTTGGCCAAGGGCTACCCCATAAAACGTCACGAGCAGGGTTCGAACCTGTGCGGGGAAACCCCATTGGATTTCGAATCCAACGCCTTAACCTCTCGGCCACCGTGACCAATCACAATAGAATTCAGACCCAGTCGCGAAAAGACCATGGAGTTTGCATGTTCTCCATGCCTTGCTCTGATCGGGTCTCAAACCCAGTGTGTGCGTGGGTTTTCTCCAGGTTCTCCAGTTTCTTCCCAGGGTCCAAAAACACGCAGATTTGAAGTTTAGGCAAACTGTAAATGAAGTGCAACGGTGAGAGTGGATGGTTAAAATAACGTGTAACCTTTTTAAATTCGTGAAAATACCAAACAATCATAGCATTTGGCTACATGAGTTGCTAAGGTCAAAAAAGGTCTAGTGTGTTAAGTTTAGGACAGTTCATTAGCAACATTAATTTTGAATACAACCAATTAGTCTGTTTGTAAAAGTGTTTAATCACTTAAATGTAAAACTTACTTGTTTTTTTACAGAATTTGAATTAGCCTTTTATACAATGTAGCAGTGGTGGTTGCTGGACTTTGAAACAGGGGAAGCTAATTTAAGGTCATCAGTTATTTATTATAACATAAATCCTGCTAATGAGCAACTAGAACAAGGAAACGCAACAACTTCAACATTTTGAAGTAAATGCATACAAAGGAGAATGACGTATAAACTAACAAAGATGTAGTAGGGAAAATGGCAGAGAGAGAGTTTGTTTACATCTTTTCTGGGGTTTGTAAATAATGATGTTTTACCAATAGATGTCACTAATTGTTACACAATGGTCTTCAGGCATCACTTCAAATTGCACAACCAGACTGGGAACAACATTCAACACAAGTTCCATCTCACTAGAATGAAAACAGTCATAATAATGATGAAAGCCATCCTGAGCCAGTGCGTCGTGGCCCTAAACATAGACACCGTCACTGTGTTGCCTGCGTGAAAGCCCAACCTGCCGCCCCGGCGTGACCTTCCCTCTCACAAACATCCTGGGGTGGGCGCCTGACATGAGTTATGCTCCCATTAGGATGATCCAAATTCAAAGCGAAGCAGGGAAGGAGCGAGTGATGCAGGAGAGAAAAGAGATCACAGTCGGGGGGCAGAGAAAAGAGGGAGATAACAATAACACTTCCTCTCCACCAGCGCCTCATAAATCTCTTCTCGAGCCGCGCTGTGCTCGTTGCCGCGGGCGCCTCTAAACTCTCTCCTTTGCTCTGCATCTCATCCCCCGGCCTCGGCTGGCTTCCCCTCTCTTGTCTGTCCTCAATTTTCTCAGTCTCACTCTTCGCCCATCGCTCTTCCTGATTTGTTCCTCAGCAGGTGCCACCTCCTTAGCTCTTAGTGATGTAGTGTTTTTAATATCGAAAAAATAAAAGCTGGGGAATCACAGATTTATTAGAACAAAAAAAAAGCAACAATTGGATAATGATTAGCTGCTGCTGCTGCTGTAGCAAAAACGAACCAGGAACAAACAGTTTCAGGTCACAGTGATATAATAACTTACACTAATGAAAGAAATGGGGGGAAAAAAATCCATGGATCACTTAAGGAACCCTGGAACGAGTCTGTCTGTGAGATGTTTGATTGTCTAAATAGTGATTAACATGCTTTTCCACGGCTTAATAATACATTTCAATGAAGTTGGAAGCCGTATAAAGAGACAAATAAAGCAATAACAATATTATTTCAAGTATTCTGGCAAGATACATGACGCAGCTACAGACAGCCTTGAAAGTCATATGTCAGAAACTGGAAATGACATCAAACCTGAATTAAATGCATTCCAGTTTCTGCACAACTTCAAAAGTCGTATAACAAGATGTTAAAGCACGATTTCTTTCAGCAGAACTATCCAGGATTTTGAATTTAACATCTCCAGAGTCGTTGTGATGGTTAAATCCTCAGAATTAGGAGGTCTCGCAAAGTCCAGATTTGTTTTACTGCTGTCACACCCAACAGCAGGTCGGATCCTGGCTGTATTTAGTCCGCGTAGCATTTCTCGATTACCATTAAGAAATCGGGAAATGAAAAACGACATATCATAATACATAATCTATAATGCTATACCCGGAAGTCGGCCGTGCTGTGTGCTGCATGGACAACAGCTCGATTTCCAGACCATAAATACCAACACATCCCAGTTTCAGTCTCATGTCTGGGAACATAAAGTGGGACCAGTGGCCGACACTCACCCTGTAGTTTGAATGAGCTCTGTTGTTGATGAACTGACCCATAGGTGTGTGTTCAGTGTGTCCAGGAGAGTAGAGGCCTTCTGAAGGACCTGTGGGCACGTGGTGGAAGATGAACCAGAAGCCTGTTTCCTGTGACACACATACAGAAAGAGTTGTAGTTTTGTATAAAAACATACTTTTATGGACTGAATAACCATTAAAGTAATTGCCACGCTGTTTAAATCTCAATAAATTTATGATTAATTACAGATCAAATTTGATGGTTCACATTCATAACTACTATGTCGACATACAGAGGAGGGACAGTGATTTTATTGGACAAAGGATTTTGAAGATGGAGCTGCTGGGCAAGAGGAAAAGAGGAAGGGTCAAGGATGTTGTAAAGAAGGATATGAGAACAGTTGGATTAACAGAAGAGGACACAAGGGAGTCTTGTGTCTTCCTTCCACGTGGACATGACTGCCATCTCAAATTAGTACCTACACTCCGAAAACAACAGAAAATGTCATGTGTTGGTGCTTTTCCACGACACAGTTCCAGCACGACCCGGGTTGGCACGGAACGGAATGGCTCGACTCTACTCGGTTTATTTTGCTTCTCTGTTAGGTATAGTCGCTGGCAACCTGGTACTTTTTTAGTACCTGCTCTGATGCGATTCCAAGCCAGCCAATACATAAGTGCGATGCCGAACTGTAGATCAGTTAAAAAGACTTAAAAATCCTGAAAACATGCGTTAATGTCCAACATTTATGAGCCAGATTCACCTGCTCCCAGAAGCTAAACATGATTTTTGTCAGAATATTGGGATGGATAACATATGGGCCACATATTGGACTGTGGGAGGAAGCCGAAGAAAACCCACGCACACACGGGGAGAACATGCAAACTCGTTGCAGGAAGGCCTTTGTTCCGAAGTTGTTCCAAACGGGGCTCGAACCCAGGAACCTGGATCTTCTTGCTGCAAAGGCAAGAGTGCTAACCACTACACCAACCGTGGGCCCAAGGATAAAGTCGTACTAAAGATATAGGGATAGTAGCACATAGGCGTGGGCTTCAGGGCCCCTGGTAATCCACGGAACCATAAAACCCGAAGCTGCAATTGAAACCTTTTGGTTTAACTGATTACACAGGCAGCCAAAAAGTTGTTGTAGTGTTTAGCACTCTTGCCTTTACGGCAAATAGACAGAGTTCATGTCTGTGGGAGGAAGGTTCGAGGCAAATAGACAGAGTTCATGTCTGTGGGAGGAAGGTTCGAGGGGGGTTCGAGAGATGCTTGAAACAAGTGGAACACGCAAACTCCACGCCCATCCTTATAACACACACGGGGAGCAATTGGGAATTGTGTGCCTTGCTCAGGGGAACACCAGACCTTGGCCGTAAACCTTCTCTGTTACGAGAAGATTTCCTTTCCTGTTGGCCAAGGGCTACCCCATAAAACGTCACGAACAGGGTTCGAACCTGTGCGGGGAAACCCCATTGGATTTCGAGTCCAACGCCTTAACCTCTCGGCCACCGTGACCAATCGCAGCAATGTTCAGACCCAGTCGGAACAAGAGCATCGAGTTTGCATGTTCTCCATGCCTTGTTCTGATCGGGTCTCAAACCCAGTGTGTGCGTGGGTTTTCTCCAGGTTCTCCAGTTTCTTCCCAGGGTCCAAAAACACGCAGATTTGAGGATTAGGCAAACTGTAAATGAAGTGCGACGGTGAGAGTGGATGGTTAAAATAACGTGTCAGGACGTACGTTCCTTTTTAAATTTGTGAAAACAGGTCGCTCACAGTGCTCACTTCCAGCCTGGCCTTAGCCTCGTCCGCATGTCAGCCTGTCTGTTTTTGTGTTGTTCTTCACACGTACATGTATGCAAATGAGAGGAGTTATTACATCGGTGAGGCATAAATGAGATTCTATTCCGCCCCGCGCATCCGCGTGAAATCCCAGGAGCACGATCATAATTGGCACTCGATCACAGTGGAAGTGCGGCGGCGCTTCTGTCTGTTGTCTGCTTGATTCTGAAGTTAATAGGAGTATACAGCCATTAATCTGACCTGGCAATGTAGTAATGAGACAGACCTCCACCTGGGGAGCTGAGGAGAGGAAGTAGTGAAAGGAGGTAGAGAGAGGAAGAGAGAGAGAGAGAGAGAGAAGAGAGAAACTCACCTCTGAGCCTGCAGCAGCACAGTTGATGAGGTTGTTATTGGGGTTGGCGATCCAGAAAGTTGAAGTCGCACTACAAAAGGAGGGAGAGTGTGTTGAGGAAGAGAAAGGAGACAAAAAAAACCAAAAACCTCTCTGTTATTGGATTTCACACAAATACTGTGGGAGCAGCAGTGATGTGGTGGTGAAGAGAACAGATGGGTTTGAGCTCGACAGCGAGTCTAAATGTTTCCCTGTCCATTGATACAAATGGACTCTTACTGTGGAGCGCAAATCTTTAAAGCCAAAGACTTCAGTCTGGGATTTTAAAAAAAACATAAATAGTGGGTGTTGGTTGACAGAGATAAGCAGTCGGTGGCGTCAAATTCATCGGTCAGAGTGTTTACATTCATGTTTAAAGTCCAATTTTAGTCAGACTAAGGCAATCATTTGGTTTTCTCAATGTCAGGCAAACACTAGTCTAAAATCAAGATAGTCTTAGTCGGACTAACATACCTGGATAATGAGATTCATAGTCTGTTTACTCCTGCATGCTTAGTCGGACTGGAGTCGTTCAGCTCATACACCAAAATTTCCTTTGTGACGTGGAAGTATAAGGAGACGACGTATAAACTGCAGTACTTGGTTGTGGAAAAGACAAACCAACGCGGTGGCGTCGGCGAGAGCTCGGTTTTGGACTGACGAAGAGAGGAGATTTGTGCCAAATACAGAACCACAGCACGGCCCATATCATCCTCCATATTGCCGTTCGCTGTCAGTTTTTCTGTGACGTAAAGGTCAACAGAGATACGTACAGGCGTGAGATCCAATAAATCGCTTTTCTCTTCCGCATGTATACTCAGACTCAGCAAGTTGTCTGGTTGACCGTCTTAGTCGGACTATGGCCATTGCCTTAGCTCCAATAACGCTTCTGTTACCATTTGGAATGCGTACGTCTCATTATCGTCACTCCTAATTCAAAAATTGGACTAACAATCTATCCAGGTTGTGACCCCTTTTGCCCTATGCTGACATCATGTGAGGCACTGTCCAATCACAGACAAGATTCTGGATAAGCAAAATGTTGTATTCTCTTATTCTTTCTGTCCGTTTCAGTGAGCAACAGAAAGACGCCTGACCTCCTTCCATCTTCAGCGACACTGTCCGCTGTAGGTTTTCTGTACAAACCTTCCACGGAAAATACATTGAGTTTTGTGCCACTGAACCACAGTGAAGCCTCTGTTCTCTGGTTTACATGGACATAGAGGAGCAAACGTAAAAGCTGGAGTCGTCTGCAGTCTAATCACTGTTGGCCTCTGGTCATTTCATCTCATTTGCGGACACATTGTGGTAAATGTTTTTTTTTTCATTCTCATCCTGAGCTTCCTATTAACCTCTCCACTCAATTACGCAGCTTTGTTCCTCCACACGTCACACGCTTCATGAAGCAGCTCAGTGTAGACGGGAGTGAAATGCTGTAATCAAGGTGTCGGTCGGACTCAGTCATAGTTCAGTCAGGTTTTTTCTGTGTGTGTGTGTGTGAGACAGAAACTTCAGCAGAGAAAAGGTGCATTTCTGTCACTGTCGTTAAAGCAGATCTACAGTTTTTTATTTGACGGATCAATCTGAATTTTTTGTGGCGCATAACTGATCAACCAAGTATGTTCCCATTAAAGTTTGGTGAGAATCGACCCAATGACGACGTCACAAATGACGATCAAATTTCCAAGAAATCCCAAAAATTAAAAATCATATCTCGGTCAAACCTTATCGAACTTAATTTGGTTTATGTATGCAGGGACAGACACTCTATCATCAGACTAAATTTCAACTGGATCTGATCCAGATTACGGATTTGGCAGCAATTTAAATGTAGCCTCATTCAACCAGTTCCCATCAGCGACATCTTAACGGATCAGGATGAGTTTTGTCATGTTTATGTAAGACAGTAACAGCTAAAAGCAGGTAAACGTTCTATGCAGATGCAGAAAGATCTATGCTAAACATCTGAGCTGAGGACGTTCTGACGACTTCCCATTAAAAGAGACAAGGAACAAATGTATGAATGAAAAAAATATAGAATTCGACAAAGCAAAAGTTCAAACTCTCTTCTCCCTCAGTTAGCAGTTCAGAAGCAGCTTCTTCTCTTTCTTCTTCTCGGGCCAGAGCAGCACACTTCAGCCGCTCTGAACTCCGCGGGTCTGATGGTTTTCTGGCAGCGACAGAAAGTGTGTTGATGGTCCCAGTTTTCATCTTCTGTCTCTTTATCTTCATATTTATGAGGACAGAACCCCAGGAGGAATCATTTCTTCTAAACTCGAGGTCCATTTAGTTCTGAGTTCTTCTCCGAGTGCATCTCACTGCATTCATAAGCACACACTGACGTGACCTTTGTGCGGAAATTTGGATTTTTGAACTCAAAGATGCTTTTAAAGCATAACATCTGTGTTTAGATAAGCTTCCTTTTTATTCATTCTTACAGAAACATTGGGCATTCACCTGTTTTTTATGACTTAACAAGACTCTAACTGTTGGAGCGTCCATTTGCTCGAGATACAACATTTATTTTAACCCAGTTTTGATTTATTACTCTTACTCTTTCTATTAATTTGACCGTTGGTGAAAAATAATGGAATAAAAGCTTTAGTTCAGGATAAACAGAGCGGGAATAATGTTTGTTTTTGTAAGGACGATCTTGTTTCTCCAGGAAAAATCACATTCATTCAGAAGAAAATATATTTTTTAGGGTGAATGCAAGTGTATTTTTGTGACTCGACTTTGAAACACAGCAAACAAACGTGTTGCACCTGTCAGAGAAAATCCGTGGCAGTTTTGCAGGTTTGCAATTGTGTGAGAAAAAGCAGGTGATGAATCTCAATCTGAGGAGAAAATGGTGGATGTCAACTCGGCAAGAAAATAATGCAAATTGTCGTTTGTATGTATTTTGTAGAGGTAAACGTTTATATACACGTGAGGCAAAAACATCTCCCTGCTAGAAATAAGCTCAATATTCTTAAATTGATTTCTTTGTTTTAAGAAAAAGAATCTGTCAAATTTAGTTGGACTGGAATTTTTTAAAACTTAGAACATTTAAGAAAGTTGTAATTATAACAAGGAAATAAGTCTGTGATAGTGAATGTGACTTCTGTATTCAACACAAACTTAATAAACAAATAAAAACTAGGAGTGATTGTGATTTTATGCAAACCATTGATTTGGCTTGTTCGGAGATAAGAGATTTTTATTCTAAAAAATATGTTTTTTTTCCGGCTAAAAAATAAGGGCAATATACAGAAATAAGGCTTATTCAACTTAAACTGAAAATAAATTTTTGCAGTGTATAATAATTGAAAACACAGGAGCTGCTGGTCTACTGCTGTCTAGTTTGGTACTCGGGCAAAATGTGAATGGCCGATTAAAAAGACCAACTTTCCTACTAATATTGCCGTTTTTCTCTATGGACTTTGGTGCAGGAGAGTGAATAATAATTGAAAACATAAACACTTAAATCTCCAGTTAAAGGCTGGCGAAATTCTGCAAATTTATTTGGCAAACCCAGTGGGTTCTGACCCACTTTCTTTCTTTCTTTTTTCCCCTTCTATACCCGTGTCGCTCCAATCTAAATCACATTAGCTGCAGTGGACAGATGCTCGAGACAGAAGGAATTTTTTACAACACTCACAATAAACTTTAAAATCAAACTGACCCTGCGGGCGAACCGACTGTGCCGGTGTTCTGTGGTGGGAGGAGAGAAGAAGAGGAGCGACATGAATCCAGCAGCAAACTGCACACTTGATATTTTCTATGAGAGCACACTGTGTGGTCGACTGCCCACCTGCTCAGAGCAGGTTAACTGCTCAGGGCAAATCTGCTCCACGGTGTTTTTCATCATCTCCCTCCCCCAAAAGAAAAAATAACTTTTTTCTCCATAGACCATATTTGTGCCGAAATTAGAAAATAGACTTTTGGTTTGGCATTTGTGGACAGTTGTTTTGTAGGTCAACATTGAAAGATAATGTTATAAAAGCAGACATCGTATGCGTAGTCGTGGGTTAATTAAACAGGGTTCCCACACCTCAAATTCAGGGATTTTTCAAGGACTTTCCAGGACCAATTCAGGACCAAATGTGCCGACACAGCTTAAAGTGATAGTTCGGAATTTTGGACATAAGACCTATTTTCCAATTCAGCCGGTGTGATGGAGACGTTTTCAAGAAATTTCATTCAGTTCTTCTAGTTGCCGAGTTCGCTGATGCTATGGCTAGTGCAAGTCAATGATACAAGTTAGCATGGCATTAAAAACACTCATACAGACTCCACAGTGCACCCGAGGCAAATCGATTGTAACGGCAGACTATCGATGTACATATCTGTGTTGATAGAATGTTTGAAATAAAACCAACCTTGCAATTTGAAGGATTTATGTCTCAGCAGCAGCAGCAGCGGGTCATACTTCCGGCAGCGGCGGACTGATTCTGCTGCCGGAAGTATAGTGCTGAGAAAGTAGTCCCTCAAAAATCCATGCGATGCGACGTTAGTTTTGTTTCAAATATTATTCTATCAGCACAGATATGTACATCGATAGTCTGCCGTTACAATCGATTTGCCTTCGGGTGCACTGTGGAGTCGGTATGAGTGTTTTTAAAACCATGCTAACTTGTATCATTGACTTACGCTAGCCATAGCATCAGCGAACTCGGCAACTAGAAGAACTGAATGAAATTTCTTGAAAACGTCTCCAGACGTCTCCATCACACCGGCTGAGTTGGAAAATAGGTCTTATGTTTAAAATTCCGAACTATCCCTTTTACATGGGAGGGCAACTTCCACTTCGCCCATGATTGCATCCACTTTTCTAGATTTGCAGACCAAACGGCATCAAACCCTGTCGAGGAAACCCAGCGTGTTAAGCTTGTCTATTGCTGCCTCGTGTGGTCAGTTTGGTAAATCTGAATAAAAAGGTTTAACAACCTCAGTCACAAAAAGCAAATCTGAAGTGACCGACGAAGGCAGCAGTGGATCAACAACTCCTGTGTGCGGTGATGGCCGGTTTTTCTCTCTGGACTATGGTGCAGGAGATCGAGCGAGTTTACAAACTTCAGTTTCCCGTCAGGAAAACCTGCCGAACAGTGAGATGAAGAAGCAGTGAACATATTCTTGCTGAGGTAGCTCGGAAGGATGAGTTGCAAACGCTCGCACAGGGACACACACCTACACACACACACACACACACACTTTAAATTAGCCAAGCATTTAGGCCGAGCACATTCATCTGGCTCAGTCTAAGTGACAGCTCTCGTCCTCCTCATGTGGCCCACGTGGCTCCTGCTCCTGGCAAATGGGACTGAAATGTATTGTTCTCGTGTGAGGATTTAGCGTCGACACATACACAGCTCAGCGGAGACAGAAGAGGACAAGAGGTATAGCGTGAAAAGACGGCGGTAAATTAATCATCATAAATCTGACAGCGGGGGGGGAACGCCGTTAGCGCAATCACGTTTGATTAAACAGGGAATTTTTTTTGGAATGGCAGTAACAAACGCACTGGGATTTGGAAATCATTACCGAATACAATGATCCAGACAAATTAGACAAAACAGCCTCATTATTGTGAAGGTATTGTGAATTGTGTATTAACAGCCTGTTATAACTGGATAATTTAGTAGAGGAAGGCGAGAGGGGAAAAAAAACCAGGAGGAAACCGGCGTTATGGAAACGACAAATCTGACCAGTGAACCTCGTGCTGCAGAGCAGGTGGATGACTTCATATCAGAATAAGCCGGTGTCATTATGCATCGCTCACCTTGGCCTCTGTGCTCTGCAGCTGAAGTCACAGTCACTTAGGGGGGTGGATTAAACTGCTTTATATGCTAAGCTGCATATTTATGCTTTAAATGTAATTTTATGACATGCAGTGGAGGACAAACAGGCAAGTGGGCTGTATATATATATATATATATATGTACATGCACGCATTTATGCAGAATATTTCATATTTATTCAGTTAGAGTGAAAACATCCTGCTGCAGCACTTTTTTGGTGCTTCATTTAAACAAAAATCACAGTTCTGACTTCCGTGACGAACCAACAAAAGTGACTGTTATAGGCTATTATGACTAAAATACCATCCTATATCGTTTAATATGTTATTATTGTGGTTTGAATTTACAGCACAGATGTGACTTAAACACTCTTATTTGTCTTTATTGAAATAAAATGGAAATTTTCTTTTTTTGTGACACTGCCATTGGATTTTTTTCATTTTTAATCCAAATTTATCAGCATTTGTTGGTTGTTTCAGTTTCAACAACATTTGGAATTTAGCGAAACAATGACCCGCCTCCAAGTGGCTTCATTTTGTCTCCACATGGTTCACAAATGAAAATCGACCATGTATCATCAATGACCATCAATTTAGCGTCAATTTTGTCTTGTTTTTAATCGTTGACGATAGTGTCAGGAAATTTCCTCATATCAACTTTATTCTTAATTGTGTCTATTGTTTTGGGATTTGTAAAAGTGTTCCACGTTTTTCCCTCTTTTGAGCACAAATGTTCTTCTCTATGCAGACGATACACTCTCTATCACAACACCTTAATCAGTCTTTCAAGAGCCATCTGGTGAAAGATTCCACAAATTTTTTTTCATACAGCTACAACATCACAAAAAGACATGATATCACAATGTTTATTCTGAAATTGTGCAGTCACAGTTGTGGAGAAAACTGTTCTAAAATTGCGAGTGCGTGTTGATCTGATGCTATCACGGCCCGGGGTGTGTCCTTCATCTATTATGTATTCTTCCTGAATCATCCTCATCAACCTCACCATGACCTCCTTAATCTTCCTGACACATCTGTGTGTTTGTGTTCGTCTGACCTTGCTACAGCTCAGAAGTTTTCCCTCCCCCTCAGGTCTCTGCTCGCCGAGCTCTCACTTTCTCACATTTTCTAATTTCCTAAATTCTCCAAAAATGCCATTCCAAGCAGGGCCGTTACCCGTTACATTTGTGCCAATGATGAAACATCTATATTTGAACGTCACAACAGAACACTTCACCCTCAGGACGCAGGAGAGTTTCGCAGACGGTCGTCTGGGAAAAAAAAAGCTGCGTCCCCCCACCTTCTTGCGTGGCTGAGTGTGCCAGCTGTTCCAAGCAGAGCAAGAAAATCCCACATGCTTGAAAAACAACTGTTCTTCAACGTTAGCAAAACAGAAGGAACAAAAAAAGTTTGTGGAACTCTTTCCCACACTGCCCATCGACAACCAGCTGACGTTTCGATTTAGGGGGAACGGAACAGATTGTTAAGTGGCTTTGGCTCACGCCGGTGACAAAACGGGCACAATTCCCCCCGGTCTGACCTTTAGACAGACATCACAGCAGATTCTGTGCTTGTGGCGAAAGCACAGAGAAAGACCGAGGAGCTGTACTACCCCTGCAGGACCCTGAGCAGAGGCAGAAATGTCAAAATCAGAGCCACTCGGCTAGAAAACAAGTACAGTGGTATGCTAAAGTTTGTGCACCCCTGTAAATGTTCATGATTTCCTTTATAAATCATTGATTGTTTGGATAAGAAATCTCAGTTAAATATATCATATAGGAGACATACCCAGTGATATATGAGAAGTTTATATGATTGACAGACAGTTTGCATGAATTATTTAAACAAAATTAGGCATGTGCATACATTTAGGCACCACAAAAGAAACGGAATATTTTGTGCATCCTCCTTTTGCAGAAATAACAGCCTTTAAAAGCTTCCTATAGCTTCTAATTAGAGTCTGGATTCTGGCAGAAGGTATTTTGGACCATTCTTCTTTACAAAACAGTTCAGTCAGGTTTGATGCTTTTTAAGCATGGACAGTCTTTAAAGTTTAAATTACACCACAAATGTTCAATAATATTCAGGTCTGGGGACTGAGATGGTCATTCCAGAATGTTGTACTTGTTCCTCTGCATGAATGCCTTAGTAGATTTTGAGCAGTGTTTAGGGTCGTTGTTGAAGGGTCTTGTTGAAAGATCCAGCCCTGGCACAACTTCAACTTTGTCACTGATTCCTGGACATTGTTCTCCAGAATCTGCTGATATTGAGTGGAATCCATGCGACCCTCAACTTTAACAAGATTCCCAGTCCCTGCACTGACCACACAGCCACACAGCATGATGGAACCGCCACCAAATTTTACTGTAGGTAGCAAATGTTTTTCTTGGAATGCTGTGTTCTTTTTCAACCATGCATAACGCCCCTTGTTTTGCCAAAATAACTCTATTTTAGTTTCATCAGTCCACAGCACCTTATTCCAAAATGAAGCTGGCTTGTCCAAATGTGCTTTAGCATACTTCAAGCGACTCTGTTTGTGGCGGGTGCAGAGAAAAGGCTTTTTCTGCATTACTCTTCCATACAGCATCTCCTTGTGTAAAGTGCGCTGAATAGTTGAACGATGCACAGTGACACCATCTGCAGCAAGATGATGTTGTAGGTCTTTGGAGCTGGTCTGTGGGTTGACTGTGACTGTTCTCACCATCCTTCACCTCAGCTTATCTGAGATTTGCCACTCTTCAGAGAAGATGCAAAGAGGAGAAACACAATTGGCCTCCTTAAATACCATTTCTCATGATCGGATTCACCTGTGTATGACTAATTGGTGCTAAAAGTATTGAAATCAATAAAATGACAAGAGTGCCTAAATTTATGCACATGCCCAATTTTGTTTAAATAATTCTTGCAGACTTTCTGTAAATCATATAAACTTTATTTCACTTCTCAAATATCACTGTGTTTGTCTGCTATATGATATATTTAACTGACATTTCTTATCCAAACAACCAATGATTTATAAAGGAAAATTATGAACATTTACAGGGGGGCCCAAAAATTTGCATACCACTGTATACTGTCATGGACTAACTGTATATCAGTGAACCCAAACGCAACAGGGGGTAGTATGTGAGCACAAAACAGAATAAAGACGACACTGATGATAATATGAGGAGGATTTCACTGCAGGTAAACATCAATCCAAAGATTGTCTGATAGCTAATTCTTTGAAGGTTATGCTGCCAGCTGATATTGATTTTTTCACCCATCATCCATCCATTTTCTACCACTTTATTCTCCACATGGGGGTTCATTATATCTACTGCCTCTTTCCTGTTTGTCACACTGCCATATGTTAAAGGTATTGCAGAACACATCCAAATACCACATCAACACTCCAGTCAGACACCCCAAGGACGAGATACAACCAGACAATAAATGAAACATCATCTACGAAATCCCTTGCCTGTCATGCAATAACGTGTACATCGGGGAAAAGGCAGATTCTTCCATAGATGCAAAAAAGAACACCAGAAAGAATGCGAAAAACAAACAGAAAAGAGACACACAAGATCTGAAAAACAAAAAGCATATCAGGAAATGTTCAAATCAGCCGTTGCAGATCAGTGCAAACGACAGAACCACGTAATGAATCGGGAAGAGGACCAGAGTCATTCGTGTAGAAGAAAACCGATACCAACGGTGGATCCTGGAGGCAGTGGAGATAAAGAAACATGCAAACAGCACGATGAACTGGGATGAGGAAGTGTACATGGCATTAGCCAAATCCTGGGACAAACCACAGGTCAAAGGCTAAGGTGCCCCTAAGCTAGGTACCTAACTACCATTGCCCCAAGACACATTTGTGCTGCCCAGTGCTCTGATATGCACAGTTTGTGTTTGCTGCTGACTCAGGATGGGTTAAATGAAGTAACATTCACTATCACTGACTGCTGTGTGTGCAAATATAATAAATTCTTCTAAAATAATGTTTTTTTGGGGGTGATGTGACAGTGGGAGACCGTAGCAAAAGCAACAACCCAGGTTGAAGTAAACCCTGAACACGTGGAGAAAAACAACGATTCACTGTCACATTACCGTCAATGTTAAGTCTCCAGTTTACCCAAGCCAATCTGCATGTGTTGGAATGTAGGAGGAAGCCAAAGTGCCTGGAGAAAACCCACACACACACTCACAGAGAGGAGCACTAACCTCCACACAGGGAGATTCTAAAAAAGTGATATATTCTGGAAGATCCAGGCACAGATGCAGAGTGTTGGAAATAATGACATTCATCCTGGAATGACACATGGTTCAGAGCTGTTCAAAGCGAACTTAATACACATATTGGATGCTCCACAGCAGCTCCCGGCCCAGAAATTTGTGTCAGGCCCAATTCCCACAGCAGGAAAAGGAAATTAATCTTTCGGCCACTTGCTTCTATTAAATACTTGGCTTCCCTCTGCAAACACTGCTCAAGAAGTGAGCTTCAGTGACAAATTCAACCTGGTCTGGAAGCAACAGACTGTTACAGGAAGGAGTTGGCTTATTTAAACAGAGTAAAAGTCCATAGGCTTACTGTCAACTTAATCTGTCGCCTCCAGCACCGTTGGGGTGGAATTTGTCAGCAAAATATGAGGAAAAAAAAGTTTCTCTAGCGAGGACAACACTAGCTCTCTGTTCCACTCTGAAACTGTTTTCAGACATAAACTCTGGACATAAGAATTTATCCATCCATCCATTCATTCATCCATCTTCTACCGATGATCCGAGGTCGGGTCTCGGAGGTAGTAGCTTGAGCAGAGAAGCCCAGACTTCGTCCAGCTCTTCTGGAATCTGGAGGTGTTCCCAGACCAGCAGAGAGACATAGTCTCTCCAGCAGGTCCTGGGTCTTCCCCAGGGCCTCCTATCAGTGGGACGTACCCAGAACACCTCACCAGCGAGGCGTCCAGGAGGCATCCATCTGGCTCTCTACTCTGAGCCCCTCCCGGATTACTAAGCTTCTCACCCCATCTCTAAGGGAGAGCCCGGACAACCATGAGGAGGAAACCCATTATCGGCCACTTGTAGGGTTAGGGTAAGTAGGTTTTACGCAATAATTTAACCACAGTATGGTCTTATAGTCATGTAGTCGCAAAAACTATTTGCAAACATCTTAAGGAATAATTGTAATGAATTTTTGAAATTGAGGAAATGATCCATTTGCCCTGATGCACTTTGACAGTGAGGTGACTTTATTTAAAAAAACCAAAAAGTATCTTGAAATGACTTGAAATGTTCTATAATTATAGTTAGCATCACCCTGAACAAGGATCATTTGAAAACACAGCACTACACTGTGTTTCACACACAGACAGTGTAGCAAACATGTCTACAGGTAAATATGGAACAGTGCTATGTTAACGACTGGTTCAACGTGAGGCAAATGAGACAGAAGTGCAATCAACAGTAGAGAAGTAGCAGCGTTACAGAAATAAGTAATCACTTTCCAGGAGCCACTTCAGAGCCTCTGTGGGCGTCTGTAATTGGCTGCGTGTGCAGCTCAGTGTGCACTGAGATTTAACCATAAACAGCCCAGGTCCAGGGGAAGCATGAGGAAAACTGAGCACTCTAAAGGAAACCATACATTTACGGAGAGAGAGCAAGTAAAATCTGAGCCAGCTGGCAGAAATCTGTTGTTTTTTCCAATAGTGTTATGATTTACCGCCTTCACATGTGACTCTGTTATACTGCCGAAAAAAAACAAGATTCTGGACCAGGTCCATAAATGATTGTGATCTCAGTCAAAATAAAGTAATTTCCCAGGAAGTGGGAAGAGAGTTTGGGAAGAACAGTTTACTGCTTATTAGATAATCAAACACTGGAGGTTGTGGATATAATGAGAGTCTCCAGGGAAATAAGGTTGTTTTTCCAATTTTACTGTGAAATGAGGCAATATTTTAACAGTGCATGCTCTGATGTTGGAGCGTTATACTGCACTTCACCAACAAAAAAAAAAACAAATGACATTCACACACAAATTAACTGCAATCGTGAGGTATTAAAAACTTGCAAACGAGTATAAAACAACGGGGCTGCGACGATGTTTGCCGCCAACTAAATTAATCGTCAGCTATTTTGATAATCGCTTAATTTTCAGCGCCTTAAATGTGAGTTTTTTCTGGTTTCTTTGCTAAATAATAACAAAGAAATCAATTAAAACTGAATCATTTTGGTTTGTGGACAAAACATTAACACAGAACATCATCATTTCCAGGTTTTGAATCCACATTTTTCAGCAATTTCTAACATTTCACGGACCAAAAAAAATACTCGATTGATCGAATAAATAATCAACATATTAATCGATTATGAAAAACAATCATTAGTTGCAGCCGTACTGCCAGTCCTTTCCCAATTTAGCATCAAACATGTGAATTAAACGTCATAAACAAACTGTGAAAAAAGACGTTTGGTACTAAATTTGAAATGAATGTAATTTGTCATTTGAAAATACAGTTTTTTTGTGTGTGGGAACGTAGTTTTTGGAGCGACAGGGCTGGAAATAATGTGGTATTTTGTGTGTATTCGTGTTTCAGACGACGACGCACGCTGACCTTTAGAAATGTTCAAGGATAATTGAAAAGGCCATCTATCATTTTGTGTTGTGCACTCACATTATCTAACTTGGACACGCCGTGACATAATGGTTTTAGAAAATGTGTTTGTGTGTGTGTTTCGACAAGAAGAAAATGTCTTTACATCCTGTGTCCTTTTACGTCTTGAATGGAACAAGTTTTCCTGTCAATAATACAATATCACATGTATTTTTTTGTGAAATTGTGCTGAAGCTCTGTGTCATTTTTTAGCTTTTCTTTATTTGAAGAAAACTAATTGTAATTGTGTCAGATTTGGCAGCAATGTAAATGTAACATGGTTCAGTCCCATTGAACAAGTTCACATGTTGGATTGTGTCATGTTTACTAAAAGCAGGTAAAGTTCTATACAGATTCTTCCGGATCCAGTGGATCAAAATCTAAAGGTGCTGGTATGAAAAACGTGACCATGTCTTTAAAAAAGATGACTCAGTCATGTTTTTGTGGTCCGCCTCAGTCTAAGTACAGGAGAAAAAACACTCTATATTGACTTCTGCACTCATTGCTACGTCACAATGAGACATTCCTGGAATTGTCTTTTGCGGAATGTCTCATTGTGACGTAGCAGGTGAGGGCTATAGTATCCAGAACAGCAGAAGTTCGCAAAATGTTCTATTCTTGGCTGCTCATTGCAGCACAGAGTTCTACACAAACTACCAGCATTTTATATAATATATAAAATGTATATATTATGTACATTTTATATATGATGGCAATGTGCCGGCTAGAGTCGGCAAATAATGGCTTTTCCAAATGCTAACTGCTGTTAGCTGATGGAGCCTCAGTGACGCTGATGTAGTTTCCTGTGTCTCATTTGCATTTAAAGAGACAGGCACTCAAAAGCAAGCGTTCTGAACAGGGCTGTTTTGGCAGGGTGATTGAACTGCTGCGGTGCTTCATCCTTAAGGTATTTTGACCAAAGCATGTCACAGACATTATCATTAGAACACCAGGGAACTAGGTTAACTTGGAGAAATAGGGTATAATATGAGTCCTTTAAGTCTTGGTGGAGGTCTGAACTCTCTCTCTCTGAGTGATCTTGTATTCCGTTGCATTACTTGCACGAGTAAACACAAATTATAGAGCCGCCGCAGCTGTGCGTGAGTAATGTGACGTGAAAAATCACTTTGTGTTTCGCTGTGACTGAACAAGAAAACGGTGCTGATCTCATTGTCTCTGCATTTGTTCTCCACGTCAGTCTCTCAATCTAAACCTCAACCTCTGTCTGAAACTTTGTTCATATTATAGCTGTAAATGAAGGAAATATATACAGCTGTATATTCACAGCAGAACACTAACATGCTCGAGGAGTTGGTGATAAAGGTAAGAGTTTAAAACGCTATACGGTACATTTTCATGGCAGAGTGACTTGTAATAGTGTGCTTTTATTTCCAATCTGTGCAGCAAATGCCTGATCCTGCACTTTTTGTGACTTTGGTGAGCTGATACCATTTCCTGTGAGAAGTGTTGTGCTGAGTTTAATCAGCGGCTTAAACAGCCAGAAGAGTAATGCCAAAAAGTGTCAAAAAAATAAGAATATCACTTGTGATTCGGGAAGCTGAGGGACCACGAGGTGTGTACAGCAAGTCTCAGTGCAGCGAGTGGGACGGCGCGGGCTGAGCTACGGTCAAGTGATTGATGGGCTCGGTTTTCTGCGCTTCAAAAAACCACTTAACCACTCGAACTCGCGGCACGACAGAATTCCACAAGCTGCTGTCGCTAAGCAGAGGTTAGACTGTGGTGCTCTTTATGAAACTTTTTTTCTGTGGGGTCATCAGTCCTGTGCACCTTCACACAAACTACAATATACCTCGATTTTGAATTATTAATATATCTGTACCGGAGCCTCAGGAGTGTGGATTTGGGGCAACATCCAAAAACAATCTGCGTCCATGCGAGAAGCACCCGGAGTTTTCAAACGAAAATGACCAGGCAAGCTTTTTTTTTTTTGGCAGGCTCTAAAATGCTGTGGTAATGTGGACGATAAATCCAGAGCAGAACTTCAACTGGACATGATGAACCAAACAACCTGAAATTGCGGCTACATCCTCATGTTTTCAATTGAAAACTGCATTTTTCAAACAACACAATCCATGAGCAGCCCTGGAATTTTCGAACTAAAATGAATCCAGTACAGGGGTGTAACGGTTCTGAACCTAAACCAAAGTCAAATCAAAGTATTGGTACTTTTACTTGAGTACAATATTTTAGTACTTTTTCCACCTCTGAAACTTGGCACTGCACTTAGTCGTGTACCTGTAGCAAGACACCCGTGAAGTTTGAAATCAATCAGACCATTGGTTAGAGAGATATGCCAGAAACTTTAAAGTTAAAGTTATTTATTTAGACAATGCAGACTGGTTTTAAGACAAATGTTTATGTTGTTGTATTCAGATTAATATAATTGTTTATTTTGGTCTAAGACGTTTTATACTAGTAATGTTCATGCTCTTGATATTGCAATGCAACAATTGTTTAATAAAAGCCAGACATTTTTTCTGGACGTTTTCCAAAAGGTTTTTCAGTATGTTTTTAAAAACAGAGTTTTATACCGAACCTTGAGTCAGAATCGTGGGTTTGGTGAACCGTTACACTCCTAGTTCTTCATTTAGTTTATCTGGGAGGTTTTTGAACACCACCTGGTAGATCTATGGAAGAAGGTGCATCACAAACAGCACTGAAGAAGTTAAACTTGCTCTTACCTGCAGTCCTGCCGTGGGTTGGCCACGTATCCTGGGAAAGCCCCGTCGGTGATGTCCCGGCACATTTTGCTGTCTCTGTCTGACGGCAGCAGAGTCCCCGCTCGCACCATCAGACCCAGGCAGTGGTCAAACGTGTTCCTCTCCTCTGGACCGTCCTCCGTGAAGAAACAGTGGCCCAGCACGTCGTAGCCCACCACGTTCTTTACCTGGGAGTGGAAAAGACACCGTGATGGTGAAACTGATGCATAATAAAAAGAAACAACTCCTCCTTTAGCAAACATGTTGGGAAACTCTGAAGGCCATTGCGTAGTAATCTCACACACTCATTTTCTTTGGCTTTATCCTTCACATGAGGGTAAATCTAGAGTGTCCAGTCAATATAATCCCAAATGTTGCATGTTTTTGGATTGTGGGAAGAAGTTAGACGACTCAAGAGAGCGAACATGCAAACTCCTTATAGAAAGACATTCGGTCTAACTGGGTTTTGACCTGTGACCCTCTTGCTGTTAGGCAACAATGCCAGCCACTGTACCACCAAGCTATCACTTCAAAACATTCAACACTCTGAAAGGTTTATCAGTTCAGGTTGCTGAAAAAAAAAAAAAAGCAAGGCTCTGTAAAGCAAGGCTGTTTGCCTGAAAAGGCTTTAAGTAAGTAAGTAGTTTATAGTGCCATCTAGAGGAGAGGCTGAAATCTACAACAAAGAACTGCTCCTCTGCTCACCCCCTCCCTTCCCTGAGCGCTACGGTATCCTCAGTCGGTCAAATGTCGTCCTCGTCGTCTTTCTCCGTGTCAGCAGACGAGGTTCGTGAGGCGGGAGAGAGGGCGGAGCTACAGCGGCCGTAGCAGACGAAGCGGAGAGAGTGGAGGCGGGACTTCCGCTACAAGTAAAGAGACGATTGATTTGTTCTCTCGCGTTTGTCCTTACAGGCTCCGGTAGAAACATGGCGTCTCGCTGCTAACAGTGGCTATGCAACCACGGCCCGCGACCGTGGTATTTTACATGACTTTTTGAAACACTACGAAAATGAATCAAAAAATATTATACATCGACTAGACAATGCAGGAGCACATAATATGTATAAAAAAGTGGATTTTGGGTTATATAAACCCATAAATACTACACAGTATCCTTTTAAAACAATCTTAAAGGAATAATTCACTTATACAAACACAATCATTGGTTGCTTGTAAACTCACATAAATGTCACACACTGAAAGGCTAAATGAGTTCCATTTTCCACAGGAATTCACAAGTCAGATAACAAGATGGACTCGGCCAAGTCTTTGGGAGTACAGAGAACTATAAAGCAGAAGAGGACAGACGGCACTGCGTTTATGACTTATTAAATTGGACACAAAAAAAGACAGGAGCGCTAAAAAGACACTAAAAGCTACAGCTGTCACTCGCTGCTGACGCTTGGAGCAGCCATCTTGAATCGTAAAAAAATTTGAGGCATGAGGAGTTTGTAAGAGTTGAGGACTAGGGATTACAACTTCAGGGGCATTCCTCATGAAAACTTCCTACTTGTATCTGGGAAATTATGACCGCTGAGTACATTTGGAAAACACTGTGACACTGATCTATCTGATCTAACCAGTGGATGAAAATGCACAGAAAGACTTGGTTTTGCAGCTTAAATCAAAAGTTTTTCTTCACTTGTCCCTTTTGCGATCGCCACAGCGGATCATCAATCTTGTCCTCTACCTTGTGTCCTCTTCTGTTACACCAACTGTCCTCGTGTCCTCCTCCTCCACAACATCCATGAACGTTCTCTGTGATCCTCTGTCCTCTGCACATGACCAAATCATCTCAACCTCGACTCTCTGGCCGTTTAACCTGAGCTGTCCCTCGAATATGCTCATTTCTAATTTCCCAGCGGAAATCTCAGCATCTTCACTGCTGACATACAAAAAAACACAAACGGCTGCTGAGATACTGCTATACTTCAGAGAACAATGCTCCTTTCTTGTGTCTTCCACTTCGTTTCATTTGCATTGCGAAGAAGTGACATTGCGACTCTGCCGTCCTTCTTCTCCGGGCACAGACTCGGGAAGTGGATTCTATTCCCTAAGATGACACTTTAATCATTCTAATGAAGGTTCACGAGAAGCATTAGCTGTAAATGCCTTTTATGCCTCCACATTTTTGGGCCCATTGAACATGAACATTAAGGACCTTACTTGGCAGCGTTGGCTGACTTCCTGCTGACTCCCCCGCTCGCTAATGGCTTTAGATTGTGACATTTCTGAGTCGTCGTGCCCCCCTCAGATCCTGCTCCCCCCCCCCCACCAGAAATATATGCATTGTTTTTTTTTTTTTGTCGTTTCACTTGTAATGAGCTTGAAAGAAATAATTGGCCACTTACTGCTCTAATTACTCAAAGTGCATTGACAGGATTGCTGCTCTGTACATATCTTGGAACAAGCAAAACTACAGCAACAACAAAACACATTTTCACATCGCAAACTTCTTATATTCTTTAATTTCTTTCGGAAGAAGCACTGGACATGTCAACACAAGCTGTGCGCGAGCTGAAGTGTGTGACTGTCCAGCTTATAATCCCTAAACTGTAGTGTACAAACCCTGGCTTTTTAAAGCGGAACTAGACCGGAAGTTCCTATTAACGCTGTTTTTTTAGTGTGTATCTGCGTCATTACCTTGTTTATGAAGCCCTGATGGTTCGAAAACAAACAGTTCAGACATTGCTGAGAACGTTGTGTTTTATTGTAATCTCGGGGCTCAACAAGATCACTGAAAATCCCGTAATAGTTACGTAAGCAGCGGTTCTCCTGAACAACCGATCGTCCTGCTCCGGGCACTAGTGCGCGCACATCCGGTTGCGTACCATTGAACCGCAGAAGAAGAATAACGTCCGTTGTGGAGGTGTTTCACGAGCAACAGTGTCTTCTGACTGTGGTCTGACTCCGGTTTAAAGTCATAAAAGGGACTGTGGCGGGGAGTCGCGAAGAAGCTATTTTTAAACACTGTTAAAACAATGTTTTGATAATGAGGAGCAGTGCATCCACCGTTCCAGAGGGGGGCGCTGCGCTTCTGAGAACGGATGTGCTGGATAGTACTGGCCAATCACAAGACTCTGTCTTCTGGGGGTGAAAGTTCACTCTGAAATCTCGCAGCAGAAAAACACCGTCAGAAAAGAGGATTTCTATCGGCTCGTTTACAGAAACTAGGAGGTTTTTGACCATAAAAACAAGTTAATATATGTAAGTAGACCTCCATAACTAACATTTATGTGCAACAGGACCACTCTATGTCACCTTTAAAGGGTTAGAAATGTCAGGTCAGGTAAAGAATGGTCAAGCAAACAAAAAAGGACCATAAACAAGGCCAAACAGACGCAGGTGAATCTCACGTGAGGGAACACAAGAAAAGACGAAAACGTTTTGACTTTGACTAAAAACTTTTTACCAACAATAATGGTATGTGAATGACAAAATATGACAAAGTTAACACTAAAACTTTTAATCAGGTCCTTTAGAATCCTGTGTTGGCGTTTGTGAGGTTGCTCCAACTTTCCTAGCAGGATATGCGACACAACGGTGGCACTTCTGTTGAAAATTCTGACGATAAATTTTCATATTCCGACTTCCACATACAACTGGAATGCACCATAAATCAGCAAATCTTCTCATCCGGAACTGAATTAAAAAAAATAACTTAACTATGGTATGAATTTTAAACTGACCAGTAGTCCGTTGGAGGAGTGGATGGTCACACAGCGGGAGAAGGAGTGGTGGATGGACAGATCGCTGACGAAGGTGGGCGGGTTGTAACCTCCCCTCTCGTCCACTTCTCCGTTCATGTGGAAATGGACGGGATAGTGTCCCATCGTCTGCTGACCCATGTGCAGCAGCTCAATCCCCGAGACGTGAACGGCCCCGAAGCCTCGCTCCACCTGAGGACAGAAGATACACGATAAACGCCGAATCACTGAATCGTACAGTATTATTATCTCAACTTATTTCAGCTACTTTTTCCGGACATTCTCCAGAGTTTGGCGAATGCAGCCACACATTGACTTAGTCAGACTTTCAAAACAGCGGGAGAACTTCTGGAGCATCGAGGTGAGGAGCTGGTGTTTACAGGTCATGTGTGGAGGAGGCGAGGCCAACATGGTAGACCAGTGGAAAGATATTTATACACATTTTTCATTTTTATACCTCAATATAACAGTCTTCATTGCTTTATATTTCTTTTTCTTATATTTTTATTAACTCCACATTCAAATTGTTCCATAGTTTTGACTCCAAATAAATACACAATAAATGTCGGACGTATTCAAATAATTGTAATACAATTGTTCCTCTTAAATTATCACCTCCCTCCCAATGAATAACTGGAACTGCGAACGACATCACGTCAGAGTTCACCGCGTTCCAGTTGAGAAGTCAGAAACACAAATGTATCTCGGGTTAGCCATTGTTAGCCACGGTAGTCACTAACAGAGCGCTACACTGTATTTTGCTCACACAAAAACAGCGTAGTGACATGTTTACGGTTAGAAATGAAACAGTGCTGTATAATAACGCATGTGTGCGACTGATTTTCTGTGAAATAAATACAACAGAGGTGACAATAACGGTAAAAGTAGCCGTGTTTGTCGTGGAATGTTAATCCTCTGACACCCAGACAGGTCTGTATTTTTATTTCATTTTCATTGTGTAATGTGAAATATTGTTGAATTATTCTAACTAAGGGAAAACACACAAGGGACGTCTCGTCTCCGTCTCGTAGGTCGTCCTTGGATGGGACGAACCTCAGATTTTAAACACATGACAAGACAGTCGACCTTAAGAAGTGACTAATACGCTCTGTCCTACATCAATGAAAGTGAGAGAGCGATGATGACAGGGATGGAACGCTGGAGCACATCGAGGATGAAGTGGCCGGAAAAAATATACTGTAAAGTGCAGAGGAGAGAAGACGAGCTGGAGTGACAACAAATAAAACGCCGCGAGGCAGATGAGCTGAAAGGACATTTTTGAGGACACTTTGAAATGGAGGTCAAAAAAAACATTAGCGAGCAGAAAGAGTGATGAAAAACTGCTTTGTCCCACAGAGCCATGAGGAAACCTCGTCCAAACCGTTATCTTTTTTTTTTTTTTAACTGTTATTTGGGTGAGAAGACGCTCCGGTCTCCTGCTGTTTGTCAAACACTTAGAAAAGAATAATAATAATGATAAGAAAAACATGCTGGAACAAAAGCAGTTTCATGTGTTGATGCTACGCTTCGATCAAACATCCAAAAACAAAACCACAAGGCGACGGGACAAACTGGATACTGATTTTTCATTTGTCTGTTTTAGTTTACACGCACGGTTTAATCAAGCTAAGTTTAAACCGCCTCTGTGGGTGAGCTAACATCAAACACTAATGCTACAGTACAGTGGCTACAGTAGCTGCTAACTAAAATGATGATGCTATGTCATTTAGCGACTGTAGCTGCTAAAGTCAAACGCCAATGCTATTGCATCTTGATTTGGGGGCTGCTAACACAAGTGTTTAGCTTCAGTTTTAGCTAGCATCATACCACCACAACATCCAGGCACAGTAGCAGCTAGCAGCTGTAGCCTCTGTGCTGCATCTCTCTCCATAAGCTAGTGCATATTGACCCAGCACCAACATAACTGTAATCACACATCAGTTAGGACGACAGCTTTACCTTCAAGTGTCCACCGAAAGTGTCAAAGTCGAAGAACTTGCAGGCCTCGTTGCCATAGCAGCCGGGCTGCATCTCTCCCCGGAGGAGGATGTTTCGACTCAGCAGGCCGACCTCTGCCCTCATGTCCACACCGTCCACCTCCTCGCCCATGTGGACAAACTGGGCCTTACCTGCACACACACACACACACACAAGCAAGAAATATTGTTTTTCTATGGTTGTACTGACCAATTTTGTGGACATAGGGTGAATTCCAATTCCTTGCTTAACCCTCAATCTCAAAAATGTGCGCTCCCTCTAGTCCAAGTGCTGTCCCGATTCTCAGAAAAATTAAGTTGAGGGGCAAGTTTAAGGGCTGTATCGCCCTCAATATTGAGATTTTCCGAGACCACCCTTGGGAGCAAGGGCTACCCAGAATGCATTGCGTGTTTTGACAGAACAAAGATGGCGCCGAAAGCAGAGAAACGAGTACGCTACAAATTAAGTATTTTCTTTGTTAATAGAGATATAAAAATGATGAAAACCATTGTATTATCTTAGTTTAGGCCCATATTATGGATTACTGACGTTATTGTTGCGTAACATTTATTTTTATTTTACGATCTTTTGTCAATAGCCGGCCGGTGCAGACAAGCGATCGTTTACTTTTCAATAAGCCGTGGTGTGTGGTAACTGTCAGCTGAATATGTCCGTGGTTGTGGTATTTGTATGAGTATCATCTTATAACTAACTGACAACCTCATAACTTGACTGACAAACGGATCGTAATAAATAATCCTGACGTGTGTTCTTCTTCTTCTTCTTTTTTGGAGTTGACAGACCGGACGCAGCTTTCGCGTTATTCTGCCCCCTACAGTCTGAAGACGTATCTGCATTTAAGGGGTGTCCCATTTCTAAGTGACAAAATAACCCTCAACACTTGGTTTTGAGGGCCAGTTAAGATTAAGGGTTGAGCTTGAGGGTTAAGATTGAGGGTTAAGATAGGAATTGGAATTGGCCCTTAGTCTTCTAGTAAGAAACATTTTACAGAGGAGTTCATGTCTCAATTGCTAGTTTTAGCTCTTCTTCAACAGAATATGATGTCAGTAATGTAAACGATGTTCTCATTTAGAAGAAAACATGACACATATTAGTGGACACCAGCGTGACTGAAAAAATTTGACAGAATTTCTGGTTGCAAAACGTCAACATACAGGCGGCCATATTGCAATTCTAGACCTTTCAAAACAAGAGTTTAGATTCTTATGTGTGACATCACAAATGTCCCACACCAAAGACCATAGAGAAAATTAGCGATTTTACAACACTAAACACACAGGAGTTGTCGATCCACTGCTGCCTCCATCGCTAACTTCAAATTTTGCGTTGTTTTTAATATGATTTTTAAATGCTTTGTTCGGATTTACCTCAGTGACACAAACTGACCACACGAGGCAGCAGTAGACCAGCAGCTACTGTGTCCCTGTGGGCTAAAATTGACAGGTTTCTCCATGGGCTTTGGTGTGGGAACGCGAGTGGTTCCAAACGTCGAGTTTCCACCCATAAAAGGGCCGTTTAATGACAGGATAATGAGGGAAAATTATTCTTTACATTTCTTGTGATTCGGCTGGAAAAACACAGGGGGGCGCTCACAGCGCAGACAGCACTGACCTCACACAGCAACACTTCAAAACCCCAAACTGTCACTTTAACGCTATTATTAGAGCGTGCATTTACCCCACGCTAGGGACAGTGACAGAATGAAAAGAGTCCCGTTGTGCAGCAGGCTTTTTTTTTTTTGATGGATTTAACGAGCTGCCAAAGTTGTCAGAGTCAGAAACAATAAACGGCTGTGACGCAGGACACTCAGAAACAGTCTGAGGTGGTTCAAGCACATGTTTTTCCTTTTTACTAAGAACACGGAGACACTTAGAAAGCTTTAACTTCTAACGTTCAACACACACCCACACCCACACACTCAGTCCCCACTAGTTAAAAAAGCTCCTCTAATATGCATTTTTGCATATTGCAGCTTACAGAAGGCCAATTAATGTCTCGGCGAGGCTGCAGAGAACAAAGATGGGCGAGTAAAAAAAAAAAGGGAGAGTGGAGGCAGAAGAAGCAGAAGAAGAAGAACTCTGCAGACGTGATAAGAGCGCTGTCACTCACTCCTACACGTTCACACCCTGAACCTCACAAATGTGCCGATTAGGAGAAAACAAAGCGAAGAAAGTGTTCAACAACCACACACTTCAGAGCGATGCTTTAGGTTTTCTTTGAAGTGTGACTCTGTGAGGTCGGCGTGAGAGAGCACCAGAGTGGGCAGCAGAAAACCTGCAGTTAGCTAAATTTGTTCTGCCTCTGTTTGGTCTTCATGAAGCAATGGAACAAAATTATTTTTGCTGCGTCGTCCTTTTGATGACTATAATGTCCTGACCGAGGGAGCGTTTGTGCGTGTACAGCAGCAGAGCAGGGGGCGGGCAGGGACTAAAGGCCACATTATACTTCTCTGACTGCGCAATGCGTTATCAGACTAAGCGTGCGGCTTGTGTATTAAGATTACGTATTTATAGTTTGGCATCGACGTTGTCGGCGGTAATCAGCTCCGCCTTTGTGGGCGCTCGGTGCGCACTGTAGCCCGGCACAGAGCGACGATAGGTCGGCCTGTCCTGAGGACCAATCGCAGCCCTTGCCCTCTCCGTTGTCCCTTGACGGAGTGACGGACACTTAAAAAATATTTTGTGCAGACAGAGACGACGCAGAGGCTCTACGACAGGCTCTGCATAACCTACGTAGAGCACTTTATGCAGGAGCATAAATTGGGCTTAAGAAGTGTATAACTCATCATTTGGACGCTGCTTTGTGTTTTAGCTTCCGAGGAATGACTTCCTGTGTGCAGCATAGGAATGACAGTGAGAGTCGTGTGGAGGTGACACAGTAGTTTCATTGGGACGTGACATACTCTGTAAACCGCTCACTCTCCCACACCAAAGTCCACAGAGAAAATCAATATTTTTTGCTCACAGGGAAACAGGAGCTGCTGGTTCCACTGCCGGTCCTTTTTTTTTTTTTTTTTTTTTAACATTTTCTCACATTATGAACCAAACCATTAATCGAGAAAATAATCAACAGATTAATCGACTACGAAAATAATCGCGAGTTGCAGCTCTATCAGGTTATAAATTAGGTTAGGTTTAAACTCAAAGCCTGTGACGACTTCCGATACATTGAGCTGTTGCTCTAAAACTCAGTAGCCAATCAGAAGTAAGCTTCCTAAGGCCCGCCCCCAACAAACAAAAAAACACGGCTCAAAGAACAAACCAGGGAGCGCAGAGAAGTGTATTTTCAAACAATAGAACACAATATTTCTGAATGATTAAATCGATACACAAATCTAATTCTGTAAAAGTAAAACCACGGCCACCATCGGGAGTGAAAAACACTTTGTTCTTACCAAGAAATGATAGCGTTTCTACAATATTTATCACGCTATAACGTGATACTGATCCGCTGCGACAGCAATACGCTTCTGTATTGAATTACACGTCACGTCATCACAGACATAGTATAGCGTCACTACATTAAATGATCGCCAAGTTTTCTGGCCACGTTGCGTGCGTTCGTCTCGACTGCTCGTGCTAACGTTGGCATCGCTGCCGTGGCGAAAAGAAGACGGTGAAAGCTGAGCTGCAGAGACAGGCAGCGTCTGGCTTTATAAAAGAGGTAAATGTCAGGATAGAAATAGAATAATGCTAAATACTGCAGCAGCTACTCCAGCTCCAGGCCATTGATCCACTGCACAACATTTATTTTCCTCACCCATCATCATCGTTTAATGCCTTTTAGAACTGTCAAAAGTTCAACATGTAAAAACCCTGGCACTTGTTATTAGACGCCAACTGATAAATAGCCCTGGGCTTTGTGTGTGTGTGTGTGTGTGTGTGTGTGTGTGTGAACCGCCCTGCCTGTTTGTGCATAACCTCAGGAGCCAGGGGAAGAAAAAAAAAGAGGCTATTATCACAAAAGATGGTGCTTTTAAGAGGCACAAGTGCAGGAATTAATGAAAAGGATTATCGTCAGGGGGGCAGGAGATGTGAGGAGCAGCGTCGTCCCCTCAGGCTCGCAAAAATAGGATTTCCACTTTGGACTTTGTGACGTCAGACGTGCGAAGAGGAGGAGGAGGAAGGTTTTGATGGAGGTTTAATGGACCTGATCCTCTGACAAACACCAGCAGCTCCTCACGCTGAGGTTTGAAAACAAACAGACTGCAGTCAGAACTCTGTGTTAACACCAGTTTCTCAGTTTGTTAAAAAAAGAAAGAAGACAAAATTCATTTTTTTTCACATGAGTCTGACTGACTGCACATGTGTGTCTGCTACGTGTGTGTGTGTATACTTGTACATATATATAGTACAGTGTATGAGGACTGGGAAAGAGCATGAACCACAGCAAAAACACAGAGGACGTTTATTGTTGTCTGGTCCTCACAACTCACAATTTAAACTTTTTTTTGAGGATAAAGACTTGGTTTTAAGGTTTGTGTTTAAGGTTTTAGGGTAAGAGTAGTAATATCATAATTTAGTACTGATATTTGGACACTTATGTAAACTAATATCATAATTTAGTACTGACTGCTGGACATTATGTAAGTACTAATATAATAATGTAATGACTTCTGAACACTTATGTAAGGACTAATATCATAATGTAGTACTGACTTCTGGACATTATGCAAGTACAAATATCATAATGTACTGACGTTTGGACACTTATGTAATACTATAATAAGTACTAATATCATAATGTAGTACTGACTTCTGGACACTTATGCAAGTACTAATATAATAATGTAGTACTGACGTCTGGACATTTATGTAATACTAAAATAAGTACTAATATCATAATGTAGTACTGACTTCTGGACATTATGCAAGTACAAATATCATAATGTAGTACTGACGTCTGGACACTTATGTAGTACTATAATAAGTACTAATATCATAATGTAGTACTGACTTCTGGACATTATGCAAGTACAAATATCATAATGTAGTACTGACGTCTGGACACTTATGTAGTACTATAATAAGTACTAATATCATAATGTAGTACTGACTTCTGGACATTATCTAAGTACTAATATAATAATGTAGTACTGATGTCTGGACACTTATGTAAGTACTAATATCATAACGTAGTACTGACATATGGACATTATGTAAGTACTAATATCATAACGTAGTACTGACATATGGACATTATGTAAGTACTAATATCATAACATAGTACTGACATATGGACATTATCTAAGTACTAATATCATAACGTAGTATTGACTTCTGGACACTTGTGTAGGTAATAATATTATAATGTAGTACTGACGTCTGGACACTTATGCAAAACGTGTTACAGGTACAACGACTTTAAACTCACTTGTTCATCCACAATATAATAATAATAAATAATAATAATAATAATAATAAATGAGCATTAAATAAATGTGATAAAATGAACAGCTGATTGTTTGAACGATGAAAAGACGTCACAGGACAAAGAAGAGGACATGTTGTGCTTTAAACTTACTTTTGTTACAAAACACCTGAAAGTCTGAGAGTCTGACTGTTTTAAAGGTTATTCTGTAAGTGAAGGAAAAACACATTATTTCACAGCGACTGGTGCGTTTTGTATTTTCCACTGCCTGTTTTTTTTGTTAATGTGCTCGAGCCACTTTTCATTTGCTATGACTTAAACTGCGAAAAACTGCTCCTCCACCTCTTTGCTTTCATTCCCGTGGAAACACTTAGCAACAAAGTGGTTTGGGTTGTTTGTGTTATGAAGGCAAAGTTAGAGTCCACACAGTTCGCCATTTCAATTTGGAAGAAAAGCTCCTCAAATGAAATGGAAAATGTGGTCGTGGACAGTGTTTGACGAGTGAGCGTCCTTCAGTGTCCACCACTCATGACGCACGTGTAACTAACTTACCCACCAGCGGCTATCACCCCCAAATGTATTTTATGACTGGATTTTATCTGAATATGCGGAGGTGAACACTATAATGCAATCATATGGCATTGCACGAAATGTATATTAAGTTTTATTTCTGTCATAAAAACAAAATCTGCTGTGGAGTCTCTATATACGGTATATATTCTTTCAGCTTCTCCCTTTAGGGGTCGCCACAGCGAATCGTGTCCTCCTTTATTCTATTTTATTTTATTTTTGATCAGGGACAGCGTATAAAACATGAGGCTCATTTTTAAAGGTGCCATATGTAAGAATGTGGCCAAAAAACGGTTACTACACTCAAATTCAAAATAAAGAGGTCTTTTTGGTTTCGTTTTCACCGCCATTGTAGCTCAGACATATATGGTAACCTGTGGTTGCTCGGCAACTGAGACTCTACTGACTGCAACAATTGGTAGATGGTAGTAGGTGGCGCCACATGGCTCCACATGCCAAAACATGATTTCAAAACATAAACATGATTTGTGGTCTGCAAAATATTTTTTTTCAATGCAAATATTTTGTCTGTACTGTTGTTGTTGGTGAGTTCAGTTTGTTATATGAACATTATTCCTGAGTCTCTGTGACACATTAGGAGGATTTTATGGTGATTTATGATTTATTACATAATGCACCTTTAAATACCCGTATGGACTCCTCTTTGTCGTTTTCTTGACTGATTGGACGATTGGCCCTATCCCCGCAATTTCTGGTGCTGTTGCTCCATTTAATCTATCATCGTAAACTCTCCTGCGACGTGCACAATGAACATTTAAAAACAGAGTATAAATGGTCCTTAACCTCCACCTCTCCACGCTCTCTTCTACGTGCCTCCCACAGATTACAATCTCATCTGCAAACAACATGACCCACAGTGACTCCAGTCTAACCTCATCTGTCCATCACCTTTGCATACAACAAGGAGCTCAGAGCTGACCCCTGGTGTCATCCCACCTTCACCTTGAAACCACCGGTCACTCTAGCTTCACACTGTCAAAAATGTCCCGAACCACCCTCGCATACTTCTCTGCCACTCCCAACGTCCTCATACAATACCACAGTTCCTCTCTCTATCCACTATCTACTCATTGATCTTCACTTCATTCTTTAACTGAGCTTCAACAACACTTTTCCACACGTTTCTCTGTGGGTGAGTTTTCAATTTCATTCTTTTATTCACTACTCTCTCAGGAGAAATGACATTTAATAGATTTTATGGACGGGACATTGTTAGGTGACCACCTTTCTTCAGAAGAAAGACAAATGAAAAACACACCCGATACAATGAATGAATGATTCACCCTGAGTGCTACTCTGAAGAGAGTTAGAAATAGCATTAGCCTGAGGTGAGTACCGACTCCCACATGTAATGCAGGGAGACAAAATGGCCTAGCAACTGTGAGTAACATACGTTGAAAAATTGCTTTATAAAAGACTGGATCGGGATTCTTTCTGCTCACAGCATCAACTCATACCACAGCTGCACTTTAAAATATGACATGCTACTGCTTCTCTTACCTTGGACCTTGACCTGATTGGATGAGCAAGTAGGGCAGGGCAACAACGTGAACTCTTCGGCCTGGTGCATGGAGAAGTCGGTACTGGCCACCACCACCCGATCCCCCGGGCCCCAGCCCTCTGGTTGGTCATCGAGCTCCAGGATGCTGCTGTTGGACGTCATGGCGATGGACAGGGACGCCTGTGGACGAACTGCAGAGGAAGGTGACGAGAGTTAGAGCAAAAAGGACGCTAACATGTGAGAGAACTCATAAACATGATTTCATTGGCTAGTGTATGTGTTATATTCGTATAACCTTAATCGATTGGCTACCACTTGGAAAGTTGAACATTTCTAAAGCAGCAAACAGTGGCAGCAGCAGCAGCAGCAGCAGCAGCAGAGAGAACAACCTTGTCTGAGACTTTTGTTTTGACCCTGAACTTATAAACGTGAGATTATTGGCTCGCTTAGCATAAAATCGACTTGCTGCTGCTTGACCCACAATGAGCAGTGTTTCAGTTGACGTCTCCACTGCGTGGCTGCAACGCATTCTACATTCAGAAGTTTCCTGTAAGCAACTCTTGTCCATGAAGTTTCTTCAGTTCTGGTCTTCAACTTAACTCAAGCAGCTAACTACTCAAAATGACTGAGAACCTTCACAAACAAGCGGACTCATCATTTTGTTATGTAGGGCCAAGTCAAAACCATATAAGTCCATGAGTTAATGCAGCGTTAGCCACCAGCCTGCTGTGACGTTTGGACTCCACCTCCACTGATGGATGAACAGAACAAACACAACGATAAACCTCGCTCAGACTTCAGAGCATCAGAGCTGACCTTCACTGTCAGACTTGCATAAAAAAACATTTTAGAGAAAATACCAGTACAACAAAAGGCCCCATATTAAAAAGTAGTTTCCTAGAAGAAATGTAATTTCACCTATAACTGCCATGAAGGTTTGTTTTATAATTAATGACCTCAATTAATTATTAAATCATACTATTTTATGTTTTCTCCATAAAAAGATCCTGTATTGATGGGTTTACAGACTATAAATTCAACATTAGTTTAATAAATGAGACATTTCTATCGACAAAACTGACATTTCTGTCATGTAACATTATTATTCATTTGCAACCTTCCTTCTTTTTGAAGGGAAAAGACGGTTGAAGCGGGTTCTCTCCTCACTGTGGATTATGATAATGTGATTTAAGGACTGGCCTCTGCCTCCACTTTTGAACTTTTGGATGCTGATTATCATTCTACCCTGAGGTTTATTATTGCTTATAGAACTCATCCTGTATATATTAAAAAAAAGAGTGTTATGAGAGACATGACAGGCTTATGTATTAGTTTATCTACAAGGCCTTGATTGAGAAACGGAAATCTTATATCACCAGAGGGATTGAAGATCTGCTCTTTGCTCCAATGCTCACAACCTCTTTAAGTCCAATAACGTGAACTAAAAATCTATTTTTCAGGCCTCGAGGCCCAAGTTTAAATCCATAACAACAAAACTTAAAAGAGTGATAATCCTTTTGTATTTAATCATAAAATAACCATAATATGCCGATAGATTAAGAAAACATGTTTGACGATGCACACCCAATAATAAGGTATCTATCTATCTATCTATCTATCTATCTATCTATCTATCTATCTATCTATCTATCTATCTATCTATCTATCTATCTATCTATCTATCTATCTATCTATCTATCTATCTATCTTGTTAGCTAGTGATGCATCTTTCTATCTATCTACCTACCTACCTACCTACCTACCTACCTACCTACCTACCTACCTACCTACCTACCTACCTACCTACCTACCTACCTACCTACCTACCTACCTACCTACCTACCTACCCACCCACCCATCCATCCATCCATCCATCCATCCATCCACCTACCTACCTACCTACCTACCTACCTACCTACCTACCTACCTACCTACCTACCTACCTACCTACCTACCTACCTACCTACCTACCTACCTACCTACCAGGGGGATTAGTCAAACACCTTTTAAACATTTACTTGATTAGTCTGTTTCTCACCTCAATAAATGTGTATTTTTTACCGTTTCATATATTTTAATTTAACCGACTTGTTTGCTTTGTAGCTGTAACTATATTTAAATTGGGCCACTGTGTTATTCTTGCCGTAACTGGCTGAAGGAAAACTTGCTGTAAAAGAGCTCAACACTCGCCCCCCCACCGTTCCTAAATAAACAATAGAACAAATGAAGAAACTTGTTTGTGAAGGAAAATGTGGTCGGACACTTTTGAAACGCGTCTGCGTGCGGTCCGCGTTCACTTGTCCTGCGATTGTGTGAGCGTTTGTTACACAGAATGAATCTCAAGTCCCTCAAATATGTGGGTGGATACCAGACACGCTGCACATGTGCGTGTGGGGTAATTGCGGAGTGATGCAAATGGGTTGTACCCAGTGTCAATCTTCACAAAAGATCACGCCAACATTCCCTTGTGCTCTCCACACAACACACGCACATGCACACTGGGGCGAGCCCAGACAAAGGCCCACGGTTCCCTCGGCGTGGTTGGCTCGCAGCCTGTGAACTCTGAGACGGCTATTTGATAGTGTGTTGCTGCACCATGATACGGGCTCCACACATTCCAACCATAGCAGAATAATTCCCACACACAACACGCTCTGGAGCACAGCCAGCCAATCCGTGTGTACAGTACATAGCATTACTGTACAGTGAGTTATAAGCTACTTATAGAAAGAGAGTATCCTGGATATGTATATTGCTGATTGGTTTGTACTGAAGGGAAAAAAAACAGGTATTCACACAAAATAAACACAGTACTGCACTGGGGAGCAGAAGAACTGATTTTGTTTGTGGGAATTTCAAACGTTAATCCATCACAACCAACGTGCATCTGAACGCAGCTAATGGTGCCTGGACTCGAAAAACTGTGTTATTTTAGAGACTAATTTTAGATGGCTCGATGCTCGTAGAAGAAAATGACCAAGAACATCCATCCATCCATCTTCTACTGCTTGATCCTCCACATGAGGACCCACTCTGTGCCAGCGGATGATGGGTATACCCTGGACAGGTCAACTGTCAATCACCGGGCCACATAGAGACAAACCAGCCACTCTCACACCTACGGCCAATTTAGAGTGGGAGAAACCACAGGCACACACGGGGAGATCATGCTAACTCCGTGCAGAAAGGGCCTTGTTCTGACTGGGTCACCAACCAGGGTCTTGGAGCGCTAACCACTACACCAACCATGTGGCCCACCTGCAGTTGTGAACATACCCAGTTTTCCGCAGAGGAAGCGGACCCTGTAGTTGTGACACAGGCCGTGAGCCTGGTCCTTGTTCAGGCAGACGAAGCCGTAGTCCTTGTCGCTCTTGTGGATCACGTCTCCCGTCTGGTTCCACGGTATGCCGTCGTGAGTTTCAGCCTGACAAAAGGGAAAGACGAGACGTTATTGTGCGAATGTCATGACGTGAAGTGACACTATGCTATCTATTTGACCACAGAAATACCGGTGTCAGTTCTTCGCTGCACTGACTTGGACAATGAGAGAGTCTTTATCACTCCTCATCCTGAATACCTTCTTTTGTGCTGTGTAAATTTGGTGAGTGGAAAATACTTTTCCTCCGAGTCTCTACCCTGTTGTGGTCAGGAAAGTGCTTTCATCCTCTGAAGGCCGGCGCAGAAAGAATGAGAGAGAGAAGGAGAGGCTCCTTTATATTGTGTGTCATGGATTTAACCGAAGATATTTATGATTTAAGTGTCAAGCTTAGCTGTTCAAGTGCGTCCAGACAGATGGAAAGATCGTATGAGATTCTAGAAGTGGCAAATAAACCTCAAAAGAGTCATAAATTAGCACTTAAATACCTTGAAAAGCATTAAAATATGTTAGGTAAACAGCAGTTTGTCATAAAACTGCCACCAAACTGGTGAAAATGTTGCTTTGTCGTTTGACACCACAGCGTTTACATTAATATTCTGGACCCCACTAACCAGTATATGTTTGTATGTCAGTGCATTAGGTAGGAGAGGACAGACTCATACAAAGCAGGTTAACATTACTTATCTACATGTCTGTTGAACGGGAAGTTTAATATCAGTGCGTTTACATTTATATTCTGAATGAGAATGAAACACCAGAATGAGTGTGCGAGTGTGTTCGGCTCCAATGTTGTTATGGTGACATCTTGTTAAGGGGACATCCTGGCCTGGTTATCAATGTTATGGGGAGAGCCTGGTGCATTTTAACCCTGTTATGGGCACATCCTGCTATCAGGACACCCTGGCATGTTTTAACACTGTTATGGGGACATCCTGGCATATTTTAACACTGGTCTGAGGACATCCTGGTGTATTTTAACAATGTTTTAGGGACATACTGGTGTGTTTTAATGGTGTTTTGAGGAGAACCTAATCACATTTATAACCAGAATAAACATCATCGCCCTCATTTCACACCTACAACTAACTCGCGCCATTTTGGGTTCAGAAAAACACATTCCTTATGAACCGTAATTAGGAGCTTAATTTATATGTAAATATTAGCGTACATTTGGTTCAGAAATGTGACCTCACACATTTTTGTGGTTTGTAGAAATGTTTGAGGGCGGCATTTAATCCTGGAGACTCTAAAGTCGTTATGTACACACACCACAGTTATTCAGTTTACTGTCATAGAAACAGATCTCAGTCCTTTTCTATCATGTATTATGCGATGCATTAACTTGTCTTTCTCTTTGCAGGTAAATTAATCTAATTTAGGGAGAGTTAAGCTCCTAAATCCCCTTCTTGCCCTGGTGATTCAGAGGGAGCGTCAGTTTATTTTGGTCTACTCTTTTCATACCGTGTGATGGTTTCATTTTTTGGAACAGCTTTGTAATGATTTTGGAAATTATGCTGACGTATGTTTTTTTTGTACTCGTCTTTGTTGGAACATTTGTTTCCACACAGGTGTTGCCAAAAGACAAGGATGTTGACTTAGTGATTGTTCATGTCATCTGTTTTCGTGAATACTTCTGTCAAGTGTGCAAAGGTTTTTGACAAAAGTCTCATACTTATTTGTAAAAGACATTATCGTACAGAGTGGTCACTCAGTGTGCTTTGTAGACATAAACGAAGTACAAAAAGTCTACAAAAGGTAGGTAGGGAACTCAGTAGAAGCAGGTAGGTAGGTAGCTCGACGTAGGTAAGTAGTTCAATAGAGGTAGGTAGGTAGATAGGTAGGTAGAAAGCTCAATAGAAGTAGGTAGGTGGCTCGATAGAGGTAGGTAAGTAGTACAGTAACTTATTTGGCGTAGTTAGGTAGATAGCTCGATAAAGGTAGCTAGGTAGCTAGCTCGATACAGGTAGGTATGTAGGTAGGTAACACAACAGAAGTAGGTAGGTAGTTCAATAGAGGTTTGTAGGTAACTCAATAGATGTAGGTAGGTAGGTAGGTAGGTAGGTAGGTAGGTAGGTAGGTAGAAAGCTCAATAGAAGTAGGTACGTTGGTTGCTAACTTATTAGGCGTAGGTAGGTAGAAGTGTGTATGTATGTAGGTAGGTAGGCCAAAAGACATGTGTAGGTTGATAGATGTAGGTAGGTAGAAAGCTCAATAGAAGTAGGTAGGTGGCTCGATAGAGGTAGGTAAGTAGGGCGGTAATTTATTAGGCGTAGGTAGGTAGGTAGGTAGCTAGCTCGATAAAGGTAGCTAGGAAGCTAGCTTGATACACATAGGTATGTAGGCAGGTAACACAACAGAAGTAGGCAGATAGGTAGTTCAATAGAGGTAGGTAGTTAACTCAATAGATGTAGATAGGTAGGTAGCTAGAAAGCTCAATAGAAGTCGGTAGGTCCGTCGCTAACTTATTAGGCGTAGGTAAGTAGGTAGGTAGGAGTGTGTATGTATGTAGGTAGGTAGTCCAAAATACATTTGTATGTTGATAGACGTAGGTAGGTAGTTCAATAGAGGTAGTAGGACCAGGATTTAAACAGGGTTAAAGAAACTGATGAATGATATCAAAACAGATGATGTGTTTGTCGATTGGTGGTTGATTAATTGATTAATTTTCTCTGTGAAATCCCATGTGTCACACAGCTTCAGTAACTGAAACCCATGTTATCTGTCAACAAACGGCTGGTTGTGGACGTGGAAAGGTTCTTGTCACACATCCAGTCCACTTTCTGAAACACTTTCCCATGACCAACATCAAAGTCGCCCTTTTACATGGAAACTATGAAAGTAAATGACTCCTGTTCTGTGCAGCGGTTTTCATAGTTCATAGCACACGTGGTGACATAAACACAGTGTTGATGTCTGCAGCGGTTACCAGATCTCCTTGTTTTTGCACATGGCTGCATATGTTTAACGGAGCTCCAACGTCTCCAATTTTTCTGCCGTCACCGTTTCTGACATTCTACACAAAAAAACAACAACAACACGCTATGACCCTGTGAACGCTGGTGACCTTCAGCGTTAGCGTTAAAGCACAAACATCCAGGAAAAAGTACAGACAGTCTGAGATCATTTCCTCTGGACTGTCAAGATGATCCAAAACAAATCAGAACCACATTATGTAACGCAGTGAAATGAGAAGGCAAACACTAAAAATAGAGATCACACAGAAGCAAATTAGACAGAGAAGACTGAAAACTGAGGAAAAACACACACACACACACAGAGAACTGGCAGGCTAATAGAGACATAGCGGTTTTGAAAACGAATGCTAATGAAAACACAAAATTCAAGTACTGTGTGTATGTGTATTTATTTTTCAAATTCAGAAACTTTTAAGGATTTCAAGGACCCATGGGAACCCTGGTATTTCTTTAAATTAAAGTTAAATTCACTAAAAGAAATCGAAATGTGGGTTTTTATGGCATTTTTAGAAAGTGGAAATGGGAAAGTGGAAATGGGTCTGCGTTATTTATTTTCGACATTTGTTTTTTTTGGGAGAAACTCAACCTAATATTTTCTGGGGATGAATGCTATTATCCAGGGTAGAAAATCCAGATCCAGCTTCAGCAGTTTTTAAAAGGGAATTTATTAATTGTTTTTTATGACCTTGGCAGATGTTTGCTCACTCAGAGTGATTTCTCGCTTCATTTTGTGATTCGAGAGAGAGACAGTGTACAGTGTCCACAACACCGCTAGTAATTATAACTCCACGTTTGTCCTGTCCTAGTCTGCATCAAGCAGATCGTGAAACATTAGGTGGCGTCGTACCAAGAGACATTTACCTAAATATCAACTGAATTCTTTCCCATGGCTATTTAATTTTAACAAATTCACAAACTTTCAAGGATGTCAAGGACCCGTGGCAACCCTGAAAACGAAAGAATGAGAAGAAAATGCTTCGTTTACCAGTTCAAAATAGTACTGATAGTTTAGATAGTTTGCCGTGTGGGTCGTCATATCGTGGAGTTTGGGAAAAACAGTGAAACAGCAACAAGAGAACAGATTATAATAATAATAATAATAATAATATAAATATTAATATTAATAACAAAGTTGAGAGTGAAGTAGAACAAGTGAGCAGCAATTAAAGCAGAGCAGTTGGAGCCTTATGTCTTTATGGTAATGGTATGGGTGTTGGAGTCTGTGTGTGCAGAGCTGGCACTGCTGCACATCATTCATAGAAGGTTAACAGCTGCAGCTTTATGGTGCCAGACTGAGTCACAGTGAGTGTCTGTGGCCGTGTCGTGTCCCAGCAGCACACTTATGAAAGGCTGGCTCGCTGATGATCATCACCTGACTGCATGGATGGAGGACACAGGAGCATCTGGAGCTCCAGTACATGTCTTTTTTAAAATGTGGTTGAACGAGGTACTGAAAAACAGTCAGCACAGACTTTACCACCTGTGCACCGCCCTCACCAGGAACCAGCCTGAGACAGGGCTGCTCGCCCTCACTCACAATAGATTTTAACCTCTATACAAAAGACTTTGGAGTTACAGCATTTTATAATCTTGTCATTAGACAATCTTTTGTGACTGAAAACTGAAGTTTGTGAACCGTTAACGCTCCTGCACCAAAGTGCATCGAGAAAATCAGCGATTTGACCTCACAGGGACACAGGAGCTGCTGCTCTCCTGCTGCCTCATTTGGGAAGTTTATGTTAATCGCTTAAATCCAGGCAAGTGTCCAGGTATGTGTTTTTTAACACAAAAATCACAAAAGGACTCAATTGAACTCACTGATGGAGGCAGCAGTGGATCAACAACTCCTGTGTGCTGCGACGCAAAAATCGCTGATCTTCTATGTGGACTTTGGGACAATGAGTGGTTTACAACGTGACACAAACTTCAGTTTCCAGTTGGAAAAGGATGTCTTAAGAGTATGGAAAAGCAGCAAATATATTCAAAAGACCTTTTATTAAGTGCCTTTTCCTTCCTATTTTCACTCAGACTTAATCCACACACAGCCTTCACACTGACGAAGAGTCAGTAAATCATACGTCCACACTTCCAAAAAAACCCTGAACTGTCCCTTTAATACAACATTATTATTGTTACTGGTCGCTGTGAGATTAAAGTTATAACTCTCAAGGTTTTCATCACACACTATAACTATACTATTTACGGTCATCTTTTTTTTTTTTTTACAAAAGCCATTAAATATGTCCTGTTGTGTGTGTGTGTGTGTGTGCGTACACACACACCTGCTACGCACACAAACACACAGAAAACCAGCTCACTTTATCTCAGTACAGCCTCTCGTTGTTTAATGCTGCAGTCGGCAGGGTTTGTTTGGGATTATTGATCAGTAATCCTGGTAATCTTTCAGCATAATGTCAACAGAGTGATCTGACAGAGACTGTGACGCTGCCACACTTTACTCTCTACTCCGTTTGCAGCCTCGCGGCTAAATATGAAGCGTCACAGGAGTGGAACGCTTACAAACTACACTTTCAGAATCTATAAACACCCCTCGGGAGACTTGTACCTGGTTTATCCACGGCTGGACACAAATAGTAAGTCCCTCTGCGGAATTATTTCACCAGCAAAAACATGCTGCAAAGAAACCTTAGAATCCCTTTATTTACTGAATGATATGGCCAGTTATCATATAGAGTGACAGTCTGGATTTCCACTCGTCCGTTTTTCAGGCACTCAAATTATGTGTATATATGATTTTTGTATGTGAATACACATGAATATATAAGAAGGGGGAGAAAAATGCAAAGTCGAACTATAAGCACAAACACAGATAGTCAGAAATGGAGAGAATGCGCTCCTATTTGGATAAAAAACAACAATCAACTGTTTGTCTAGTTCTCTTTCGGACTGCAGCTTTAAAGGCAGTCGAGTGATGAAGCTCATTCTGGTTTAGTGGGCACTTCTGGAATCATTTTTAAATACTGCTTGTGCAAATGGAACAAGAGGCTCGGTGAGCGTGACGTGTTGGCTGGACGACTGGAGGCAACAGCAGGCTGATCGCTGCGTTTACTGCGTCCTGCTCATTGTTATTGAAAGACTGCGTCATTAGAATTAGTTTGTTTTTACTGTAAAGCGACGGAATGCAGTGACTCGAACGGTGTGTGTCTGTGTGTGTGTGTGTGTCAGGGGTGTGGCAATGCGATGGTGACACCATCATATTATCTATCTGCCTAATCCTAACTTCTCCTAACAATATAATAAACAAGTACATCCTGATTAATGGTCCAGACCAAACTCATGGATGTATTATATGAACTGGATAGAGCACTTCGCTTCCGTTCATTCCTATGAAGCTGCTCACCTAGCGCATATGCCAAAAAAGTTTATGACTTCCGCGTTTAATTTCCGGGTTATGAGGCCCATAGAGCATGCGCAGTCCATATAAAGATCCATAAAAGGTCCATGTCTCGAGGTGTCCTGTGGACACTTTTAAAGGAGTCTCTTTTACTTTTGCGGACAATAGGAAAATTGCTTTTGGGCTCCATGGGGTTTTCTGTTGCAGTACCCACAGTGACCACCATGTAAACATTGTCTTCAAGGCAGAGGGGGCGGTGCTCTGTCCAGTTCATATTATACTGCTGCCTCGTGTGGCGAGTTTTTGTCACTGAGGTATATTTGATCAAAGGATTTCAAACACAGACATCATAAAATAAAAGGTTGAACCTACTGATGTAGGCAGCAGTGGTTCAACAACTTGTGTGTGCTGGGATGTTAAAATCGATGATTTTCTCTACGGAGTTTGGTGCAGGAGCGTGAGGTGTTAAAGAAAAAATACCTTTAAGCACGCACAGATTCTATCAGGTGATCCTCAGGTAACAACACCACAAATACACTTAAATTTGAATCACTTTCATACCCAATCATTGGTTTTGAAAATGCGACAACAAGCCCCTTCTCCTCCGAGGTAAGAATTTATACTTGTGAACTAACATCTGTAAGGTATTTACCTGTATGTCCAGTGGACTGCCACACAGTCGGTCTGGATAGGCCTCGTGCAGGTCCGACAGTTTCTCCCAGTCTCCAGATCCTCTCTCATCATCTCTGTCAAACCACTCAGTCCACTCTGCCTCTGTGGGACACACACACACACACACACACACACACACACCGTCACAGCCAAGTTCAATGGTCAGACAGATATTAGACTAATCTACATCAAGGTCTTGGCTTGTAGTCCATTTAGGCTGTCAGGAAACATTTGTACAAAAGTAATTGAAGGGCTTTCTCCTCTCATTATGTTCTGTGTCTGGCTGCCACAGTGGGGGAGATGCATTTATCTCTGAGCCCGAATTACAATCTGGACTTTGACACACAGTCAGGCAGCCTGAGAACGTCTGAGAGCAGGTCTCACTGCCTTCGTCCACCGTGTGCGTGGCAGAGTGTGTCGGTTTCATTATAAGCGATGTTCTCCGATGGGAGATGAGAAGCTGTTAATTGGACTCAGCTTTAAGCAGCGGTGGAGCGAAGTGTTCAGTAACAGCAGAGCGGCACGAGGCAGACGTATCGACGAGGAGATGATGTGGTGATGATATCAGAGGGCTGATCGATGGCTGCTCCAGAGGAATTTAAAGAGTTTACCAGGGAGGATGGAGCAGGAATAGATCTGTTCATCAGTGTGTGTGTGTGTGTGTGTGTGTGTGTGTGTGTGTGTGTGTGTGACCGTAGTCTCATGGAGACCAAAACCTGGTCCAAATGAGACAGAACTGAGGAACGTGTTCAGGACTAAGATTTGATTTGCAGTTATGGTTAAGGTTAGGATTAGTCATCAGCTGGTTAAGGCCAAGATGATGAACATTGATTTGTTTTGGCTGAATAAACAGTCTTTTAAATGATAGCTGCTATATATGCTATTAAAGCTAAGATAAGTAAATGTACAAAGCAAAGATAGTAAAGTTACAGTAGTAAAGTTCAGATAGTAGCGTCATGCTAGTGAAGTTAAGATAGTAAAGTTCAGATAGTAGAGTCATGCTAATTATGTCAAGATAGTAAAGTTCAGATAGTAGTGGCATGCTAGTTAGGTTAAGATGGTGAAGTTCAGATAGAGTCATGCTAGTGAAGTTAAGACAGTAAAGTTCAGATAGTAGTGCCATGCTAGTTAGGTTAAGATAGTAAAGTTCAGATAGTAGAGTCATGCTAGTTAAGTTAAGACAGTAAAGTTCAGATAGTAGAGTCATGCTAGTTAAGTTAAGACAGTAAAGTTCAGATAGTAGAGTCATGCTAGTGAAGTTAAGATAGTAAAGTTCAGATAGTAGAGTCATGCTAGTTAAGTTAAGACAGTAAAGTTCAGATAGTAGAGTCATGCTAGTGAAGTTAAGATAGTAAAGTTCTGATAGCACAATTACGATAGTAAAGTTAAGATAGTAAAGTTCCGATAATAAAGTTATGCTAGTTAAGTTAACATAGTAAAGTTCCGATAGTAAAGTTTTGCTAGTTAAGTTAACATAGTAAAGTTTGAATCGTAGAGTTACGCTAGTTAGAGTAGTAAATTTCCGATAGCAGAGTTATGCTATTAAAAATAGTAAAGTTCTGATAGTAGAGTTCCGATAGTAGAGTTATGCTAGTTAAGTTAAGATAGTAAAGTTCCAATAGTAGAGTTATGATAGTTACATTCAGATAGTATAGTTCTGATAGTAGAGTTCCGATAGTAGAGTTATGCTAGTTAAGTTAAGATAGTAAAATTACGATAGTAGAGTTATGCTAGTAAAGTTAAGATAGTAAAGTTACGATAGTAAAGTTTTGATAGTAAAGTTTCAGTAGTAAAGTTGTAGATTACCTTGGACCCACTGGCTGTTGGCAGTGATGGTGAAATGATCTCCATAAGTTGTCTTATAAACACGTGAACTCCGAGCCTCTGAAGAAGCTTTGGTCCCTGAAAACACACACACACAAACACACACACACACACACACACACACACACACACACACACACACACACACACACACACGCACACACACACACGCACACACACACACACACACACACACGATACAAAATGTTAAGATAAAACCACACCAGGGGTCATGTGTACCGTCTCTATGGCGATGACATTTCATTGAAACAAACAAATCACATTCCCACACAACTGAACTGTGATCTTCAGTTACATATTGTGTCTGGAACAAACAGAATCTTCTCCAACGTAACATTTTGTTTTTGCCATATCCCAGCAGTGATGTATTTCACGTGTGCCGTGGCTCTTCGTTCCCCCGGAGGTGGAAGAGGTCGTCTGTGGTGTGTGTGAAACAACTGAGCCAAGAGTTCAAGACCCGGTCGACAACAAAATGTGGTGTGTTTTTAATTGAGGGAATGTTGACGTGATGAGGGAAAAAAAACACTGCATTTTTTTTCAGAGCCAAAACCAAACGACATTCATTCACCGCACGTAACTTAGAAAATGGAAGCAAGTCTGACGGCTCTTTGGGTGGCAACGTCTTTCACTTGAATCCCATAAAGCATGAAAAGCATAGAGAATGTTTGGCCTCCTCTCTTTGGGAGAGTGTGTTTCACGAACAGTCGCTGCAGGAACTCCACAAATCGTCTGGTTTCGGTCTCCACAGATTTATTTCACGTGATACCTGCAGGATCCTGATTTTATTCCCCCCCCCCTACTCCCTTTCAACACCTGCCCAGTCAATTTATCAATTAAACTTTATATTTTTTTTATATAGCACTTTTCATACCAGGGAAGTGCTTCACAGGATTAAAAACCTAATCAAGGAAAACAACCATCTCAGCCAACATATGGCTGGTGTTATGAACTAAAACAACAACAATAAACAACAGCGCGGAAGAGAAGAAAACTGGCAAACAGCCGCGAGGGGAAAACACTGGATCAGAGCGGGGCGATCAGAACAAAAAAGTAAAAAGTAACATAAAAAAATTCAAACGATAAGTAAACGAATGCATGACACGAAATAAATGAATAAAATAAATAAGTAACAAAGGATAATAAGCTCCAGTTATACCCAGCTTTAGCGCCCTAACCTGTTAGTTGCGCAGCCTTGTAAATCAGTAACTTCTGAAAACAGATTTCAGGGCTCTCACACCTGAGTTGAGATCAAATTCAAGGACTTTTCAAGGACCAATTCCCGCAATTTCAAGGACTAGAACGTGCCGACACAGCTTAAGACGGGAGGGCAACTTGTCTTGTCTTCTTCCATGATGGCGTCGTCACCTTTTGTCACTTTTATTGATTTGACAAGTCCTTGTCCTTGGGATCTTGGTCCAATCCAGTCTTTTGTAATTTTTACTAAGTTTAACCTAGACCTGATCCCGATAATGGATTTGATTTGACCACTTTCATTATGTTTATTATGTTCCTATTTTACCGTTGTGTTTTTATTGATTTGATGTTTTATACCTGCATGTTGCTGTACCATGGTTGGTTTGATGGTGTGCTCTAGAAATAAAGTTGACTTGACTGGATGAATTTAGGCTGCCACTTAAAAACAGGGTTCCCACACTTCCATTGACATCAACTTTTCAAGGACTTTCCAGGCGCAATTCCCTCAAATTCAAGAACTTTACAGGACCAATTCCCTCAAATTCAAGAACTTTCCAGGACCAATTCCCTCAAATTCCCTCAAATTCAAGGACTTTCCAGGACCAATTCCCTCAAATTCAATGACTTTTGAATGACTTTCCATGGCCAATTCCCTCAAATTCAAGGACCGAATGTGCTAACACAGCCTACGATGGAAGGACTAACTTGTAACTTGCCTCTTCTGGCCAAGTGATTGTCTTTGGGATCTTGGTCAAAGTCAGTCTTTGGGATTTTAATTTCCCAGGCATCACATTGTCATTCACAAACTTTCAAGGATTTCAAGGACCAATGAGAACCATGCTCCGTCTTAAATTAAAGTTAAATTCAATAAAAGTTTTTATGGGATTTTTAGAAATGCGTCTCCACCAAGGAGGTTATTTATTCATTTATTTTTCGGCATTTGTCGACAATTTGAATTGTTGAGCAAATCATTTATTAATTGGATATTTTTCTTGACCTTGACAGATGTTTGCTCACTCTGAGTGATTCCTCTGTTTATTTTGAGTTTGGCAAACCAAAGCGCACTCACAAGCGTCACAATAACAATGTCATTTTTAGGCGTTGACCTAAACTGTGAGAGAATGTCAGTAACAGCTTGAATTTCCCTCCACACGTTCTCACCTTGATAGACAGCGTGATCCTCCACAGCTGAGGAAGTGTCACCTTTTGTCACTATAAACGTCCAGGGATGCCTGCAGAGAAAATAAAGAGAAAGAGAGATGAGATGAGTTGAGGCAGGAGAAAGAAAAGTACAGGTCAGATAGTGGAGAGAAAGACGTGATGGGGAGAGGACAGACGTGACGACTGCAGGAGGAATAAAAATAAACCAGTACAGGAGTGAGATTGAAAGATTGGAGGCAGATAAAGAGCATGAGGAAACTCAGGATATATGTACAGTGAGTCAAAGACACGGGTGATAACGGGGAAGTGAGGAGAGAGCGGCCGACATCCACATGGGTTCATAAAATCAGATATGCCAGCATGCATCACTCATGAAAAGAACGCTGTAAGGGAGGAGTGTGTTAGGACCAGAAAAAAAAAATGATAATAACCTTGATTTCTAAAGCATCTTTCACGAAACCCAAGGTCGCTGTACCAGGAACAAACAATAGAAAAACCAGACCCAAACCCAACAAACCACAACAAGAACACAAATAAAAAATAATCAGGTGGCAAAGAAACCTGCAGCCCGAACATTGATTTAAACGACTTCAGAGCTGGTGTCTGGTGAAACAGCCAGAGGGAGGGAGTTCTCGAAGGTCGCAGCGTTTGCCTGCAGGTGCCAGGGATGGAGAGGAGACCGAGGTCAGCGTGCCCATGGAGGGCATCGCAAATGACAAGTTAGATGCCAGATATTGGAAGTTATTCTGGAAAAATGGGCAAAAGCCGTTACAGGACATTTTCTGTCCTTTTTATGGTTAAAATAAATACAAAAAAAGTCCCAGGTGTGAAAGACGGGGTCACACACTGGACAGGTCACCAGTCCATCACAGGGCCTACAGTCAATTTGCCTAATTCCCCAAATCTGCATGTTTTTTGAACTGTCGGAGAAAACCCACGCACACATGGAGAACATGCTAACTCCATGCAGAAACCGGGGTTGTGATATTATTTTGTTTCATATGGTTTTATTAAGTTATGTTCAGTAGAAATCCAAAGCAGTGCAACTTTAACTAAATGCTCACCTCATTGTCCTTCATGTAACCACAGTAAACACAGACGTAAACACACCGTGATTGAAACGACTTTTACATTTTTTTATAAATGTTTTATAAGGAAGTAAATGCATCCTCTGTGTTTACCAGACACACAAACTCTTGCCGACACTGAATGTAAACATTACCTTTAGTTGTTTGTTTACACAAGATCTTTGCAGTGCACCTTTAACCAGGAGCTGAACACAAACAGGATATGAGCGGGGCTGGGAGTGATTGTCAGACGTGTTTGGAAAGACCACTAAACTTCAAATCTCGGCTGCTCTTCAGGAGATTCTCTGAAGGCGACTGGACTCAGTGAAGCTTTTTTAGCTGTTTTACTTCTTCATCTTCAGTTCTGACTGAGAAGAAGAAGAAAAAAGGAAAACTAACACAAACCTAGACTCGGTTCATTTCTGCCAATAAATCCTCAGATTTCTCCACTGCCTCCTTCCTCCTCTCACTCACTCAGCTCTAATGGTTTGTTCCATTTGTAGTCTGAACTTTGGGCATTCTTGGAGTCGAATTTTCCAACCAAGATTCCAAGATGGCTGCCAGTGTAGAAAACACAGCTACTTTTGAGACTTGACTCGAACTTGAGCGCAAATTACTTGAGAGTTGACCCGAACTCTAAAGACTTGAGACTTGACTCAAACTCTAAAGACTTGAGACTTGACTCGAACTCTAAAGACTTGAGACTTGACTCGAACTCTAAAGACTTGACTCAAACTCTTAAGACTTGAGACTTGACTCGAACTCTAAAGACTTCAGAGTTGACTCGAACTCTAAAGACTTGAGACTTGACTCAAACTTGAGTTTAAAAGACTTGAGAGTTGCTTAGAACTCTAAAGACTTGAGACTTGACTCGAACTCTAAAGACTTGAGACTTGACTCGAACTCTAAAGACTTGAGTCTTGACTCGAACTCTAAAGACTTGAGACTTGACTCAAACTCTTAAGACTTGAGACTTGACTCGAACTCTAAAGACTTCAGAGTTGACTCAAACTTGAGTTTAAAAGACTTGAGAGTTGCTTAGAACTCTAAAGTCTTGAGACTTGACTCGAACTCTAAAGACTTGACTCGAACTCTAAAGACTGCAGAGTTGACTCAAACTTGAGTTTAAAAGACTTGAGAGTTGACTAGAACTCTAAAGACTTGAGACTTGACTCAAACTCTAAAGACTTGAGACTTGACTCGAACTCTAAAGACTTGAGACTTGACTCGAACTCTAAAGACTTGAGACTTGACTCAAACTTGAGTTTAAAAGACTTGAGAGTTGACTAGAACTCTAAAGACTTGAGACTTGACTCAAACTCTTAAGACTTGAGACTTGACTCGAACTCTAAAGACTTGAGACTTGACTCGAACTCTAAAGACTTGAGACTTGACTCGAACTCTAAAGACTTGAGACTTGACTCGAACTCTAAAGACTTGAGACTTGACTCGAACTCTAAAGACTGGAGAGTTGACTAGAACTCTAAAGACTTGAGCGTTGACTAGAACTCTAAAGACTTGAGACTTGACTCAAACTCTAAAGACTTGAGACTTGACTCGAACTCTAAAGACTTGAGACTTGACTCAAACTTGAGTTTAAAAGACTTGAGAGTTGACTAGAACTCTAAAGACTTGAGACTTGACTCAAACTCTAAAGACTTGAGACTTGACTCAAACTCTTAAGACTTGAGACTTGACTCGAACTCTAAAGACTTCAGAGTTCACTCGAACTCTAAAGACTTGAGACTTGATTCAGACTTGCAAAAAGGGACATGTGAACATCTCTGGACTGAAGGGTTGCTGGTTTGAGTCCCTGCCAGGTCAAGGGCCAGAGGGGGGGGCCACATTCACTGTACTCCTTGTGGCCGTCCCAAGCCTGGATAAAAAAAACAAACAAAAAAAAACAGCAGGGACAGAAAGTCCACTTTGTCTCAGTCCAACTCTTCAGACACAGCGTGACTGGTTAAAATCTAAACCCGTCGCATGACTGAGAAGTTATTTATGCTGAGCTTTGAGAGGAAAAGCAGCAGCAGAGGTGTGTGTTGTGGTATTTTCTCCACAGTGGCAGCTGCAGTAAACATATGCAAATAACATAACAGAGAACGTGCCGCAGAGTCTACACGCTCTCATAAATTATGACTTATTAAAACGTCTCTCTGGGTGCAAATTACAGAGTCCCTCACTCTGTCTCTCTCTCTCTCTCTGGTGATGACACCAGTGCCGGTCTGTTTGGCAGCCGTGTGAGGAGAGAGAAGAGGCGACTGTGAGGAGAGGCGACAGGAGTCGTTAGGCAGGAATTCCTCTGTCACCTCGCCATCGCTCCGGTCTGCTCTGTCCTCCACAGCCTCCACAGCCTCCACAGCCTCCACAGCCACGGGGGGGGGGGGGATGCTAAGTGGGAAAAGAGGAGCGTTAACGCTGTCAGAGTTTCCCTGCGGTCTCTGCTGCAGCATTGAGTTTCACAACGTCGTCTGACTGGAACCACAGAACGAAGCCTGGGCTGCCAGCGCTCACCAGCATCTTCTCTCAGGCCGCAACAAAGCCTGTGATACTGCAGTCCACTCACACACACACACATACATCAGCAGCAGCAGACTATGGTTTACGCTGCAAAAGCTGCTTATCCAACAACCCCAGCAGCAGCACAGAGCGGCCAAGTTTGTCAAACGTCTTAATGCAAATGTACGCACTCTTATCTTCTTCACTTCTCCGTATGTCAGACACTGAGACACCCCGGGGGGGTTTGTTATCATGACATGATTCTGTTTCCTGACACACTTGTTCCCCCACTGTCCCTGTTTCTGTCTCACACAGACCCAACCTTGTTTTTATATCTTAGTGAGGACAATCATAGACATAGATGCTAGCCCCTTACCCTGACCTGAACCATCACAACAACATGCTGAAACCTAAAGTTCAACCTAAGCCTAATTCTAACCCCAAAAACCAGGTCTTTTTTATTTATTTATTTATTACATTTTTCTAGAGCACTTTTCTAGATACTCAAAGCGCTTTACAAATTGGCCATTATTAATTAACACATTCTCACTGGTGGTGGTAAGCTACGTGTAGCCACAGCTGCTCTGGAGCAGACTGACGGAAGCGTGGCTGCCAATGTGCGCCAAACGGCCCCTCCGACCACCACTATCATTCATACATACATTGCATGTTTTTTCGAACTGTGGGAGGAAGCCGGAGAACCCGGAGAAAACCCACGCACACACGGGGAGAACATGCCAACACTCTTTGCAGAAAGGCCCTTGTTCCAACTGGGGCTAGAAGTTGTTCCAACCGGGGTTTGAACCCAGGAACTCGGGCCTTCTTGCTGTAAAAGGCGAGAGTGCTAACCACTACACCAACCGTGGGCCCTTGACCTATAAACACCCACCTTCACAAATGTCCTCACTTCATGTGGTCCATGAGGACTACTGGTCCTGACAAGGTCAGTGTTTATGAGGTAAAAAGAGGTAACAAATACAAGCACACATTATTTTTTATCATCATTATCATTATTACCATATTAATAAAAAATAATCTTCCAGAGTGGTCACACTCTGCAGGTACCTGGGACTCATGTGCTGCAGGATCCAGATCCAGTTTCCAGAATTTTGATAGTTTAACAGGTTTAGATAGATTTATTATTTCATGACTTCAACCTTCAACCACAGCACGTGAATCGGTAAAGCATAAATGAGAACATTAAAAAAGGCACTAATACTGCATGAATGTGAGCGTGAAAGGCAAAACTGTTGTGTCATTCAAAAAAAAGCTTTAACAGTGACCCCAATGACAAAACTGTAAGTGACATCATGAGCTTTGTGAATGAAACTTTACAGAGCTTTAAAAATGATCTTGCTTCAAGAAGCAAAAGGTCTCAGAGAGCTGCAGGGATTAATTCGAGAAAGACAAGCTTCCAGGGAGGGCAAAACATTTTCTCATCAATCCACAGTAATCAATAAAAATAAAACAGCTGCAGACGATACAGAGCTGGGAGCTTCTCTCGTCACAGAGTGAGGATCTGACTTTGTACTGGGGAAGAAACGGTCATGACGGATTAAATCATCTACTTTCAAGTCACTTTGTAAAACATGTTTTTATAAGAGAGAATTTCCAAAATTTTCAATTTCGAGTTGATTTTAAAGCCTTGCTTTAATTTATTTAAAAAAAAATGTTTTATGTAGTTTGCCGCTTTAGCAGTAAATTAATCGAATTACTCGATAAAATTGGAAAACGATACCGTAAAATTTTGCGATATTTTGCATGGAAATATTATATCGCTTTTTACACACCACAAGTATCACAATTTTTTTAGCATATCATTTTTTAACTGGTGTTATAAATAAAAATTAAACCTTTTGTGGATTAGCATAAAAAAATCAATTGGCGTTTCAGTCCATTTGATGGCGACTTAAATATCGTGATAATATCGTATTATGATTTAAATATTCTGATAATATAGGATTGTAACTTAAATATCATGATACTATCATATCGTGATACTATCGTATCGCCACTTTAATATGATAGTATCGTATTGCAACTTAAATATTGTGATATTATCATATCATGACATATATTGTGATAGTATCGTATTGTGACGTAAATATCCTGATACTATTTTATCGTGATACTGTCCTATTATGAAACTATCATTTCCTGACTTAAATATTGTGATATTATCGTATTGCGACTCAATTATCATGATAATATCTTGACTAAATAATCGTGATACTATCGTATCTTTGTGTCTCTGGCGATTCACACCTCTAGAAAATAACAATATATATGACAGACAAAACAAAGGAAACTCTGGGATGGAAATGAGACAACACAATAGCAAAAATCACAAAATCTGAAGTCTAAATGTCCAAGTAAATACAGGCAAAAGAACAACAAAGAGAAGAAGACGTTACACAAAGCAAGCAAGAGCAAAAAAAAACACAAAACAATAAAGATAAGACAAACTAGAAATAAGAGCTATTAAACAAATAAAAATCTGAGATAAAACTAGGCGATTTAAAAGAGGCCACAGAATCTGTGAGCCTTATCTGTCCAGGTACAGCAGGTCGTTCCCAAAGTCAAAGTCAACCACTTTGTAATTTGAATTTTCCACAAACAAAATAAAACGTGATAGAATCTCACCGAAATCCCAGAGTGGTGATGTGCTGACTGCCCAGTCTGAACAGACTCTTCTTGGCAGAGTCCTCCAGGTTGTTGGACCCTTCGTCGTTGACCATCACAGCCATTATGAGCCCCACTTGTACACCGTCCACGTACTTGGCGAGGCGCCGGCTCTCGTCCTTACTGCGGTACGTGTCGAACCTGAGGGTGAGCGAACAGACGGGAGAAAATCAAGCACTCACCAAAAAAGTAGAGTACCATGTTCGAATGGCATTAAGTTGACTGAAAACGGTAGAGCAGGTGTACCTAATAAAGTGGTCTTGAATCTAATCTTTTCCATTATACAGTTCTACCACAGGTCGTGTCGACTTAAGCTTTTCCATTAGATAACTATATGTATATATATATCTATATATATATAGATATATATATACAATATTATCAGTGCATCACTACATGAAAAGGAAGCAGTAATAGCAGCCAATATCATCCATCCATATCCATCTCTAATTATTCTATAATTGCTCTCTAATCTCCGATGGCAGTTGACTTCATATTAACTGTGTAGTAACGGCCTTTCATCAAGTGCATTTTATGGCTGTCGCCTTCTAAAGACATTAAATCTGACAGGACTGGAGTCAGTCCAACACTCCGCTTTGTCCTCTGAACAAAAATGCTCTACTCGTCTATTTACTTTTTTTTTGAAAAGCAAAAAAAAAAGCTGTATATCACGAAATGTCACATCTGTTTGAAGACGTAATGGATATTTAATCACAACAGGATATTAAGGATGTTATCAAATTCTAAATTTAATATCCCTCACAATGAGCAATGCCAGAGCACATTACACGCATATTTGTCTCCATCATTATTGCGCTTGTGGTGAGACAGTTTACGAGGCGGCGGAGGCAGCGGTGTCTTCTGCACTCAGTCAGGAGGACACACGCGTCACCGGGGAGACGCTCACCTGTCGTCGTGCAGCACGTCGCCCGTCTTGGGGTCGACGACGTGGACGATGATGCCCCGGTTCCCCCAGCTTCTCTGAAACAGGTAGTTGTTCTGGTCGCTCTCTCCCGGGTGGAGGGTTTTGTTGAGCAGCGTCCACGACAGCTTGGGTTTCCCGTGGATCTCCAGCTTCCCGCCAGTTCCCACGCCAATGTACTTCTTCCCAAAGTAGCTGTGTTCCTGATCACTGTCGTCCAGTCTGGAAACAACGTGGGGAGGGTTACACACGACTTCCTGCGTGCTTTTATTGTTTTTAAAAATCATACTTTTGCTTTCTATTCTATATTAATTCAAAATACTTTATCATAATAATCCTTCGATACTTTACCCTGCTTGTTTTTTTTGCTAACCGCTGCATTTATTGTTTTTAAATCACACTTTTATTGCCTCGACTGTATTTTAAATTCCATTGTTTCTAATGTGATGTATTTTCTGCCTCAGTTAAACACTTTGACGTGCCCGGTGTATGATTGGTGCCAGATCAACAAACTTTAAATTTAGAATTTTAAGTCCCTGGAAAGCGAATACAGAGTTTCTTCTGTTGCCAAAGACTGGGTGGCGACATTCATTTTAAGGTCTCCAAATTTTCCCAACTACTATGTAAAGATTAGATTTATGTTTTAAACGAAGAAATATTTTGGAAATTATTCAATTTACAGATACGGTTGTAAATGAGTTGCTGTATTAGGCATACACTTGTACTTGAACAGCGTTACCGGAGTCAACGTTAACGCATGGCACGTTTCCGTGACGACTGACCAGAAAAAGACGCGTGTGACGTCATGCTTATGTGACTCCCGTTTGTTAAAATGAGCCTCCATAGTGACACTAAACTGTAAAATCTAGGTACGCTGGTTATTTATAGCGCTGCTCTTTTCATTTAATAAAGAGACCGCTCCGGTTTGACTGTAGCCGCGCTAAAGGAACTAACACAGCTAACTGGTAAACTGGACTCTGGTGCCGCGGGCACGAAAATCTGCGTTACTTTAGAGACTCATTTTAACAATGGGGAGTCACGTAAACATGACGTCACGCACGTCTTACTCTGGTCAGTCGTCATGGAAACGTGTCATGCGTTTACTGTTGACAATGTTAACGCTGTTGACGCTGTTAATGGCGTTAGCACTAGATTTAACTTGTGTGTGTGTAGATAAACTCAATGTTTATCAAATTTCCGGATTTCAAAAATTCAATCTGATTTCAAAAGAGTTTGAGTATGTTTTGCTCAGGTGTGTTTATATAGTTGGTGAAAATGGGAGAAAAAAAATTGCCTACATGCTATTCTTATAGCCTCTGTATATTATATGTTTTAACATGTTAATGTAAAAAAGCAGCCTAAATGCTCTGTGTTCTAAGTCTTAATTCTCCAAAAACAGTGGATTTAATGACTGTCCAACACTGTAAATTACAGCGTGGATACCTGAAGTGGGTTCAGACATGATTGTTGGGCTCAGATGAGGTTTGGTCTGTTGACGCGATCATTTAAAATTCTTTGAGTGAAACATATATTAAAATAGGGTGAAATGTAAAGTAGAAACAGGGTTTGCTATTAACGACAGTAGCGTCAGGTTACTTTGTCTTGGGTTTGGTCAAATACTGTCTCAGACTCAGTTAAGTTCTGACCTCTACTGCGAATCCTGTGTGTCTGCTCTAACGTGTCACTTCCGTACCTTCCGAACAAGGAGATGGTGAGGTTTCCTCGATAAGGACAGTCGGGGCTGCCGATGTGCAGCTCGCCCTTGTTCCCAATCAGGATGTGCTTTGTTCGGAGCAGAATGGGCCGGCTGGTGTCGGCAATCACCAGCTTTCCTGCAGGAGAAAGAGAGAAGGAGGGGGAGGCGGGGGGTGATGAAGTCTCCTGGCAGGTCCTTCATGCCCCAGTGCCCTCAGACACCTCCTGATACCATTTATGGCCCTGTGCTCAGACTACACACACACACACACAGACTGCAGCCAGCCAACCAGCTCTGTTACCAGGCCTGAAATCCAATGATTCCAGTTCAGTAGTAAAGTGGTGAGTAGCTGTTGAACATCGAACGTCATCTCCTGGATGTTCTTGGCTGAGGCCCTGACCTCATCACATTTCTCTCCCCCCCCCCTCTTTATGGTGTTTGTTTCTTTCACTTCCAATTTCCGATTACGCTGAGACAATTGACTCGGAGGCAATTCCATCAAGGATTTTACCATTTACAGCAAATGGTTGTACTGTCTAATGTGGCAGAAAAAAAAAAGCTAAGCTCCTAGAATTGTGTAATGAGGATTCTGCGTGGAAATAAATACTCACTGCACAAAACGAAATGACATCACAGGAAAGTATTTTAGTATTGTGGTTAGGGAATGTTTTTTTTTATCTCTGTGTCCCTGACCCTCACATGATCCCTTTGCCGCACTCATCACCACTTATCAAGGAAGATGAAGAAACCTCCAGCTTACCGCCATCGAGGATCTCAATGGAGTGGACTGTGGCTGAGGTTGTGAGGAGAACCTTCCTGCCGTAGCCAATCGTCACGCGGTGGTCTTCATGATGTCCTGGCATCCATGGATGCAGCCCTAGCTCCTTATCTGGACACACTGCAGGAGACAGGACACACACACACACACATACGTCACTCACTCGCACATGTACAATGAACCTCATTTTACTGTGTTCCTTTTTTTTTGTTTTGAAGATTTCTGCACCTCTACGTGGATGCTCAACCTCACCTCCCTGCTGATTTCCTGACGTGATTACATCTCAATTCACAAGGTCCAGATTAGATTAGATTTGATTCCATATCAATTTGAGATATTTCAGTTTCCATACCAACTTGCTTGGTAATGATGTTCACAGAGCTAATGCTGCAAACTGTACACAAGTTGAATCTCTTTAACCTGGTGCATCATTCAAAATATATATAAAAAACATTAATGTTCTTTTTATTTAGTATAACCACACAGTGCAACACTACAGGTACAGTAGAATAAAAGGTCACAATTCACCAACTAAAACCTAAACCCATTGGAGTTCAAAATATTTGGCCTAGAATGGTACTCGACAGCTTGAAAAAATTACACATTTGTCCAGCAGAGGGAGCTGTGAGTGCATCCATGCCCTCTTGACTCACCAGAAGAAGACCCAAACAAAAAAAAAAACTGTCCACCGAAGAAGAATCTGAATTGCAGCGTTTCGAAGTATTTCTGGTTCTTAAATCTGCAGACACTGCTGTTAGCTTAGCGCTTAGCTTAGCTGTTAGCCATGACAGTTCACGAGAGATCATTAAAACATTTAAAGTGTTATTTTAATCAATAATAGATCTTTCAAATGAAGATTCTAAACCCAGCCAGAGAAAAAACACAGAACTATTCCTTTGCATTAGCTTAGCATTGTTTACAAAATGAATTTTTAGTAGTTGGGTAATAAACGACTGTGGTTTAGCTTTATGTCAGGTTTGTTGACATAAATAAAATAACCATGATGCTGAATAACTTTTTTTTTTGTAAAATAACTGAACCAAATATTCAGTTATTTCATGTTTTTTTTATATAGTGACGGTGGAAACGGCCACGAGTACAAGGCTGCTTTCTGATTCAGTTAAGGCCTGAAAGAGACCAGAGAATGTATTAAAGTGACTCAAGGCCACACTTTCTTTAAAAAAAATTCAATTCAATTTGCGTTTTAATTCAATAAAGGTAATATTTTTGTATGGACTTTTATCGCAGCTCTGACTCCTCATGTCTTTTTTTCATACTATTTCATGCTTGATAAGTGTGGCGTGAGTCGGTGTAGTAGTAGTGGCGGTAGATAATGCGGCAGACGGCAACCATTGTTCATGCTGACTATAAGTCTGTAGATCATACAACATTGAAATACCTGAATAATCGCTTTACCTTGATGGAATTAACAAAAAAAAAAAATATATAGTGATCCAAACGTCTTAAAAAGGAGCACACGCATAGATTTTAGACTTCATTTCCATCTAAATCCCCCAAACAAGCTCACTTTTTGGACCTTGTTATTTTAAATCTGTGATAGAGCTGAGGCGACAGGTACACAAAAAACCTAATAAAGAGGTAGGAGAGTCTGTCGGTTTGATGTGTTGTTAGCATAGATGTATATAAAAGGTGGACACATGGCACTATTCCATGATACAGTTCTATAAAGTCAAATTCTCATAGGTGATGTTGTGACTGGTTGTAAATAGTAAATAGCATTTTTCTCGTCTTGAGGACCATGAAACTGTGCAAGTACTTGAGCTTCCAGGAGTCATGTGAGTTTAAGTCTTGCCCAAAAACACATTGGCATCAGCGAATGGATTGAACCCTGATCTCGTGGCTGTAAGACAGCCCGCTGTACCACTAGGACGATCTTCTTCATAGTTGTATTGTTGTTTAAATGACAGTTGTCTTTACATCATCTCAAACCAGTCTGGTCATTCTCCTCCGAACTCTGGCATCAATAAGACATTTTCCTCCAGGGAACTCACTCTGCTCACTGAATATTTTCTATTTTTCGGACCGTTCTCTGTAAACCCTAGAGACGGTCGTGCGTGAACATCGCGGCAGATCAACGGTTTCCGAACTGTCTGATACTAACCGACCACGCCATGTTCAGAGTCGCGAAAAAAAATCACCTTTCTTATTCCTCGTAACGCTCCGTTTGAACTTGCAGCAGCTCATCTTGACCGCGTCGACATGCCTAAATGCATCAATCGTCCGCGATGTGATTGGCTGATATCTGTGTTAAGAAGCAGCTGAAGAGGTGTGACGAAAAGTCAGTGCAATTCGGTCATTCGAAAAACATTTGGAAACTTGACAGAAAATAAAACTTTCCACAGCATCCATCAGCTGCTGCAGCCTTTATCAGGGTTTACCAGCACCCAGATTAAAACTCTTATAGTGGGAACATTTGCACTGCACACATGAAATTCAGTAGATCTGGCTGTATTATTTTTTATTGGTTTACGCCTCTCGGGATCTTTTTTCTTTTTTTTTTTATCAATCCCACAGAATCAAGGGTAAACACATCAAAGGGCTTCTATCCAATATTTTGCACCAAAAGTCAACACAGAAATCCTAGAAGTGCAGGTGCTAACAATTTTAGGTTCCCAGAGCGTTCTGGGACCTTATGGTTGTGGGAACGTTCCCTGAAGGTTCCTCCCTCGGTTCTCCTGTGGTTGACACGAAAAGTTTTTGGTTGCACATTTGGTTCCCAGAACGTTATTTTGTCATAAGAACGCTCCCCTAACGTTACTCTTATACAACCTTTACAGAATATTCTCTTTTGGTTCCCAGAGTGTTCCCCTAAATTTACTTTCCTACAACCTTCATACATTAAAGTGGACCTAGACCGGAAGTTCCAATTAACGCTGTTTTTAGTGTGTATCTGCGTCATTACCTTGTTTATGATGCCCTGAAGGTTCTAAACAAACAGTTCAGCCACTGCTGAGAACGCTGTGTTTTATTGTAATCTCGGGCTCAGCGAGATCTCTGAAAAAACCTGGTCCGGTTACTTAAACACTGGTTCTCCTGAACAGCAGATCCTCCTGCTCCGGGCACTAGTCCGGGCACATCCGGTTAGGAACATTGAACCGCAGAAGAAGAATAACGTCCGTTGTGGAGGTGTTTCACGAGCGACAGTGTCTTCAGACTGGGTCTGACTCCGGGTCAAAGTCATAAAAGGGACTGCTAGAAGAAGCTATTTTTAAACATTGTTAGAACAATGTTTTGATAATGAGTAGCAGTGCATCCACCGTTCCAGAGGGGGTTTGCTGAATATGTCACTTCCGGGTACTGGCCAATCACAAGACTCTGTCTTCTGGGTGTGAGAGTTGAGTCTGAAATATCGCGGCTGGGCGACAGCGCCAGAAAAGAGGATTTCTATGGATTCCAGCAACTAGGAGGTTTTTGACCATAAAAACAAGTTAATGTATGTAAGTAGACCTCCATAACTAACATATAATGTGCAACAGGACCACTCTATGTGACCTTTAACATGAAAGCATTAATTATATATAACACACACTAACCTGTTCACTTTGTATTGGAACCAAAATATCTGTACTTTTTGGAAAATGCAGTGAAAACATGAGGAATAAATGAGGCAGGGAATGAGGGAACAATTATCAGCAGTGACAAGGTGACTGAGCAGGTGGGCACTTAAACTAACCACTTTATTAGGTACACACGGCACCTGACAAAGTGGCAGGAATAACACTCAGTGTGTTCTTCTGCTGCCGTAGCTCATCAGCTTTAAGGTTTGACGAGCTGTGTGAATCGGAGCAGTGGGAGTACGGGAGCTGTACTGTGTTCGCTCTACCGCACCGCTGTGATGAGAAGGGAGTGGATCCAAAAAGCAAAGCCCTTAATCTAGCAGTCTATCTTTGTCCCTACCCTCACCTATGGTCATGAGCGATGGATCATGAGCGAAAGAAATGCCAAAATGAGTTTTCTCAGAAGGGTGGCTGGGGTCTCCCCTCGGGGCTCAGCTATCTGGGAGGGACTCGGAGTAGAGCCACTGCTCCTTTGTGTGGAAAGGAGGTCAGTTCAGGTGGTTCTGGTACCTGGTAAGGATGCCACAAGGGCACCTCCCTTGGTAGATGTTCCTGGCACATTCAACTAGGGGCAGACTTGGGGCAGACCTTGGGGCAGACTTGGGGCAGACCAAGGACTAGATGGGGAGATTATTTCTCTTTACTGGCCTGTGAGCGCCTCGGGATCCCCCAGTCAGAGCTGGACAACGTGGCCAGGGAAAGGGAAATCTGGGTCTCTCTGCTAGACCTGCTACCCCCATGAGCCGATCGCAGATAACAATGTTTGACGATGGATGGAGTTCATCCTCTTCGTACCATCTTCAAATTTAGATTAGAACACATCGTTGTAACCACATCTACATGATGAAATTGAGCACTGAGTTGCTGTTGTGTGATTTGGCCGAGCAAATAGTTGCGCTAACAGCAGCACACAGAACATGTGCACCAGATAAATTGGCCTGTGGGTTGAAGTTACAAAAACACATCATGAAATCTTCAGCGATTCATCAAAAACAAATCACAGATTCATGAGATCAGCAGTGCTAAACCTCGGGTTTGTCAATAAATGCTAAAATATTTATTCTATTCCCTCCGTTCCTCTCTGCTCTGTAACTTTCTCAGCCTCCAAACTGTCTAATGGCGATTAAACAGCACACAAGGTTATTGGATTGCTCAGTCAAGAGTAAGAGTGACTGATGAACCCATTTAGTCTGTGTCTGTTATTATCAGGCTGGCACTGGGAAATACTGTGTGTGTAAGTCTGTCCAATAGAGTTTCAATCTATTGCCTTCTGGTGTGTGAGGTGGTGCTCGCCTTATCTCCCTGCCACCTAATGGATCCATCAATGGCAGTGACTGGCTGAGGACCTGAACTGTCAAGTAGATTTCCCAGAGGGCTAACACAGATTGATAGGTGGAGATGTACAATCATCTGGTGGTCTGATGTCTGTGAGTGACGTGTTGGCACTGCAGGAGTCAGATTTGCTCCTGGACTGTGTATAAAAAATGGACGTGGTCCGTTCCAGACGCAAAACAAACTTCCATTTGGGAAAAAGATTTGTGATTCCACTGGCGACGTCCTGGCATCTACTGGAGAGTACGAGCTATCGATCACACTGATGTCCACTCATATGTGCTGTGTCGTCTATTTTCCTCTAAATGGGAACATAATTTATTACAAAACCGACAACAAGTTATATTAAAGGAGAGTGAAACTAGTGATTGAAACCATTAACTAACCAGGAAACTCTTCACTGACTAATTTTTACCATAAACGAGTGGAGTCACCACCTGGTGGCTGACTGCTACCTCCATTCAACTTCACTTTTCAAAGCAGAAAACTACATCCATTTGTATAAATAAAGTGCTATGTGTATAATAGTGGACTCAGGTGTTTGTGTTATCTGGAACATTTGATTCACATCAAACTGCACTGTGGGCCGGACGCTTCACTTTTTCAACACGGAGTGCAGCAGAAGTTGAGACATGCTTTCCAAGAGACAGGGGAAGTGCCAGCCAACCACAATTTGGATAATATCGTATCCAAACAGAGCTCTCAGACAAGACCATTCTCTTGCTATGAAGTCAGCCATTTCAGACACTCAATTCTAAACATTCCCCTCCAGTCAAGTTCTAGAGGACTAAATGGGATGTTCTTCGTTCGTTCACTTTAGTCGCTCAAGTTGAATTATTTGACCTTGAGCACAAGACTTCTGTGAGGTGATGAGACACTTCACGTTCACGAGATACTAGGTCACAATGTGGGAATGGAAAATGTGAAAAATGGAAACTGTAATGTAAAGCAGCTTTGAGTGGTCAAGACTGGAAACCTTGTGAGTTGTGCGTGTCACATAATTCAATGTTGATGAACAGGGATGGGTATCGGTGCTGGTAAATCACTGGATCGGATATCAGACAGATAAAAATGCAACACTATCCGAAAATCCTATAAATGCACAGACTGCAAAAATAACATTTTAGCTGAGTCGTTATTACACAGTTGGGGAATCGTGTCTTTGAAATGATTCACAAATGTGTTGTTAGCAACTTCATGCGTTCATAAATGGTCTAAAATGACTGTCTCGGACTAACATCTGTATCAGTAGATACTCGAGTTTGTGACCAGGCATCGGACAAATAAAAGTGGTATCCCTATTTATTATACTGGTTGTTAGTTAGTTGGTTCGTTAGCTCTGGTATTAGAGTTTTATCTCAATGCTCATGCATCAAAAAATGCACAGAAAATGGGCGAAAAGAAGCCAGAGGTGTTTTAATTTGAGACTTTTGGGGGTTGTGGTTGTTTTGTCTTTCATTACAAAGCCACCAAAACCTGGCAGCTGACTGAAGCTCACTCACTCACTCACTCACCATCTAGCACTTTATCCTCCACGTGAGGGTCACAGGGGGCCAACCTCAGCTGACACTCTGGACAGGAGACAAACCACCATCCACTCTCACACTCACACCTGCCAGTGTCTAATTTACCCTAATTCCCAAATCTTTATGTGGAAGAGAAACCGGACAACCAGGAGAAAACCAACGCGCAGAGAGAAAATATGCAAACTTCGTGCCCTTGTTCCGACCGGGGTCATGAACTCTTGCACTCTGCAAAGACGAGGACACCATGACATCAACCGTGTGGCCCCCGTTGCTGCAGTCGCCTCACTCCAATGACAAAAATCGGTCAAAATGATAGATTACCAGCACCATAATTACTTTACAGCAGCTTTGCTGCTTCAATGGACGTGTGGAAAAGAAACTAAAACCCTGTAAACATTTGCCGTGCCTCGGTGCATCGTCCTATCTTTCAAACCCAAAGAAAATCCGGAGAATTTCAACCGACTGACTCGTGGGCTTCATGTGGATGACGGAAGGATCAAAGCACATTTCAGAGTGAACAAAGACCAGTTTGACTTTCTTCTTCTAAATAAAAGTTACACACAAGAGGAGTTACGGCCCCTAGTAAGCTGCTACATTTTGTCAGACCAGCATGAACATAAACTGAACATAAAGCTTTCCTTCTTTCATGTTGACACAGGATTTCTGGAGCTCAGTCAGACGGAGAGCATCAGGTTGTTGTTGTTGGCCACCTCGGTTTTTATCTCCTCCTGCTATTGTTCTGTTTGGTCGGGCAGCAGCCAGCTCTCTGGGAAGAGTCCAGTGTGATTTATTCCTTTCAAAACTCACAGACGTCTCTCTTCTCTCTGTGGCTCTTGGACAGCTTTGATGGAACAACATTTTTGCGGCCTGCGTCCGTCTGTGAACTCTGGGTGGGTTTGTCGCGGCCGCTGTGCAGCGTCAGCTGTGAGACAGGTGTGTTCACAGGTCAAGTCCAGGCGCTTTAATGCAGCGCTCGTGCACTTCAGCAAACGTGTCGAAAACATCTTGAAGGAGTTCGAGAGAAACGAGAAACATCGGCTGAACTTCAAGTCTGAGTGAAGGTCCAACAAAAACATTCTGCAACACAGGGCAACAAGAAACGCATATTACACATGAAAATATGTGTATTCCAATCAAGTTGATAGACCTCCCTGAATGTGTATTAAAGTAGACATATTATACCCTATTTCTGAATCACTCAATAGAACACTTTGCTGTCTGCTCTTTCAGATACTATTGCCCTCACTTGCACTCTCGTGTTTTTTTTAGGGATAAAGCGGAACTCCACGTGACAACAATTCCAGGAATGTCTCACTGTGACGTCACAATGAGTGCAGAAGTCAAACATTGCATGTTTTATCTCTTGTACTTAGACTGAGGCAGACCACAAAAACATGAGTGAGGCATCTTTTTTCACACTGTGCCGACTCATAGGGCCCCCAGTGTTCCAAATATAAGTATTAAAATGATTAAAAAAATGTAATTTAAATCCGGAAATACTAGGCCCAACACGCATTGTGCCCATGATAGCACATTCACCAGTAGGTGGAGTATTAAGGCCCGCTCACCGAGCAGAGAAAAACATTGCGACATCAGAAGAAGTAGTCGCCAAGGACAATCATCGGAGCCTTGACCTGGCGACCCTCTGCTGTAGCATCGTTCTCTTCTTCTTTGGTAGGAACGCGTCCTATTCCCAGTGTCCAGACTTGTACCGCCACCTGATGGTGAAGTCAGGTACAACAGGACCCCGACACACGAGTATACAAAATTTTGATTTTCGAAGATTTACGTTATCTGCCATTGTGGTAGTGTAACCAAGCTGTATACTGCAGTTAAAACTTAGTCATTCAGCCAATCTTGCACAGCAACACTACCTTTCAAAATAAGAGCCACTGACTTTGGCTTTTTACCACTTCCTGAATGAACCTTTTGCCACAACACAAAAATACCTTCGTTGCTACTCTTAAAAAATAAAAAAATACACTCTTTTTATGATACCTTTGATTCTATTTGTTAATTTCCTAACATAAAATACACATGTTGATGATATTTTTAGTTTTAATCATCATTGCACAACTCAGGTCGTGACGAGCATGTGCTGCCAGAGACCACAAGTGTAATTAACTACAGACACAGTGTGCACTTTTAAGAACTTTATTACATTTCATTAGTTTTTCTAATTAAAATGATTGACATCCTCACATTGGCAAAAACAAATACCTGGAGTGGAACAGAATTTGTCAGCGGTGTCTCACCCTTTTATGGAGACTTGCCGGCGTACTGGAGAGGAGTGGAGGATGAAAAGAACCAGGAAGCCTCCGCAGTAGAAACCACGACAGGTCGTTCAGATCAACGAGACCGCGAGCCCGTATCCGGTCGGCAAAACTCAGAATACATCTTTCATTGGAAGGAATGACTTCAGTGCCGTGATTTGTCCATTTTGTCAAAGAAAAGATGAACTTCAAATTGTTCAAAGTCGAGGCCAAAGTCGATTAGAAAGACTGCTGTTCGCCAGCAGCAGCCATCTTCTTTATTTACATGTAGCAGAGACTACACGCGGAAACCGTCGCAACTCTACCGACTCTATGCACGATGCGATTGGCGAGACCAAAGTTTGGACTTTGCAGCTCGCAAGCTAACGAGGAGTTTCTAGACGGAACCCTGTTAATTAAATTTGCTACCGCTGAGGTCGTCCAGATTTAGAGGCTACAGAAACCTTGGACCTTTTGTAACGTGTACATAAACACACAGTACCGTTCAAAAGTTTGGGGTCATTTAGAAATGTCCTTTTTTTTTAAGGGAAAGCTAATTTTTTCAATGAATATAACATTAAATGAATCAGAAATACACTCTATACATTGTTAATTTGGTCAACGACTATTATTAATGGTATATATTAATATGTACAATACATAGGTGTATAGAGGCCCATTTCCAGTGTTCTAATGTTACATTGTGTTTGCTAATCGTGTAAGAAGGCTATTGGATGATTAGAAAACTTTTGAAAACCCTAGTGCAATGATGTTAGCACAGCTGAAAACAGTTTTGCTGGTTCTTTGACGAAAAGGCAAAATTATTATTTTTAATAAAAATCATTACTTTTTAATCTTGTCAATGTCTTGACTATATTTTCTATTCATTTTGCAACTCTTTTGATGAATAAAAGTGTGACTTTTAATGGAAAGCACAAATAAACTGTACAGGTGACCCCAAACTTTTGAACAGTAGTGTATACATGTGTATGCTCACCAAGGCTCTGAATGCATTGCATGTTTCTTTATATTCAAGTATCTGCATGTTCATTTGTTAACCACAAGCTCGGCCCCGTCTTGTTTTTCCTTGTTCTGTTTGTGTCTCTTTGTTTAATAAACTGCAAATGAACCTACAAATGGAAACACACATTTGCAACGTTCCATCTCCTCCAAGCACTGAGGCATTAAAAGCCACAAAAATGGAAACGCTTACACTTACACAAACATAAGCAAAACCCGACATGGAGCAGAGGCTCCGGCTGAAAAAAAAAAAGCTCCTCATCAGCAGCTGCTTCTCTCGCCAGTTTGTGGGGAAGCGTCTGAAGTCGGTCCTCGGAGACGTTTGTGGGTCTGCACTGTTACTGCCACGTCTGACAGCTGTGAGTGAAAACTGCTGAACCTGCTCCGCTTCGGTGTGGATTCCTCTCTTATACAGCAAAAAAAAACATGACCCGAGCCTGAACCCAGTCCAAAAAACCAACAACCCCAGGTGAGAATTACACCACCAAAATAAATCAGAGGAAGTAAAAGGTTCTGCAGCAGTTTAGAGGAGAGCAGGGTAATAAGTGCAGGCAGCTGTGGCGTTTTTCGACTGTTATTATGGGATTCTTTACACTGTGGAGACATTGAGCTTAAACTGATATGTTCAAAAGATTCGTTCACCGAATCGTTCATTGCTAAGCAGGAGCCCAGTGCCCTGCTACGTGACTCACCTCCTCCCTGAGTGCAGTACGTTCGCGCCGCGGGTCATAGAGTGAGTGACATCGCGGACGAGATTCACGTCCACAGCGACAGTTCACCAGCTCTCTGTGTGTCGGTTCGTTCGAGAATCATGACCGAGTCAGTGACTGACGGCGCGAACGAATCACAGCAGCACGGCAGACACAGTTCTTCTTACTTGTAACTCCCTCTCCGCTCGGTGCACGCCGGCTGGCGTCGTTTGCCGAAGATTCACGAGTGAGCGACGGCGCCGACGAACGACTGGAAACGAGTGATTCACAGAACGCGGCACAGTTCCACTCCCGGCCGCCACGCTCGCTGCTGAGCTCAACTGAACCAAGAAAGACACGAATCAGTTCATGAAGTGATCCCAGTCAGTTCGTTCACCCAAATGATTCGTACTTTCGAACGAATCACTCATGACCGACACAACACTAGTCATAATCTGTCGAAAATGTCACAAAAAATGTCGATCTGTGTTTCTCTATCCTGGAAATGACGATGTTCTCAAATGTTTTTGTCATACGGAGCAACGAAAGCAGAAAATATTCACGTTTAAAAAGCAGTTGAGATCAGATAAACTTTTTTGTCTGGACTTTTTACTGATTTTATGTTTTATACCTGAATGTTGCTGTGCCTTTAACTCTGTAAAAGCACCCTGGTTGTTTTCAAATGTGCTCCAGGATTAAAGTCGATTTGACTTGATCAAATTCAAGGACTTTTCGTGGAGTTTTCAAGGACCAGTTCCCTCAAATTCAAGGACCGAATGTGCCGACACAATTTAAGATGGGAGGACTAACTCGTAAGAGCCTCTTCTGCACAAGTGATTGTCCTTGGGATCTTGGTCAAAGTCAGTCTTTTGTCATTTGTCTTTGGTGAGTCAGAGATCTTGGAATTTTCATTTCCCAGGCATCATATCGTCGTCATTTTACTCTCTCTCGCTTTAATGTTACTCGCTTGTTGTTCTGTTGAGAGAGAGACAGTGGACGTTTACAGTGGACGTTAAGACGCCTCGTCTACGTACGTCAAGCAATATAGGCCGTGAAACAGTAGGCGGCGTTGTAACAAACAAGGGAGACATTTACCTAAATATCAGCTTTTTTCAAGCACAAAACTCTCAAGCACTTTCAATGACCCATTCAGGGCAATTTTCAAGAACATTCACAAACTTTCAAGGACCTGTTAACAACATAATGGCCCCATTTGTGACCTGGTTTCCTTTACAATTATTCACAGGTGAGTTCATCTGTAAGTTTTTCCTTTTGTTAGCAACTTCCTGTCTTCCAGTCCTGTTTCTTATCATGGGCAAGACTATAAAGAAAGAGTTGTATCTCTGTCAAAACATATTGGATTTGAACAAAATGTGGCATTTTGTGTGGAAGATCAGATACATTTTTGTTTTTGTTCCCTAAACTGAGAAAAACCAGCCTTCGCTAGTCTTTGTGAGTTGTAAACAACGTCGCAAAAGTGAATAAATTCAACTGAATCTTGGGCAAAATCAACACAAAGGAGTAAACATCAGATCAGACATCAACAGATTTTACAGCGGAGGCCTAATTTAAATTTCAAATCAAATCTTCAGTCTGTTTAGGAAATAAATAATATATAATTCAGAGTTTGGGTGAAGCCGTGGAGGATTTTCATAATTTAAAATGGTTTTACTGTCACTTTCTTAAGTGTGGGACTGCTTGAGTAAGAGTTATGAAAAGTGTATTCAGAGGCAAATCCTACGTAAAATACAGCATCATTTCTCCCCGTGTGAACCAGGTTCAGCATTCTCCATTTATTTCTTTCAGAATACCCATTTAAGTTCTCAGAAACTTGATAAACTTAGTTTATACATTGTTTCTGATCATTTATCAGATGAGGAAATCAGCCTGTCTGTCCACGTTACAGCGAGACAAAAGACATCAACCATCGACCACTGTGGTGTGTTTATGTTGTTTACGCTTCTCTGTATCGTGCTGTTAATTCTGTTTTGTGTTTTTTTATTTTATTTTATGTGCTCAGGCTGAAACTTGCCTCGCTGGTATTTATCGTTTGCTGCTCACCTGGTTTTAAAAAACATGCACTGAAATAAAATATAAACCTGGAAGCTGTGGAAGGTGTTTTCAACACTCAGCTCTACTTTTATTACACATCATTATTATTATTGTCGCCAGCATGTTTTTATTTCTCTGCGTCTTCCTTTCTCTCAGAGCACATTTAAACTCTGTATTTTCTACTTAAGGGAAAAGGTTCTATCAAGGGTTTACATACGTAAAGGTCCAGTATGTAACATTTATGTGCAATTACTGGTTTCATTTGGCAGACAAAAATAAAAATTAAAAAATCGCCTGATTTTTTTTATTTGTTATTTTACTTATCCCAGAACTGGTGAGCTTTACAAGTCACTACTTTGTAGGGGTGGGGGAAAAAAATCGATTCACATAGGAATCGCGATTCTAATCATCCACGATTTTGAATAGATTCATAAACTTCAAACATTTTATTATTTTAAGTTTCTATTTTGAAAAACCACACAGAACACTAGTTTGTGTTATTTGTGTCCAGTTTATTTTTGTAACTTCTGGGAGAAAAAGGCAGCTAGCCTCAGCTTTTATTTATGCAAGTTATTTTTGTGTACAGTAAGTAAGTTTTTATTTGTTTAGAATGAATAAATGTTAACTTTTGTCTTAAGTTTGCCTTTGTGTGATCACATTATCACATTATCTTATACAAACATTATTGTTTCGATGCCATAATTTGCCTTAACACACTATGTATTGAATACATTTTTGAATCGAGAATTGTTTCAATCGAGAATCGTATGAATCGAATCGGTTGAATCGAGAACCAATTTTGAATCGAATCGAGAATCGATTTGGAATCGAATTGTGACCCTAAGAATCGGATTCGATTTTTGAATCGAATCGGTTGAATCGAGAATCGATTTTGAATCGAATCGGTTGAATCGAGAATCGATTTGGAATCGAATCGGTTGAATCGAGAATCGATTTTTGAATCGAATCGTGAGCCACCCAAAGATTCACATCCCTACTACTTTGTGTGTTTGTGTCGCGTGTAAAACCACATCACTGCAGTTTCAACCCTACCTACACTTTTTTGTTGAAATTTACCAGGGTCTTTGAATGCATCTCGTTAGCTCATGACGGTATAAACCCTGCATACATTTCACTCAATGTTTGACAAAAAAAAATCCTCTGAATATTCAAATATGCATTTTTGCTCGACATGACCATGAGTAGATTAAATTAGCACATTTAGCTGTGGGCTGTCATGCTTACGTTAACGCTGATCCAGCGTGTTGTCTCAGTCATTTGTCAAAATTCAGACGTTAGCAGATGTTAGTGTATTGTTTTTGACAAGCAGAAGAAAAAAAGAAGAAAAAAAAGCTTAACTTTGTCAAATCTGCTGTTTGTTGCTGAGGAGCGAACATGTTCAGCTAAGTTTCAGCTGACGGCTGCAACTCATTTATGCTGAGGACGCAGGAAATTAACTTGCCAAACACACACACACACACACACACATTCTTGTACAGCAGCCTTAGTGAGGACACTCACTCAAAACACAATGCATTCACTGGCCCCTTACCCTTATCTTAACTATAACAACTAAATTCCAAACCCTAAACCCAAACCTAATTCTAACTGCAACCTTAAAACCAGGTCTTAACCATCAAAACACCCTTTAAATATGTGAGGACCAGTCAAAATGTCCTAACTACCCATGATTTATATGTTTATGTCCTCATAAAGATACACATTCAAGGTCACACTTATACACATACAGGTTTGCCCAGCTATTCTTCTTAGGACTCTGCATTGATGCATAAAAAAAAGCCTTATCTTTAACCATAACCAGTTAAAACCTCGACTTAAACTGCAATTCAAATATTAGCCCAAAACCTAACCAGTTCCCCAGAAATTAGGTTCTGCCAAATCAGGACCAGGTTTTGGTCTCCATGAGGACTTACTGGAACCTGTTTTTGACTAAGACAAAAAAAGTAAGGTTTCATTTTGTTATAATTTCTTATTTTATTCTTCTCTAATATCTTTCCGAGAGTCATCCTCACAGACATTCTTGCCTGCATACATGCTGTGAGGATGAATGAATGATGCTGAATAATGACATGAATAATTCAATGTTTCGCCCCAGTTGTATCACATTCAGATCTCGCTGAAAATGCATTCTTCCAGCCTTATTCCAAGGTCGACATTATGAAAAATGGATGTTAAAGCGGAGCTTTTTCTCCTGCCCTCTTTCTCATTTTACCCCAATCTTCTCGTTATCCCTGGTCTTGATAATGCAGTGATTCATGTGGTGGTAGAAAACTTAGCTGCGTAACTCACCTGCTTGGATGACGGGGAGCAGCAGAGCTGCCAGGAACATGGTACATGTCTTCATCTCCCTCAGCCTGCCTGCTGTCCAACTTCAAATCTGTGGCCTTCAAAGGTTCCTCCAGACCTCCCAGTGGGCTTCAGAGAAGGTTTCAGAGTGGGAAGTGCCAAGTTCACAACGGGAGGCCACCAAAGGCACCTGAAACATCACATGGAGATGCAGAGGTCTCAGCACGACACGTACAAATGGGTGATTCTGAAGGACTCCCCGGTGGACGTGCCTGGCAGGAGGTCTGTCACATTTGTGGGCAGCCATGTCTCGCTGTGGAGGAGTCTTTTAGCTCGTTCTTCAAAAAGCTAACGGCAGCTTATTTTTTACTGCGTGTGTGAGGCAGCGAGGCACGTCCAACCACCAGGGACATCATACAGGTTTGTACAGGATTAAAAATTAAACCCAGATTTACAGTTGGTTACAAGTGAGTTGTCTGCACGTGACCGTCAGCAGAGAAACCACTGGTTTCCTCATCGACGCAGCATTTCAGCAGCAGACATGTAATTGCAACGGTCAAGAGAAACAGCTGGAGAAAGACTTTGATCAGCTGCTCCTTCACAATAAAAGAGTCAGGAAAAGAAACTGAACCTTTCTGTAAACACTCGTTCATACTGTACATAAAAAACCTCCAACCCCCCCAAAGTTCTGACAGCGACATCTTAACAGATCAGTCCGAGGCAGATTGAGTCCGATACAGATCCATCCATCATCTACCAAGTTAACCTCCACATGACAGTTGCAGACCTGCTGGTGCTTATCCCAGCTGACATGGGGCGAGGGGCGAAAGGCGAGGTACAAACAACCATTCCCTCACACCTACGCTTAACAAATGGTTTTCCACTTTGTTATTATTTTGGCTTTTCTAATAGGGATAGTACCTGGTACTTTTTTGAAAAAGTTCCTGCTCTGGCGAGGTTCCAGGCAAGCTTCAGTCTTTCAAGATCCAAATTCAAATATCCAGCATGCTGAAAAAAAAGGACACTGGGCTCCTTGGGCTGAGTCTTTAAAAATGTCACACCTGTGAACATTTTGCACATGACTGCCACTTACGTGTGACGATTACGGGACAACTTGCTGCAGCTTGCAGAACTCCTTGCCGACTGCATAATCAGACTGAAAATCAGTCTTGTGTGAACCAGGCTTTCAAGTTGAGATGTTTGATAAAACAGAAAATTACATCATCACTTTGGCAGCACAGTACAAAAAAAACAGCCCCGCTATAAATAAGCCAACTATCTTTTAAGCGATTTTAAATGTTGGGAAACCAGCCTTGCAAGATCAGGGCCGGAGTTTTCCGAATCAGGAGGTTTTGGGAGAAACACGAAACACCATCTCGGTAACAATGGCTATAAGATCGAAGCATTTGTCTTTGCAGAGCCAGCGAAAAAGCAGCAGAGAAAACTGTTGTTGAAGCCAGTTATGGTGGTTTCGGGCAATGCCCAACCAGACCAAGGACAGTCATGGATTTTTCGGAGGGCTGTATTAACAGAAATGTCTGGGAATGAGGTGATGACACTTGTCAACATGACTGGCAATGGCAATGACAAGCCGGTGGCGGCAACTATAGTTTTCAGTACAACTGATGATTTTGAGAAATCTCATAAAAGTGGACGGCTTCTAAATATATCACATACAAGAAACATTTCGAGGAAAAGAGTGAGTTTTCATACAAGAAACAACTCAATTTCAGGGGAAAGAGTGAGTTTTCATACATACTGTGTTGCCACTTCCAGCAACACAGCTCTCTGAAAAATCTGTGACCACCGAGGGCACAGTAGTGAGATTAAGGGTGAATTCCAATTCCTTGCTTAACCCTCAATCTTAACCCTCATTCTCAAAAATGCGTTCCCTCTAGTGCAAGTGCTGTCCCGATTCTCAGAAAAATTAAGTTGAGGGGCTGTATCGCCCTCAATATTGAGATTTTCCGAGACCACCCTTGGGAGCAAAGGCTACCCAGAGTTGACAGACTGGAAGCAGCTTTTACGTTTTTCTGCCCCCTACAGTCTGAAGACGTATCTGCATTTAAGGGGTGTCCCATTTCTAAGTGACAAAACAACCCTCAACACTTGGTTTTGAGGGCCAGTTAAGATTAAGGGTTGAGCTTGAGGGTTAAGATTGAGGGTTAAGATGGGAATTAGAATTGGCCCTATATCTCTCAGCAGACCTGGGAACGCCTCGGTGTCCCAGCATCATGGCTGGTTGCAGAGGCTGAGGAGAGTGTAAAGGACCTGAGACTGCTGAGTCTGTGGCCCCAACGACCCAGGCACAGATAAGGAGTGGAAAACAACGATTTTTTTCTTTTTTAAACTCTCCTGAAAATCAATTTTTGCACTGAAAGGGTCACCGTGTAAAACAAAATGCAACAAAACAATTGTCTCACTGCTTCCCCGCTCATCAGTTTCAGTCTCCGGTGAGTTCTCGGTTGGTTTTTCCTTCCTTTACGCCTCAGTTTCACACTCTTGTAGCAGATGATGAGGCTGCTCTGTTGTCACTCGGCTGTCAGTTCACCCGCACCGTGCCTCGCAGGGTACATTAACAGAACATCTTCTTTTCAGATGAGTATGAGCGTGTGTTTGCTCCGGGTGTGGAGAGAAATGTTCTTAATTAACCTTTAACATTGCCCAGGAGTGTTTATTTCAAATTAGCACTCAAATTCATTTCTTCTTCTCAAAGCTGTGATCACAAGAGAGCGACACTTTACTGCACTTTACATAAATGTGACAGCACAGATAACAGGATGGAGAACTTTTCTTTTCAAAATTGCTTTTATGCTCGGTCACCTCACAGGTTTTCACTAAACCTTCCATATTGTAAATTTGCTGCATGTGCAAGCGAGACCAAGTGAAGAGGCCCAAGTGAGGCGGGGTCGTACCTATGTTCACCCGGGACCTATGTTCCCCGGGACCTATGTTCCCCGATCGGGGTTCATCTGACTTTTTTTTTTAAAAAGGGTCCCGGTTTTTTCCCAAAAAATGTCCTATGTTCCCCACTTTGTGGAAGCCTGGGTGTGGAGCTCCAAGGTAAAGGGTCAGGGTTAGGGTAGGGTCCTATGTTCCCCGGGTCCTTTTGGGTGAAAGCGGGGAACATAGATACGGTCCCAGTGAGGCCACTGTTGTTGGTTGGTTAGCTTTAGCATTAGCAACAGTCGTAGTCCATGATTAACAGCCGTACTTTCACAAGCAACACGAATAAACGCAAATTATCCAAAGTCCGCAGTCGTGCGAGTGAAACAGCGTGAAAAAAACCGCTTCGTATTCAGCGTGAACACATATTAACATTAGCACATTAGCAGCAGTGGCAGCACCTTGGTCCTGACCTTTGCTACAGTTCAACACAAGTCTGCCAAACATGCCGTGACATTTAACATTTTTTTATTTACCCATTTAATGATTTAACAACGTTTAACTGCCGATTAACTGGTGAAAACACGGACCTGCTCGGTTGAGATTCTCCTAGCGTAGCGTGACCTCCAGTTAAAAAAAGAAAACTGGCAGAGTTGCTGAGCCTGTGGCATCTCAATTCAATTTAATTAGCTTGTGCTTCCATGCAGAGAAGTCAGTGAGATGCTGTGGCCATAAAGCAGCACTATAATAATAATTAATCATAATTTAGTGTATCATTTAATTACCTTGTTGTTAAACCGTGTGACCGACTTAGCTTCCCTGCTCAGTTAGCCGCAGTTAGCAGGCCGATTGAACGTATGTGCAGCTTTGCGCGGGTGAGACTTAATGAGCCAGACAGAGCTTTGAACTTCATTCAGTTTGTTTGCTGGACTTCAAACTGCGCGTGCCTTTGTTATTCCTGCCAGCACATTTCACCTCCGTCCAGGCGTCTGCTCTCTGTGAATGCAAACGCGTGCGCGCGTCGATCCGGTTGCGGCTACGCTCGCTCACGGTTCACAGCTGTGTTGTAATCATTGGGAAACCTTTAACCTGGAAAATCTCCTCAGCAGATTGGAATCATATGATTATCTTGTCTAGCATCAGATTAATCCCCCGAGCGGCTGCAGATGCCGGAGAAAATCAAAGATTCTATTTGCTCTTGTTGGCACAGAGCCTGTTTTAGTGAGGTCACAGTTTCAGGAGGTGTAGGTTCAGTTCAGATTCTTTTCTCACATTCTTATGATTGAGGTCTTTTACCTCTAGAGGTACACAAACAGTTTGAGAATCACAGTGCTATATAAATAAACCTGCCTTGCCTAATGACATCAAAAAAATTATACGCTTAGTCACTGTAAAGAAAGATGATTGCTGTCATTAGAGGTTTTTACAGAGCACCACCATTACCACAGGCCCAGTCTACCATCAACCAACTTCAACTAAAAAAAACAAGCACCACATCGCTGCGTTACAGTATTTCACACGATTCATTCATCCATCCAGATTGCAGTGGTAACAAACTGAACTTTCGTCTCTACTGATAAAGCTTCACTCCAGTGACTGTTTGACTATGTTCATTTCTGGGAATGAGAGCCAGATTCCCTGAGAGGAACCCGGAGAGTGACCCAAACATCAGGAACATGTGGAAGTTCACGTGAATGATTACACGGCTGGTCAAGGTACCCGTGCACGTATTACCACTGATGCCTTCTGAGTGGGATTGTCTCATGCAGGGGGGCTCACATGTTTCCATTTCATGGCCAAAAGGCTCCTGGGCTGGCAGTGAAAGCAGCATCACTGCCTTTGAGGTTCAGCCTCACTGGAATGCCAAAACACATTTTGATCAGTGTAGTGAAATGTAATCCTTTAAATGAAGCACAGGGTAAAAAAAGAAACATACCCAGGCAAATGAAATAAAACTTGTTTTTAGAGGTGTCACTATTCTGCCAGAACAAGATCTCTCTGCAGAAACCTTGAAAGCATCTTGAGATGGTCATGGTTGGTTTTAGACCGACAGCTCATAAGGATGTTCTGGAGAGGAACTACGGAAATGAAACACTCGGTTTACTCTTCAGAATAAAACATCCCGTGTTGACAGCACGTCATATTTTACTTAAATACATAGAAGAAAGAACTGCTGAAGTAGTAGTAGAGTCAGAAGACACTGACGCTCGTGAAACACCTCCACAACGGACGTTATTCTTCTTCCGCGGTTCAATGTACGCCACCGGATGTGCCCGGACTAGTGCGCGGAGCAGGAGGATCTGCTGTTCAGGAGAACCGCTGTTTACGCAACCGGACCGGGTTTTTTCAGAGATCTCGATGAGCCCGAGATAACAATAAAACACAGCGTTCTCAGCAGTGACTGAACTGTTTCTTTAGAACCTTCAGGGCTTCGTAAACAAGGTAATGACGCAGTTAGACAATAAAAAACAGCGTTAATTGGAACTACTGGTCTAGGTCCGCTTTAAGATAACCAATCCCATCTGATACTGGCAGCTTCATGTAATGGATGTGGGTTTTTTAAACTGGTTGTATGAGGTATGCTCCTTTTAGCATCGAATAATGTTAGCCTCATAACAAAAGTCTCACCTGATAAAATCTACACCGGAAACGGAAGTTTGGGTCATTTTTTAAACCGCTAACTCTCCTGAACCAAACAGGAAATACGGATCCACTGCTGCCTCCATCAATACGTTTAAAAGTGCCGTTTCATGACTTTGGTGTTTGAATCCCTTTGTTGAGATTTACTGCAGTGACACAAACTTAACAAACGAGGCAGCAGTAGAGCAGCAGCGTCCGTCTCCCCAGGAGCTTAAAGCGCTAATGTTGTCTATGGACTTTGGTGTGGTGGAGAAAGCTTTTAGTTTCCAGCCAGTAAAGGTGGTGAACACATTCTTAAGATAGTGCACATTTGAGTTGGAGTCGACTTTATGAGATGAGCCTTTTGAAAAAGTGGCTAAAATCTTTTTTCTTTTTTTTGTCCGTGTTGGTAGCCATGTTTTCACTGAGAGTGGTTTTCGACGACATGGTCGGCAAACTAAAAGGTTCTATTCTTACCTCGCACCGAGAGGCTTTCAGCTTGGGAGGATTATTTTCTTACTTGGACTGAGGTTTCTCTTATTTGCCTCTGACCAAGTCCATCACTCACCACATTGTTCCTGACCTTTTCACAAAGCCAGTGTTTCTGCTGCTGTCAGGTGATGTCGTGACGATTCACAGAGACAAAGATGGAGTGTCCAGTGAACTCACAGATGACACTTGTGTTCGAAAAAAAAAGAAATAATGTGAAGCCTGCAGTCATTCACCTTCTGATCAAATGTGTTCTGACTGTTTCACACACATGTGAGCAAAAGCAGGAGCCGTTTAAGTGAAGCATTCACGTGTGATTAACAACTGAAGCTTGTTCTGTCCTGACTTTGTATCCACAATCTTTCTCTTGATGTCATCAGCTGATTACGACAAGGGAACTAAATCACTCAGTATGTTTTCATGCATGGTTACATTACGACTATGCCATTTACACTCCGCTACACTAGGTGGCGATACAACTGTCCCTGATCTGTTCTACATAAGTGCAACATGTAATGTTTTATTTTGTTTTAGTTCTTAGAAAATAAATACAATATGTTGGAGAGTCGGGTTACGGTAAGAGGTTTCTTCTTTCGTTTTTTGGCAACTCGTGGTAAAATTGCGCTTTTCCATTATACAGTTCTATCACTATAATCGGCTCGACTCGGTTTTTGTTTGCTTTTCCATCAGTGATAGAACATAGCAGGTTTTTTTTAGTAGCTGCTCTGTCGAGGTTCCAAGCGAGCTGAGCCGATACGAAAATGTGACAGCAACAGACTGCCAGCCAGAGTCATGAGTGTGACGTCCGAGACGAGAATCAAAACCCGTTACAGAGACCATGGATGGCTGCCGTCCACAAAATACACCATAGTCCATCAACGAGGTGCAGATTAGAGCTGCAACTAAGAATTATTTTCATAATCGATTCATCTGTCGATTATTTTCTGGATTCATTGAGAAATCGTTTGGTCCATAAAATGGTTTGTCAAACCTGGAAATGATGATGTTCTCAGATGTCTTGTTTTGTACACAGACACAAAAGAAACGAAGAATATATTCACAATTAAAGGTGCATTATGTAATAAATCTAAAGCAACTGGCCATAAAATCCTCTTATATGTCATGAAAGACTCAGGAATAATGTTCATATAACAAACTGAACTCACCAACGACAACAGTACAGACAAAATATTTGCATTTAAAAAAAATATTTTGCAGACTGCAAATCATGTTTATGTTTTAAAATCATGTTTTGGCATGTGGCGCCACCTACTGCCGTCTGCCAAAGTGTATCAGGGCAAATGGATAATTTCCTGATTTTCAAAAATTCATTAAAATTATTCCTTAAGAGATATGCAAATATTTTCAATGGATCCTTTTTCAGGGCGATAACGACTAGTATCATGGTAAATTTCAAGTCATTCCGAGATCCTTTTTGTTTTTGAGAAGAAAGTCAGCTCACTGTCAAAGTGTATCAGGGCAAATGGATCATTTCCTGATTTTAAAAAATTCATTAAAATTATTCCTTAAGAGGACGGTGCAAAATACAGGGGGGTCTGTGTTTATTAGTATTGTGCAACAAATGGGAGATGGGGGGCCCCCACCGATTGTTAATGGGTATTTCGCACACTGGTTCCTGCGAACAATGGGAGGGAGGGGTCACCTCGAGTTATGCACCACTGCAAACATGTGATGGTAACAAACAGTAGCGCTTACAAGAAGTAGCCACCTTGCCACGCATGCACAGAGCAATTTCCTGTAAGGATCAGTTGGTGACAAAACTCTTGGGAGAGTGACGCGAGCAAAGACAAAGCAGAAATTGTGGGACAAACATCTTGAATCAATTGACACGCATGGATTTCCAGGAGTTACCTGGACGTTCCAACTCCCTCACTCACTTTCGGCTGCACTCAGACTGACAGACGTGTTTCTGACTGTCACACACGCAAGCACGCACGTACACGAGTGTGCAAAGGCAGGAGCCACTTAAGCGGATCGTTCACGTGTGATTAACAACAGCAGCTTGTTCTTTCTTGGCTTTTCTTAAAGTTCAAACAGATCTCCCTGAGCTGTAACGCTGCAGCACCGTCGGCCATTAAGCAGCGCAACACTTCAACTGTTTTGGTGATTTCTCAATAAAGCCTGTCAACATGACTCCACACAGCCAGCTGGAGAGTTGGACAGTGTTCAAGACAGTGAGCCAGGAAAAAGGCTGTGTTTATTTGAACTTCATAAAGAGCGACCGAGGGGAGGGGGCGTGTGTGTTGTTTCCACTGATCTCACTATTAAAGGCCATGTCACTGCTACTGTACATATGTTTTCAAGCTAATATTTCCCTCTCTTTTAGGGGCTAGAGTCTGCGTGAATCCACTACAGATATTTATCTTTTTGAGGATCTTGTTGGTATGGCCTCTACACTTCTCACGCGTGATGGAAAACCTGGAAAATGATGTTTCAGTCATGGAAAACATGGGGGAAAAGAAGTAAAATGTCCTGAAAATGCTTTCCTGGAGAATTATCCTCTCCTCTAATAGCATGTGCAGCGCTCCACGTGATGCTAACAGCCAATCAGATTTGCATGTTGTGCTACCCATTTGACTTTATCGTGAGATGTTGCCTCATGTCCTGGAAAAAGAGTGGGAACACTGATGAGGTCTCTTTCTTTCTCTCCTTTAACTACTTTATTTCCTCTTTTATATTCTGTTGTGAGTTTTATATCTGAAATTGTTTTGTCTCTGTAACCATTTGTAATATTACACGGTCTCTGCAGGTTTCAACAAGTCAAATTTAAGACTTTTTAAGACTTTTTTAAAGACCATAATGATTACAATTTAAGACCAATTTCACATCCATACTGGCAAAAAAGTACAAAAGGCATGAACGAAAATTGGAGCCACAAATTGTTGAACTTGCACTTACCCATCTTATGCAAGCAATTCGGCTTAGCTGTGGGCTTTCGTTAAGTTTTCTCCGCTGCTATGCTAAGCTATAACACACTGCGGCGCGCACACAGCACACTAGCTAGTGGTGCTCGATAAATTCTCACCGGGCAGCACAGGTGACCTACTTTAGTTCCATGTTGTAGTTATCGCATCCTCAAAAAAAATTTAAGACCTTTTATGAGATTTTAGGAGAATTTAAGACATTTTAAGGCCTTAAATTCAAATTATTGGATTTAAGACTTGTTAAGACCCCGCGGATACCCTGTATTAGTGCTACGCTCCCTCAGTCTGGTCTGATAGTTTTGTTTCATAGTCTTTTCTCTACATCAGCAAAAAAAAGGAAAATTTAAAATTGTTTCCGTTCACAAAGACCAAACATGGGCAGAATAATAAAGTTACGCAGTGCAACTTTAAAAGCATGAAAGTTGGGAGTCTCGAGAGGCAGACGGTCATTTCCAAAGATGTCGAGCAACAACAGAGTAATTTTAAACCGCACAAAAACGACAAACTGTATAAGTTATAACAGACGCAGGCTATTAACGTACGCTTGTTGAATGAATGCCTAAAAATGACCAAGTGAATTATGCTTGATATCATTTCAAAAGACTCCAATTACATCCTGGAGAGAGGAACCCGAGGGACGAGCCAGTCGCTCTATGCACCGTTGAAAGAAAAAAGAACCAAAGTTTTTCCACGAAAACACAGATGCAATTTATGAAAGCAATTTTCTGATAAGAGCTTTAAAGACAAACATATGCCAATAAATATTTTGCCTCTCGGCGAGCGTAGCCCAAACATCTGCTGTCGCCAGTAATGAATCTCAGGGTCGCATGTGGCAGCAGCATGTCTGTAAATTACATCACCGCATTTGCATAACGCGATTTGATTTGACTCGCTCTCCCTGCACCAAAGCCCATAGAGAAAGTCAGTGATTTTACATCACAGCACGCAGGAGTTGTTGAGCCACTGCCGCCTCCATCACGTCATTCAAATTAATTATTTTACCACGTTAGTGTTTGAAATCCTCTGTTCACATTTACATCAGTGACAGGAACTTGCCACACGAGGCAGCAGTAGACCAGCAGCTCTTGTGTCCATGTGAGCTAAAAACACAGATTTTTTCTAATGCACTTTGGTGTGGAAGAGTGAGTGGTTACAAACTTGAGTTTCCAGTTGGAAAAATACATTACTATATATATATACATAAATATATATATATATATATATATATATACACACACACAGATATATACACATATATGTATATATATATACACATTTATACACACAAACATATACATATCTGAAGAAGAGGGAGTTTACAGCGGGATAAAGGTGGAGATAAATCCACGCTCCATCCATAGATTTCATGACCTTTGACCTTTATGACCTCTATGTTGTGAATGAATAGAAAAATCCTGCACGTTTAAAGGTGCATTATGTAATAAATCTAAAGCAACTGGCCATAAAATCCTCCTAATATGTCACAGAGACTCAGGAATAATGTTCATATAACAAACTGAACTCACCAACAACAATAGTACAGACAAAATATTTGCATTAAAAAAATATATTTTGCAGACTGCAAATCATGTTTATGTTTTGAAATCATGTTTTGGCATGTGGCGCCACCTACCGCCGTCTACCAATCATTGCAGACAGTAGAGTCTCAGCTGCCGAGCAACCACGGGTTGCCAGAAAACGAAACCTAAACGACCTAGGTATTTTGAATTTGAATGTAGTAACTGTTTTTGGCCACATTCTTACATATGGCACCTTTAACTTTTCACATTAGTTTTCTTCAGTTGAAACCACCTGAGAAAATACGATCTCTCTCAGTAATTATCACCGACGTTAAAATGCAGTGGTGTAAATAGCTCACGCACCACTGGTGGTGCACGTACGCCAGAACGCAGAAACGAGAGAACGCATTATGTCAATTTGAATTTCCTCAGAACTCGCTCTTTATTGGTATCATCTCCCGTAACAGTGTGATTCCTCTGTAAACTACAGTGTCGGAAACAGAGATGTCATAAAACACCCGCGTAAATCCACTTTAATGTGAGATGAAGCTGAGAGAGAGAGAGAGTGCACGTCGGCTCGTGTACTACCAGACTCCGCCGGGTTATTGGACACTTTATGAGCTCGGAGTGACTGTGAAATTTTTAAACACAAGCTGCCACTGCTCTGACAACACACACACACACAGAGACACACACACTTTCTAAATAACATGCTTCACAGTGAAATTACCACCTTCCCGTCTGCGCTACACTGCCTGCCACACATACAGTGACACGGCAACGCAAAACAACCCGGAGGTTAACTGAGGGCGGAGGACACTCGCACAGCCTCTTTTTATGACTTCCAAAGTAACAAAAACTTGCAATTAATCTTGTTCAGAAACAAGCGTTAAGTCTATGAATAGTGTGTAATAATATCCCTGTGAGGGAGTGTCGGGTGGAGCCGCGCGAGCCGCGCTAGCAGCAGCTGTCTTTGAGGTCGGGCTAAACACTGGCCATGTGGAGGTGAAGGAAAACTGCTGACTACACACACACACACACACACACACATGTGAATACAATCACACACGTTGCATTTCTGTCCAAGTGTTTTGTCTCGTCTGCAGGAAGACGTTCACATTCCCGTCTCAGGACTTTCACGCAACTGCCAAAGACTATTTTTTTAATAAAAAAGATGATTATTTTCATTCCAAGAGAAGAGGGAGAAGTCAGATATTCCAGATGAGGAGACGCATATATCATCATCGCTGCGTCTCTGGAATCCATCACACCTGGAGACACTGCACCGATTCTGCTCTTTCAACACACACACACACACACACACACACACACACACACACACACACACACACACACACACACACACACACACACACACACACACAAACACCCAGTAGGGGGCAGCACCAGTTCCACTCGTCTCCTGTTTTACTGGTGACACGGTGTCAAAGTCACTAAACACGGTGCACATATAACATTTGAAGGGTAAAAAATACGAGTCACTTTAACAACAATCCAGATTAAGGCCATGGTTCTCAAACCGCGGTACGTGTACCACCAGTGGTACGCAAGCTTCCTCTGGTGGTACTTGGTGGAAAATCATAATATATATATATATATATATATACACATATGTGTGTATACATATATACACACACACATATATATATAGCCTTTAAAGTTTAAAATAAGACAATTCTGCTGTTTTTTTGTTTTTTTTAAATTCAAAATACATCAAACGCATTTGTTTTGTCTCCAAATAAATAAATAATAATAATGAAGAAGAAGCAAAGTTCACCTTACATTAAAGGTCTTCATGGAGCTTCCTCCTGATTCCACTCCAGCAGCTGTGATAACAGAGGTGGTGAAAACACACTGCACTCACGTTTTGTTTCACTCACATCAGCTGCTGAGGTATGGGTGGGGTCAGAATCAAATTCTGCTTAGGGTTTCCAAAAAAGAAGCGTGGGCCAACCATATGTCTCCCTCTCTCTCTCTCTCTCTCTCACTCACTCACTCACTCACACACACTCACACACACAGAGAGAGAGAGAGAAAATCAGGCCTGGTGCTAAAAATATGAACCTGTATATCATTAGCCTGCTCCTGAGGCCTGCACTGACAATGGGAAACACAATTCAGTCGGCAGCCAGTTCTGATAACAGAGCAGCCTCGACACACACACACACACACACACACACACACACACTGATAGACAGGAGGAGGAGGAGGTTCAGGTGTGTGTGTGTGAGAGTGTGTTCTTGTATTTGTTCCCTCTTCCCTGGCAGAAACACTGAGTTTAAGGCTACGTTTTTTTTTAAAAGAAGAACTGTGATTAAAAGACTTTGTTTCAAGCTTCTTCAGAAGAATGTGAGCGGCAGGGGAAAAAAAGCTGCGAGAACAACTTTATTTAATCCTCAGAAACACAGAGGCTTTATTTAGGCTGGGTTTGACTAATTACTATGTTAAAAAAGAGCTGCAACTAAAGCTTGTTTTCATAATCCATTCATCGTTAGGTCCATAAAATTTCATAAAATGTTGAAAAATACTGATCAGTGTTTGTCAGACCTGGAAAATGACAATGTCTTCAAATGCAGATGTGTTCTATGCAGCAAAGAAACGTTAGAAAACACTCAAACCGAATCACCGACTATCCAAATAGTTGACGATCAATTTAGTCATTGATTAATAATCGAGCAATGGTTTCAGCCCTATTTAAGACTATATATACATATATATAGATATATATATATATATAAGAATGTGCTATATAGAATGCCTTATATGCTTTTTTTTAAAACAACCTATAAGAAAATTTGATGAAATTATTATAATTTTATAATCAAATTGTATTTGTTAAATCTGGAGATATGTCACAGTTCTAAGTTCACTTAAACTATTTTGTGGATTATTACTCTTCCCCCTTTTTTTGTCCGTTTTTTTCTTAAATGTGCGATATAAAAAATGTTTATATCGCACAATTACATTTTCATCCCTTTGTCCGATATCCAAGACCATAATCGGACCGAAACGATACGGACCGATATTGTATGATGGGAAAGTGTCATAAGGTGCTTTCATAAATAACACAGGAACAGTCTGTTCCAAGCATAAAAGTCAGGTCAAAGGTTAAGGTAAGGCACCTAGTTGTGATGGTGAAGGTTAAGGTAAGGGAATGCGTTATATGTCTATGAGAGTCCTCACTGAGAATGCTGAGCGAGAATGTGTGTGTGTGTGTGTGTGTGTGTGTGTGTGTGTGTGTGTGTGTGTGTGTGTGTGTGCGTGTGCGTGTGTGTGTGCTTGAGTCTGGATTTGGTTGTGGGGGGGAAAAAAAAACATTTGGTCTCATACTGAACATGCTGTCCTCAACCTGATCCAGGTACAGCTAACGAGGTTAGCATGAGCATGAAAACACTGGGCGAGACACAGATGAATGAACTCTGTCACACAAGAATGCACACACACACACACACGCACACACACACGCACACACTCACGCAGTGAGTAACGTGGAGGCCTGTCATACCAGCTGCCATACAGACATACAATACATACATGTGTTTGTAGTGGTGCATACACACACACACACACACACACACACACACACACACACACACACACACACACACTGACAACACAAAACACGTGGGATTTTTCTGCAGTCAAAAAAGGAAATGTTGGAAGTTCCGATCAACTGACGATCAACATTTAAACTGATAAATATGCGAGACATATTTTTGAACCATAGCAACGTAGAGAATAAAGCTACAATATCGTTTTCATCAAAAAGAGAAACTGGAGATAACGCCGTTGATCCAGAGCGCAGGGACCGTCTACAAAGTGCAACACCTGAAAAAGATATTGAAAAAATATTCAATAACTTCACCATAGCACAGTGTAGTGTCGTGTCAGACTTTCTGAAATCACCACTGATGTTCTCTACATGATACTACACGACTCTTAAACCAATGTATAATTACTCTTACAATTGCTATTAGAAATCCGAGAAAATATTTTGATGCATAGTGATTAAAAAAAAAACTCACGATTATCGGTTAATACATGGATTGATTGTGATGAAGTGATTCATTGTTTACCTTTGCTACAAAAAACAATAAAATCGCTTGAGGAAGACATTATGAGAATGTCATCATTTCCAGGTTTCCGTGTTTGTGACATTTTCCGTCAAACTTATTGATGAAGCGGGAAAATAAATCGACAGATCAAACGATCGTCAGTAAAAATCGTAAAATTCCATTAACAGGATAATCATAAACTGCGAAAAAAAGTGTGAATATTTCACAAGTTGCTTTAAAAAAAATGCTGCGTCGCTCACCAACATACAGTCCTAGTGATTTATTTTGTGAAGTGACGAACTTTTTTAAAATGACAACATTTTGTTTGGTTTACACATCTTTTTGTGCTAAGCCACGGAAACAAATTTTTACAAAATTTTTTTGACAAGTTTGACAATAAAACTAAAATGCAGATTAGAGAGAGTTATTTATGAGTTATAAGTTATTAAACACGTTTTTTTTTAAGTTAATCAATTTTGTGATTCGTTCTTATTAATATGTAATATTTTATTAAAGGAAGAAGAAAAATACACTGCATTGATTTCTTAAGATTGACATGAGTATCCGCCACACATTGGTCGATCCTTTTATCAATAACACGGCGTCTATACCTTCAATTCGTGAATTCAGTGAATATGATTTTATTATTTATATAACACAATAGCTTAGTTTTGACATCTACAGGCTACGGTGGAAGATCAGAGGCAGAAATGTGATCAGAGAATCAGTGAATGTCAAACTGCTTTAGTTTTCAGTCCGTCACTGATCCTGTTGTCGCTGCCGTGAAATGATGAAATCTCTGCAGAGTTACAGTAAAATAAGAAGGAAGGGGAGAAATGACCTCATTAAGGCTGGTGCTGTAGCATCAGCAGCAGCAACATCATCATCATCAGCAGCAGCAGCAGCAGCAGCATGGATTGAGGGCGAGCCCTGCAGTCACACTGTGCCATCGCTGCACAACACTGAGATTACAGCAGATAAACACGTAAGTGTGATGAAACTGAAACACACTCGGGAAATGATGCAACCTGTTTAACATCAGCAGTGGTTGACAGGAGAACAACGGGGGCGATGGGGGCCCGGGGGGGAGGGGGGGCGGGGGACAAGGTGCTGGGGTTGTGGGTGGTTTAAGGTTTTTTAAAAAACACCTTCAGCGTGACCATGGTGCTGTCACGATGCTGAGCAGAGAGAAGGAAAATGCAAGACGATGAAGAACCAGTGGCGTAGTTTATGTGATACATAATTATACACCGTATACCCATTAAAAAAAAGGCCAGGATTTACATATAATCACATAAAAATGCAGAAGTCAATAATTTTCATTAGAAAACCAAGTACTTTTGAGTCAAAACATGACGAAGTGCCCCAAAATACAATTTCATTTTCAATGACATTTTTAAAAAAATCAACAGTTCGTTGGGGATATCAAATAATCAACTAGAAAAGCACTCGGAGAGCGCAGACCTCCACCAAAGCAGCTCAGTGCCTACAAAATGCACCCTGCCGGAGCGCCTGGGTCAGACAGTGAGCGTTGTAACCAGTGATAGCGTCTACGGATCACTTGTTGCTGGTCGCATTGCGGACATTTCCTGAAAGTTTCATCCCAATCCGTCCGTGACTTTTCGAGTTATGTTTTTCATTAACAGACAGACAGACAAACAAACTCCTCCTTGGAGGAGTTATACCTCCTTGGCGGAGGTCAATAGCATCCCAAGTCTTTCTTCCACATCTACAAGGACATATCACTCTGAAAGGTGACAAAAACATTGCTATAAAATGCAACTTGAACCATAATATATGGAGGTTCATATAGAGGTCCCCATGACACAGCGGCCTTTGGACTTTACTAGCATTGCACGCTAATACAGCACAGTTATAAACATAAAGAACTAAGATGAAATGAAACATGAGTAGCCAACACTTGCCTGACCTCTGAATCCACAGCCATTTTAGAGAAGAATGAGTCGGCAGAAAATAAATGCTGATGCAACTACAACACGTTAGCCTGATGCTAGCATTACTCGGGGTCGTACCTATGTTCCCCGGGTCCTATGTTCCCTGTTTTTCCAAAAAAGGTCCTATGTTCCCCACTTTGTATGTGACAGGGGAACATAGGACCCTTTTTTGAAAATGGGTAGGGTTAGGGTTAGGGTTAGAGAAAGGGTCCTATGTTCCCTGGTCACATACAAAGCGGGGAACATAGGACCTTTTTAAGTAACATAGGACCCGGGGAACATAGGTACGGTCCCCATTACTCCATATCACTGTAATAACTTTGGCTTATGTATATTTCACATGAGTACGGTCATTATTTTTTACAATATTTGAGGCATTTTTAATCAACAACTGTCTCAGATTAGCTAGCGAAAGTATGCTAGTATGCTAGCTCCCTTCTCTATTAGTCAATCCAGGCACAGCATTAACATCATCTCCCTCCATACTGATTATCTAACACTGAAGCACCATTTAGTCTGTGTGTACGTGCAGGTACGCGCCGCGGTTGCCTGACAGAAAAACAGAATCAAAAGAACCATCTGTCTTTTGAAACACAAACAACATTAAAGTGGCTAAAATTAGCGCCGAGCTACGTCATATTTGATGTTTAAAAAGGCCAAATGCGTCTCGTCTATGCCAGTGTTTGCCGTCCACACTGACTGAAGCAAAAGCAACATATAACGATGGCTTTGCTTCCCATTGGAGTCGATTCATTACGAGCCCGTCACAGTGCAGCTCGCGTCAGAGACAACAAACATAATGAAAGTAATCACAGTGAGTCAGGAGCAGGCAGTAAAACCACAGAGCGCTGAGGAGAGAGAGAAAACACAGGGTTTTGTCCCAGGGAAAGAGAACAGCTTCAAACAGACGAGAGGTGTCATCCATGTGTCGCTGCAGGAAGTGGAAAAGTCAGTTCACTATCACAGGATATCCAGGTGTTTACTTGTTCTTTCTTCACCACAGCCTAAACTTTAAAGGGAGAGGTTCAGGTTTGTTGAAGTGCGGCTGTATGAGATACTGACACTTAGCGAACCACGGCCTGTTGGGCTGGGTTATTTGGACAAAAAGTCGGGTTGTGTTTGTTCACGTCAATTGACATTTAATTTCAGGTTCTTCTTCTAAAATAGGGTGAATTTAAAATGTTTTTTTTTTAAATTGCTTAATTGAAAAACCCTGGCACCCACATTCGTGTCAGGGTGTGAAGCGACCACAATGGCACAATGGCGCCTCACAATTGTATGGTGCTCAAGAGAGAGGCCACTAGTGATTTGTTATGTCCAAGTACAGCAAATGTAGACCACACCCTGAAAGTTTCATATTTGTTAAAGGGATAGTTCGGAATTTTGGACTCAAGACCTATTTTGAGTCTTCAAAAGTATCAGTATATTCTCCAAAAGTCAATTTTTGTGAGATTGAAGAAGCTAGTACTTCAGGCTACTCTGCGTCTGTAGCAATGACAGCAGGTAAACAAACTATTAAAGAACCTGTAACTTATAAGTGCTAGGTGATATCAGTCCGCCGCTGCCATAGCCTCATAGGAAGTATGACGCGCTGCTGCTGCTGCTGAGACATAAATCCTTCAAGGTTGGTTTTATTTCAAACATTCTATCAAAACAGATATGTACATCGATATGCTGCCGTTACAATTGATTTGCCTCGGGTGCACTGTGGAGTCGGTATGAGTGTTTTTAATGCCATGCTAACTTGTACCATTGACTTGCGCTAGCCATAGCATCAGCGAACTCGACAACTAGAAGTCTCCATCACAGTGGCTGAGTTGGAAAATAGGTCTTATGTCCAAAATTCCGAACTATCATTTTAATATTTGTTACCGAAGGCATGACTTCCTGTTGTCAGTCGGTGGTGCAATGACTGGCAAAACATGGCAAACATTGTCCTAAAACTCAAGTCCTGATGTGAACACCAAGTATGCCGGGTTTTTGTGCATGACAAGGCCCTAAAAAGTGCCCTTAAAAAGAGAAAAAAAGAATATCCCTAAAATAAATGAGACACGTTTCAGCTCACTGATGATAAGGTAAGTGCAGTAGGTGTAAAAGAGTTTATCACTGTGAAGCAGCTCCGCTGCTCCCCTCCTCACACACGTGATTATCAGTCCTGAATGACAAGAACCCGTCGCAGCAGGTCCCTCACACCGATGCCCTGAATAAATAAATAAATAAATAAATAAATAGATAAATAACGCACTCGTTTTAATTACTTCTTCCAATTAGGCGTTGTCTCCTGGCGAGGTGCGGCAGCCATGCTGAGAGAACGAGAGGAGAGACGGTTGTGAAGTTGACAATCTCCTGGGTTCAAAGAGAGAAACCTGCTGTGCCAAGACATGCACTCAAGCACATCCCCAACCGCTGTGCTGTTAAACTAGGACAGAGACCCCGAAACAACAAAACACCACATCTAGGCCACGGGCTCACTTTGATGAGCTTTATCAACTTCGACACATTCACACACAGCGTAACAACAAGCCCCGAGTTTAAAAATATCATTACATGAGGTCGACCAATACAAGGTATACTATGGCCAATAATTGATCATCTGATAAAATACGGTGACTGAAAACCCAACTGTTCAAAAGAACTACATGCATGGTTCCCACACCTTGGTTGACATCAAACTCAAGGACTTCCCAGGACTGATTCTCTCAAATTCAAAGACAGAATGTGATGAAACAGCTTTAAGCCCAATTTATACTCCTGCGTAAAGTGCTTTACGTAGGTAAGGCAGAGCCCTCTGCGTCGACGGAGTTGTTATTCAGCTGCAACAACAACAACAGTCTTTCTCTCTCGGACGCTATTGCTCACAGTAGCCAGAAGCACAACAACCTTGTGCAGCGACCCCTACTGATCGGGCGGGAAATTGCAGTGCGTATCCGTCACCACGACGGAGAAGTATGAAGGCTCGATGGGTCTCCGTGGTTACGCAGTCGGATAACGCATTACGCAGTCGGAGAAGTATAATGTGGCCTTAAGATGGCACAACTTGTAAGAGTGGCGTGAACCAGTAGGTGGCGTCGTAACAAACAAAGGGAGACATTTACCTAAATACAGGCTTGCAAACTGGTCAGGGGTGAAAAAGGTGAGAAGAGAGCGCAAGAAGGGAAACGTCACAAAACAAGCACGATTGACATTGGGACCAATAGTGCATAATTAACCCAAGAGTAAAAAATTTGTACAAATCACACAAAGAAAACCAACTACAAAATTACTCGTTTACAGAAAAGTCTTATATTGTGGCCAACAACATACCATAATAAAAATGGGAATTCACTCTGAATGTGTGTTCACTCGCTGCTGTGTTTCCGTTAACGGAACAGTGGGGTTGATAGTTGATGACCGACTGTTCTTTACGCATTTGTGTGTATTCAGACAGTCTTCATATTTGCTATTATTGTAAAGGCGTTTGCTCGACCATTTTTGAGTTTGATTTTCAGGTGGTGGTTGACTGTTCTTCCATCGGCATGGACACAGCTCCACGGCTTTCCAAAGGATCTTTATTGGCCTTATGCAACTGAAACTGAAACTGCACAATGAAATTACGAGGTCAGATGGAGGGTTGACTGACAGTCATGCATGTTTTTAATGGTGGGAGGAAACTGGAGAGCCTGGAGGAAAACCAACCCAGACACGGGGAGAACGCAAACTCCACACAGTAATGTCACAGACCAGGAATCAAACCCAGCACCGACTTGCTGTGAGCCAACAGTGCTAGCCACTAAGCCACCGTGTTGCCACCGGTTCTGTTGAAAACACGTGTCCATGGCCAGTAAAGGGGAAGCAGTGAGTTTTTCGACTGTGAGGATAAAGCAAACTGTAGGGGGAGCTCTGTCGAGAAAAAGGCGGAAAAAGCGCCCAGACCTGCACAGTTCCACTGTAATGATAACAACGAGTAACAACAAAAATTGCTCACCGTCAGTAAAATGGCTGCAAGTAAAAGTAATTTCCTGAAACAGCTTGGTGTTTGAGACAGCGGTGGATTTTATTGGATTTGTTGTTTTTAGGTGCGGATTAATCCACGGTCAGTTCTCTGGTGACTTTCTGCAGCGGCTGGATGAAGAGTGTTGGGCTGGCGACAAAGTAAATAAGCATCTCTGTGGTGTTAAAGGATTAGCAAGACAGCACAATAACAACAGAGTGGCTCTTTTAAGGATTTAAAAGTGCTTTTGGTCAACAGTGGAGTGTGCGACAGCAGAGCGGGATAATGTATTTCAGGATGTGGATGCACAGAAAAGACTTGATGGAAGTGTCAGTTCATTGTTGCTGAAGGCCTTTTCATAGAAGTTATTGATGAGAGCAAAGAGAGAATATCATAACAAAACATTTAGCAGAGTGACCACCTATTAATTTCCTTCCTCCGAGGGACTGCACGCGCAGCAAACATCGCTGCTTTTTCACACGCTTGATGTGAAGCGGGCTCACAAATCTCCGTTTCCTGATAAATGACTCCTGACACAGCAGCGAGCTGCTCTGATAACTTCCCTGGAAACACTGAGGATGGTTTTTAATAACATCACCTCTCCCTTCTCTGCGTGCCGCGTTTCTATGAGAGCCTCGCCAAGCGGTCCGACATTTGAAAGTCAGATTAGAGGAAGAAAAAGAGGAAAAACACACACATATACTGTACATACACACAGTAACTCACACAGTCAGTGGTGCCAAAGAACACTGTATTAGCAAGTCTAATGTGGGAAAGGGAAATGGTTGGTTCGTTGAACCGGCTTGTCATGAGCAGAAGATGGAATACGTTCCCTCTCCTCCATTAATCTGGGTAAATCTCCTCAACTTGACAGGTTTGTTGATCTGTAAAAACCTGTAAAATGGCCGACTGCGGCACATCATGTGTCCATAATGTGTAAAATATCCCATGCAAGCGCAGCTATCAAAGCTACCGGGACACATTGGTGCTTAACGACTGCAGAGGAACGTGAATCCATCAAGTCGATCGCATTTACGCATGCTAACAGTCCTGCGTTATGCTAACCTCCTGCTGCGGTTGCTGCGGTAATGTGGTCACTACACGGAGTGAAACTCACTTTAGTATCACCACAAGAAGAAAGAAAACACACAATCACTAATGGGATTTCCTGGAGTGAGGCTGTGAGAGATGCTGACACATGGAAGGGGGAATGAGAAAGAGTTTATGGCTGGAAACTGAAATGTTTGTTTCACTCCCTGCACCAAAGTCTATGGAGACAATCAGTGATTTTACATCACGCCGCGCAGGAGTTGCTGCTCCACTGCTGCCACCGTCACCAAGTTTGAACGTGTTATTTTATGACTGAAAATCTCAATTTGTGACCCAACACGCTTAAAACTGTGATTTTCTCTATGGACTTTGGTGCAGGAGGGCGAGTGGTTTACAAACTACCATCTGCAGACGGAAAATGTCGTCGAACAGCAAGATAAAGCTGCAAACGCATGATTTTTAAGATATCAGACTTTGGAGTGGACGTTTCTCACTTTTCTGTGTCACGGAACGCAGTTTTAAGATAATATGAGTCTAAACATGTGCTGTGTGTATTAAGATATGACGTATTCAAGTTTGGCAGCGATGTTGTCGGCGGTGATCAGCTCCACCTCTGTGGACGCTCGGTGCGCACAGTGGCAGGCACAGAGCAGCTTAGCTCGGCCTGTCCTGAGGACCAATCACAGGACACACACATGTGGTGTGTGTATTAAGGACTTTGTGGTGTGGGTATTAAGGACTTTGGACCAGCAGTCCCAAAATGAAGGTATACCAATCTAAATGTGAACGGTACGCATTTCCGGTGTAATCAACTTGGAATCCAGAGTTTTTACAGTGAATACAAACAATGTAAAGATTGTTTTGTGTATTAATTGTTCACTGCTTTGTACTTAAACCTGCTTTGTTGAGTGTCTTCTTTAAAGACTTCTGTAAAGACCATATAAGGAAAGATCCTCGGAAGCGTGATAATTTAATCTCGTTTGATCCTCGGAAAACATACTGTGTAATGGCTTGAATTAGACACTGTTCACTGACTTGATCTTTAATCTAATGAGCCAAAATCGGTCAGATGTTAAAAACAACAGAACACTGTTGGACACCATTAAACAGAGCTAACAGGTACTTAGTACTAAGTTAGAGGAAGACACACTTTCTATATGGGAACACACTTTTTAATTGATGGCAAATTTGTGAATAAAGAAGTGACTAATTTACAGCCACCTAATATCTAATAAAACAAATAACTTATTGTAAAATGAATGAAAACTTAATTTAATGCATGCTATTTGAAATACATACACATAAATCTTCAATAAAAGGTTGGAGAAATTCAACAAATCTTGTTTGTGGACCCAAAAAGATTCATCTGTGGGCCGCAGACCCAGTGTTTGGGACTCACTGACCTACATCACTAAAGACATTGTGACGGGAGCAGCTTTGTGCATAATTTAACTATTAATTAAAAGTCTTTCTGAGAAATGCATCATCAATGAATTAAAACTTAATTTTAGGCAGATTATTTCAAATTTATACACATAAATCTTAACTAAAAAAGTTGTTTGGGGACCCATCTGTGGGCCCCGATCCAGTGTTTGGGAATACTTGGTGTAATTGCGAGCCCTAAAGAAACAGGACTTCTCCGAGCTTCGGCCTTCATGTAAATGATGTTTTTACTGACATGATTTAGGTGGACAGCCAATAACACGCTCTATCAAACTGTCAGTCATTATGAAGTCATTGACTGTAATCACACGGCAACACGTCCAAACAGGAAGCTTCTACCCGTCAGTGAGGAGACAGTGACAGGTGTATTATCACATGTACGCAGGAAGCTGGAGGCATCACGCCCCCCCGCCCCCCCCCAACCCCGGGTCAAACCACTGACCCCAACCTGACTCCCTCTGTGAATAAATGGCAGCTTAATAACATGTTTGAGACCACGAACGACTCTACACTGTATTTAGGAATTCAGCAAAATAATCTCAACTCAAATCTCAAGTTTCACACCAGTCGATGGACGGTGAAGTTAGCTCTTGATTTAAGATTCACTGTGTTTTGTATTTGTGAAACTGTTTGTCGCGTATAAAGTGGCGTTTGACGACTCCGCCTATGTAGAGGAGGTAATATGAATTAATGGAAAATGACGTGTCTGGTACTAAACCAGAGTTGTACCGCCACCCGATGGTGAAGTGGGATACTACCACGGTTCGCGATATGCGGCGCAGCATGTGGCTATAAGTAGACTTTTTGTAAAAAAAAACCCTGCAACATTTTGCCGTCGATGGTTGCAGCATTCCGTGAATTCTCATAAAGTGGAAACTTTCCATGGGAAATAACAGGAATTTATGGGAATTAACATGAATAAACCAAAGGTTGGGACTTTAGTTGGTAAATAATATATAGTGTAGCAACATCTTGGCTAAAACACTCAGATTTGACGCAAATACAGTTGAATATTAATGCTATGTAGACTGTGTGTTCCTCCATCATATGGAGCCATGGATCTATTTCAAGAACTGCATAGAGCTCCTCCCCCTCTGGTTTGCTGCTATTTCCTTTTTCCCAGTGGCTACTCTGGAAAAATATACTCATGTGGCCCAAAAAACCCAATGTTGTCCTCTATGTCTTCCAGACATAGAACATAGACATTTATAGATCTTTATATTCTATATTTTTAAACGATAGTTTATTTTTTCTTTATAAAAAAAAATAAAAGATCCTACATTTCCCATAAATACCTGTGGAAAGTTTCCCATTTGGAAAATTTCTGGATATCTTCTAGGATTTTTTCAGCCCCTTTGCAGCTCGTATACCCAACACTTATTACTTAATACTTATCACAAACACAACAGCAGCTCGGAGTACGTGCTCTTATCGGCGTCTTGCCTCCGTGTCAGCGACACCAAAGTTGCTCCTTTAATTCAGCGTCAACATTCACTCACAGTTTCAATCAATGTTATCTCTTTCTCACCGTCGCCGTCTAAAATGTGTTTCAAACCCCGGCCGCACGCTGGATTTAACTGCCGCATTTATTGGCCTAAAAGGAGCCAATCAAGCAGGGACATAATCACGGCTTTAATTCCCTCGCCCCACAGTTCATCATTAATCAAATCTCTGGGTGATGCACACACGTTCCCCTGGCAACTTAAATCCCAGCTTAGCTGAACGGTGTTTAAACCCGACTCTCCACCTTCACCACCATCAAGGATTTGTCTACAGCTCCCCAGAGGGAGACCGGTGTAATTACTGTAATTTACACCGCCTGTAAATTGATTTCATTCACACAGCCAGTGCCAAAAAACGCTTGAATTATTAATATGAGGCGCAGCATTCAGCTCACTCTCTGTGTCCTCGGCAAGCGACTGACCCTCTCGGTCCAATTTACTGATGCAGAACTCTCTGGATCTGTGTGGCGTTTAATGCCCGCTGCATCATTCATGGCAGAGGACAGACAGAGATCACAACAAGGGATCAAAATTATACAAAAAAAATAAAATAACAAGGCATAATTCAAGTTTATGTTCAGCTCATAGACGTAGCTGTGATCCCCGACCTGAGCCCCCGTCTTCTCGCCATGGTACTCGACAGTTTGTGCTGTGTTCGAACTGAACTTTTTAAATGACAGGGATAATTTGTTTTTTTGTAGTGTGGTTGTATAAGGAGCTGATGAATATTATTAATAACAGTGCTGCGCAAGTTAATGGCGTTACCGATGTTAACAGCGGTAACGTTGACGCATACCGCGTTTCCATAACGACTGACCGGAAAAAAGACCATGTTTACGTGACTCCCGATTGTTAAAATGAGTCTCTAAAGTAACGCAGTTTTTCGTGTCCACGGCACCGGGGTCCGTTTACCAGTTAGCTCCGTCAGCTCCTTTAGCGTCGTTAGCTCGCCTACAGACGAACTGGAGCGGTCTGTTTGTTAAACGAAAAGAGCAGCGCTACAAATAACCAGCGTACCTGTGTACTGCATATGTGTGCCTCTGTTTTTAAAGTTTAGCGATACTTTAGAGACTCATTTTAACAACAGTTGACAGCGTTAACGCCGTTACAAACTGATTTAAGCCACTTATAAAATAATAAAGTCAAGGATGTCTTAAAGCTCACATAGAGTGGTCCTGTTGCACATATATGTTAGTTATGGAGGTCTACATACATTAACTTGTTTTTATGGTCAAAAACCTCCTAGTTGCTGTAAACGAGCCGATAGAAATCTCTGCTTACTGACGCTCTCCTCAGCCGCAATGTTTCAGACTGAAATCTCACCCCCAGAAGACAGAGTGTGTTGTGATTGGCCAGCCAGCGTAGAGCCTTCCCAACTGTCTTGTCATTGGCCAATACCCGGAAGTGACATAATCAGCACACCCTCTCTCAGAAGCACAGCTCCCCCCTAAGGAACAGTGGATGCACTGCAACTCATTATCAAAACATTGTTTTAACAATGTTTAAAAATAGCTTTGTCACGACTCCCCGCTGGTCCCTTTTATGACTTTGACCCAGAGTCAGAAGACACTGTCGCTCGTGAAACACCTCCACAACGGACGTTATTCTTCTTCTGCGGTTCAATGTACGCAACCGGATGTGCCCGGACTAGTGCCCGGAGCAGGACGATCTGCTGTTCAGGAGAAATTCTGTTTACATAATCAGAAGGGGTTTTTTCAGAGATCTCGCTGAAGCCGATTTACAATAAAACACAGCGTTCTCAGCAGTGGCTGAAATGTTTGTTTCGAACCTTCAGGGATTCATAAACGAGGTAATGACGCAGATACACACTAAAACACAGCGTTAATTGAAACTTCCGGTCTAGGTCCCCTGTTTGCCACTTGTGCTCACCATGACGCAGACTTTTTTCAACAGTTTGTAAAACATTCACCCTCCCGCACCAAAGCCCATAGAGAAAATTGACGTTTTTAGCTCACATTGACACAGGAGCTGCTGCTCTACTGCTGCTGTGTTTGGTCAGTTTTTGTGGTAAATCTAACCAAAAGCATTTTACACGCCGAAATCCCAAAATAACATGTTTGAGATTACCGATGGTGGCAAATTGGATCAGCAACCCCTGAGTGCTGTGATGTTAAATCATTGATTTTCTCTATGGACTTTGGCTCAGGTGCATAACTGTTTCTCACAGCGTTAAAAATCTCTGTTTTCAGGCAGAAAAGGTCGTCTCGTGTCAAGATAAAGCAGACAGATTCAAGCATACATTGATTTTATTCACTTTATTTATTAAGTGGCTAAAATCGCTTTATCCCCGTGTTCCAACAGGCAGCAGCGGGACCTCACATAAGCTGCTGCTGTGACCTGCAGTTTTGTTTCTTTTTCTTTAAGACAACACAGAGTCTGGAATGTAAACACGAAAAGGCAGAATCCTTGAATGTAAAACCACTGACGACACAAAAAGGCACAGACCTGAGCTGATACATATGTAACGTGTGTACACCGTGTATCCGCGCAGGAGACACTTCACTGTCAGGACTTCCACTGCGTTGGAAGGCAGAGCTGCTTTGAAGGCAGCAGACGGGTTTAAAAACAAACGCCGGTGAAATCCTCGCGCCGACACGTAAGGGAAGTGTCAGCTGCTACTGACTGCTTGTAAATATACGTCCACGTATGTCTGAGATTAAAGCGCGGCACGGCTTTGAGGAGAGAGGCGGGAGAAGCTGCTCGTCTGTCACACACACACACACAGCAACGTTCATCCTTTTCACCTCACATCAAATCCCTGCTGTCACTCCCTTTTAAAAATAAATCAATAAATCAATAAATATCCATGTCTTAATTATCTCAAATTAGGATTGCAACTAATAATAATGTTCACAATAGATTCATTTAATGATGATTTGATCAAATAATTGATTTGTTGCTTGGTTCATAAAAAACGAGTGTTGTTTTTTTGCCAGACCTCAAAATGATGAGGTTCTCATAAAAAACCTGAAAATATTCAGTTTACTGCCATAAAATGAGCAGAGAAACCAGAAAATATTCACATTGAAGAAGCTGAAATCATAGAAATGTTAAGTTTAATGTCAGTAAAAGCTCCCTCAATCTGATTGAACAATTATCAAATTAGTGGGAAAGAGAAATGGGACAGTGTATTATTGTGCATCGGAAAAACGTTGTCTATTATCTCGCCGTCACAGAATCTTAATGATTTATTTTCATTCATGATTTAAATCAACCGTATTTCAAAATTCACGATAGTGGTGTCACTTTTTCTTTCAGAGTATAAGTAACTGCTCGAAACATACAGTTTGCTGCTATCTTATTAGCGCCAATTTCAGTAAGTAGTACAACTTACAATCCAGCAGAGGGCGCACATAAGGTTTCCGACCATATCATAATGTGTGAAATCTGTGTGCTCGGAGCACGTGTTCTCATCTGCGGGTAATTATAAATAAATAAAACGTGAGCGTTTCAGAAAAGCCTTAAAAGATACAAAAATAATTATTTTCTGAATTCTAAAATATATAAATTAGGTGTTATTGTGTACTGTGTATTTTTTACTCTTTGTGTGGGATTTGTTGCTTTTCAACATTTTAATTTAGGTTTAATGCTATTGTTGCTGATATTCTGGGTTATTCTGGTACTTCAGAGCTTCAGCCTATTGATTTTTAATTCATTGGTTTTGAGAAATTTATGTTGAACTATTTAACAAAACAAAACAAATAACATTCATTCATTCACAGTGTGACAAACTTGTGATTCTGGCAAATAATGCCTCGACTATGAATCCTATATTTTCACGCTCTGATGTTTGCATTAGTTTGAATTACCGGTCAAAAAGTGAAAATGATGTCTCCTTATTCCTTAGATAACATAATTTTGTAGCATTTTTCCAGTCATACACAAAATGCTTTTAATAAAGTAGTAAAAGTACCATATATTTTTGGAACACTTTTTGGTCAAATCTGTAATGTTTTTGTAACTTTGGTAACATTAGATTTACCTTCCAGAATAAAAAAAACAACAACATATTTTTTACAGGTAATGTTCATATCCTCCCATGGTTAGTTAGTTATTCATGTTTTTAGGGTTGGAAAGAAACTTGGTTTAGGTTTCAGGCACTTAGTTCTGATGGTTAAGGTTAGGGTAAGGGGTTGGGGGAATGCATTATATCTATGGTGTGTCCTCACTAAGATATAAAAACAAGTATATGTGTGTGTCATTATAACAGGTCTTTTACCAACTGTACATTCACGGATCTAAAGCAGCTTTAACTTTCACTAAAGTTCGTGAAAACTAAGGCTACTTACCGGTGACACCCCCTATATGTTATCACAGGTGGTTTATAGTTACACATCAATCCACAATAAAGTCATTTTTTATGTATGACTCCGCAGATTTGCGGCTGCTTCCTTTTAGAGCTGTGCCCTAAAACCACCAGTGGCTCGCAGTAAATATGGTAGATGTAGAGCGGCGCAGTAGCAGAGAGTCAGAGCAATGACAGACAGAATCTTTTATGGTTTTTAATAAAGTTGAGGCTCACAGCAGACTTCAGAGCGACACTAACAGCTGCAGTGCTTTATCGTCGCTCTCTTCTTGTGCTCAAAGCGACAGACTTGAAAAACACGTCTTCTAAGCCCCTGATGGTGATTTTCTGGGATTTTTCTGAGGTGAGACGAACACTCGAGCTGGAAAGTGATCGAAATGTTTCAATCTAGTATTGTAATCTGGTTTCAGGTGGTCCATCCACCGTCTTGTATGCTCATTGTTCTCACTGATGTGAGATCAACTCTTGTGATATTCGGTGATAGGAGAGGAGGAAGGTCAGCACTTCGTTCATACCACAAAAGTTCCACACCCAGGCCCAAAATTTGATCAACACCACAAAAGAATTGAAGTTGCATATCCAGCTCTCATTAAGGGGATTTAGATGTTTATTTTCATTGGGAGTGAACAGGATTACGGTTGACCTTAAATGGTTTGGGACAGTGATTATATCGGACAAAGGATGTTGAAGACCACAGCGAAGGATCATGCACATTGTGAAGGAGGATATGAGGACAGTTGTTGTAAAAGAAGAGGACAAGATGGAGGAAGACGATCCACTGTGGCAATTTCTAAAGGGCGATTGATGTTTGACAATCATAGCACTGAAGACTACCCAAAATTTGATTATCTAATAGGGTTTGATAAGCAGATTAACTGCATTTAGAATTCATAAAATGCTGTTGAATTCCAACAAGAAGCCATAGCCCAACTCTTCCAAAAGCATCTTCTGTCCGAGCATGTACGGGGATCATCGAGGACAGACGACAATCCCAGGCCTGCACATTGTTAATCTGTGTTTTCATAGAGTGGAACGCTTCAGTTTGGTACAGTACAGTATAACCAGCCCCTACCATTCCATTCTTTGACAACCTTCCATTGGGGTACGAGAGTAAAATGGTAAAGTAAAAACCGGACAACAGTCGGTTCATTCAACGCCCGCAGTCTATTCTCACTGACGTCTTGTTGAGACAATCAGCCACAAAGTGAGCAGGAGAAACAAAGAGCTACTGGAATTCCTCCATCGTAGCACATCGTCTGTGGTGTTGTCGTATCTCGCCTACGTAGCCACCGGGCTCTTTCCTGATTAAAATACTTAATAACACCACTTTTTTACCCCAAGTTTCCCCATGCGGTGAAGGAAACTTGAGGGAAAAGCAAAGACGTTTTCTCTCCGTCTAAAACTCAGACGAGGATTGGTATCTTTGTCATGTCTGTGCTGCCTGTTCAGAGAGAGGACCATTAGTTTATCTGAGCCTTGTGCAAAGCCTGATAGCAATATGGTCTTTTAGGTCTTACACAACACCACACATGAACCTTGATTAGTCATGGTTACTATTCGATCTCCAGTCACATGGACCCATAACCAGTAGATCCTTCATCCTTTGTACCGCTCGCAGTGCCGTCACGCCATTAATCGGCCTCTCTCGTCTCTTACGATCAACCTGGGACTGTTTGCTTTGGTACCTCTGGGTTTGCATTACACTGAAGACACACGAGATCCAACGTTGTTTCATAAACACTAAGAGAAACTGACAACCCCCCTGGGAGGAAACTTGAGGAGGGCTGAAATCCTGCTGCGAACACGTGCCGCAGTAAAACCTCATGCTCACACACACGCGGACCACAACTTAAAACCACATGCTCAGTTCCAAACAGTGTGAATGGGGCGCTGCCAAGCACACAAATATCCGATTATTCTGTCAGCGCCCTAGTGAATTTCTGGATTTCTGGACATTCATCATAGACCACATCACACCTGATCCAGACAGATTCAGACCTGGTTTAACATCCCTTTTGAGTAATCGTGCTACAAGTACAAATCTGAATTCTCCCAGTCCAAACAAAAAACACAATCAGACACTGAGTCCTGAGCTGAACTGTCCTCAGGACGTGTCCTAAACTGACGTCCTCCGACCTGTTCTCACTGATAAGGGTCGTGGGGGAGCTGGAACCAATCCATCCATAGTAGGGACGAACAACCATTCACTCTGACAGTCACACTGGGAATCTTTTTGCTGTGACACACACCGCCATGTGGTGTGTATTTTACACTATATCTTGTTTGAACCAAGTTTGACCAAAGTACTTTCCAGGTAAAAGGTCCAACAACAACATAAAACACAGTAAATCATGTTAAAATAAAGCTAAAACAGTAAAGTGGTAAAATGTCAAAGGCCAGAGAGAAGAGATTGGGCTTTGGGGGCACATTTGATTTGAAGGGGCGTAACATCAGACACATCTGTAAATTCAGATATGGTCAAAGCATAATTTTGTTCTTGCTAGAATTTTATGACATCAATGTACATTTTAAGGCAGGGCAGGGGAAGTCAGTTCCAATCTTCGAAGGTCACAGGAGACACGTCCACCAACACATTTTTATGTGTGAACAGTCATGGGTGGTACGACCAAGCAATACTCCAGAAAATGAAAATTTTTGGGTTCCACTTTCAAATTAAACGCTAGCAATAACTAGTTTGCCTCTGGTCAAACTCAAAATGTATGTGCTATTGCCTCAAATTTTGGGGTGTCATGGTGGTTTTGCTCCTGTGTGACGTGAGGTTCCCCCTGAATCTGTTTGCCTGGAGCCCACAAACTCCCTCAAAACACTGATTGACAGCAGGCTTCACTTGGAAGGAAGCGACACTGAATGTCCACCTGCAGCTCATTGTCAGGCATTCGTCTCAGCAGCCTCGGATAAAAGCAAAAGAGGCAGCACAATGGACAGACACAGCGAGGCTGACACACCATAGAAGCTCTTTTGCTGGGTTTATTGCTCTCAAACGTTCCCTTAATCACAGACAATGAAGCCGCCACAGTGGAATGGCAGCGGCACAGAGAAGGGGCAGGAAAGATACCTTGTCTGTCTCTTTTGAAGCATTAGTCATTCTCTTTTAGCATCGCCATCATCCTGTGAACCTTCATTAAGTGATTCAGTCAGTGGAATGAAAGAGAACGAGCCTGCAGCCAGTGTCCAAACAGCTGGATGAATGGCCTTTTAAATGCCACCTTTTCCTACACACACGTCCACTTGGGAGCCATTAATGTCCAGTGTCTCAAAGAGCGGCCGGATAAAACAGCCTTTTTTTGCACGGAGGTGCTTTGAAGCAGCAGAACTTTCTCTCATTGCCATTCACTAAATAACAAGAAAAGGAAGTGCAGTATCAAAAGACTTTGAGTCTTTTCTCTGATGTAGATCACCACACGCACATACACACACGTATTCCCACAAGGTTGTCTTTCCCAAAAGACACCCACAGTAAACCATGATGAGCCTCACATGCATTAACGGTTTTTCTAATAAAGAAGAGGCCTGATGTGGGTCCAAAGCACAGCAAACGTGAGAATAATTGGACCGAATGCAGAGGGTGATGGACCTGAACAGCCGCCACCGCAGAGAACCCGCCAAACACCAGCAACAGCGGCACGATTAGATATTAATTAACAAGCAGCTGCTGTCGGAAAGAGCAGCATTTTTATGGCGTAATGATAATGTTCAATGAGTGAATGAAGCCATCGGAAAATAATTTATGTGCTTTAAAATCTAATTTAAATAATTAAAACTAAAACTAATTAAATAAGTCCAGTTTTCACCTCACAAAAGAGCGGTCGCTGTTCTGAATTATGAAGAGACGTGTTAAATGAATCAGTGATTTAATATCAGTCAAACATGTAAAAACATCAACCGACAAATTAATGCAAGCGACTGATTTTCCAAATCACTTTCAGAGAAAATCAGACTATTTCTTTGTTTGTGGGCTGACAAGACAGGTAGAAACTAGGGGGGGTCAGGGTTCTACAAGCCCACGGTTTTGTTTGTATTGTGGTTTTAAGCCTTGGTCTCAGTTCGTTGGTTGTTTTTTGGACATTGAGCAGACGAAGTCTCACTGTATTTTGTTTCTTTACATAAATAACATTTTACTCAGAGATGATGACTTCCACCGATTTTTAGAACAATAAATTCAGCCCACAGTGACGTTACATATGAACAAAAAATGCTTACATGCTGTTTCATTGACAAGCTTCGCTATTATTGACGCGAAATCCAAAATGGTCCCTCACCGTGGGGTACGCACCAAGAAAAAAGTAAAGGAAAAATTATTTCTTTGCATTTTTTATTATTTTATTTTATTTACTTATGATAACAATAATGACAATTAATATATATATATTTTTTTAATTTTTTTTTTTTAAAGGTGCCATATGTTAGAATGTGGCCAAAAACTGTTACTACATTCAAATTCAAAATACCGAGGTCTTTTAGGTTTCTTTTCTGATGTAACTGGCAACCCGTGGTTGCTCGGCAGCTGAGACTCTACTGACTGCAATGATTGGTAGACGGCGGTAGACGGCGGTAGGTGGCGCCACATGCCAAAACATGTTTTCAAAACATAAACATGATGTGCAGTCTGCAAAATATTTTTTTTAATGCAAATATTTTGTCTGTACTGTTGTTGTTGGTGAGTTCAGTTTGTTATATGAACATTATTCCTGAGTCTCTGTGACATATTAGGAGGATTTTATGGCCAGTTGCTTTAGATTTATTACATAATGCACCTTTAAATTAGACCCTACAGTATTTCAGATACAGGCCTCTACCAAACAGTTGAGACGTCTGTTCATAATAAACCTGGTTTGCATAATTCATAAAGTACAACATTCAAAACAAGTGACATTAAGTGTTAGTGACTTCAGTTTGATGCATTTTTCAATGAGATATAGTGACTTAAAGTGTGGTCGACCAAATAGTTGAGTAGAACCTTAAAGGGTTAATTCATCAGTTTGAATAATGTATTTGTCATGTGGAGCAAAGAAACCAGAACATATTCACATTAAGAACCTGTTATCATTATCAGAATATCACAAAAAAAAACGCTGAATCAATTATCAATATAGTTTCAGATGAATTAAATAATCTCTTCATAATTAGTGGTTGCAGCCCTGCAGGAGAGTCATTGTCATTGTTTACTTGTGCTTTTCGGGTGAATAAAACACCACATTCACGTGAGTAACGCAGTTTAAGAAAAAGCTTTGTGGGTGTTTTTTGTGTGTGTGTGTGTGTGTCAGAACTTCTTGTACCTAAAAAAGAGTTCAGTTGTTGCTGTTTTTGAAGTAACCACTGCTCCAACAGTCAGCAAAACATCTGGCTAAGTGTAATTACGCGATCCCATATGTGTCGTAGGTTGTAATTAGCCAGGCACGAAGCAGTAGCACAAAGAAGTTATTTTTTGTTTTGAATCGTTTACTTACTTGTGTGGAGGAAATGAAGCCTTGCTGGAAACGCTGTGAAATTATGAGCAAATCGACATCGTCCAGATGAATTGAAGGAGAAATCTGGTCTGGAATCTTGGTTGGAACCAATGGTCAACACCTGATACCTATCAATATTCATTTTTCTTTTGTGGTGGCTGTTTTGAAGTGGCTCTCCACAACAAAAATTAACATTTTCTAATTCCATTTTGCCTACATGAGATCTTACAAATCTCCATTGTTCACATATGCTTGCATTGGTTTGGTGAAACAATCACATCTTGATTATTATTCAGGTTTGAACAAGGGAAATTAAATAAACCTTAGGTTTACCTTAGGTTCTATTAAATATAACATCTTAGAGCCACTATGTTAAAATGAGCTTCTACCTCCCACTTGATTTATAAAGACAACTTGCTCATTTATGCACGGTGAAAATCATCAAAATGAACGCCAAAATTCAAAATGGCCTACTTCCTGTTGAGTTGAGGCCATGGTTACTGTCGACTTTATTGTTCGTCTTGCTCTATAACATCTTCCCGCCATGTTTCGGGAAATTCGGTGGAACTCAATTTTGCCTCTGTTTTCACCTTAGAGGGCGATATAGAGCCCTTGAGCCACGCACGGATCCGGGAACGATGCCAGTAACGCGCTTTCGCCAGACCTGACCTCCATGCCAAGTTTCAAGAGTTTTCATGCACGTTAACACCCTCAAAAATGACCACAAAGCCACGGATAGAATAGGTTCCTCAAACAAATTTGTGCCAGGAGCCCCTGTCATTCAGTGCGGAACAACATGTGAGTGCGTAACACAGCTGGTATCGTCCAATAGGAGCCTGGTTGCTTCTACTGTGTATTATTTCTATGTTCAAAGCAGTGAGCAGCAGCGAAATCCTCACAGGCAGAGAACATGTTGACAAGCAGTTCACGTCTCCGAGGTCGTGATAATTGATTTCCCTGCTGTAACTACCACATCTGTCTCAGGGGGGCGTCACATTAGCGACTCCAATCTGCCGACAAGACACACTTAGAGAGAGTCCAAAACAAAAACTGTCAGAAAACCTAAGTGGAGGCTGTCACTGTGAGCCTGAAATCAACAGCGTGACGGCCTCAGCGACAACGGGATCATTGTCGGTCCTTTACACAGACAGAGGTTTTTAGAGAACTACGGTGAAGACCAGAGGCTTTTTTTTTTTTTTTTCCTATTATTGTTTGAATTTCTGAGCTACTAACACGCTGTCACCAAGAGACTTCACCAAGTGCGCCGTCATCTCTGATAACCAGCCTCAGACAAGGATAATTACCTGCACTAAAAGCATGGCTGCCAGCAGCGATATCATGGAAAAACACATTTTAACCACTCAACAAATTTAGTCCAATTCACCAAATGGTCCTTTTTAAGTCTGCAATATCACATGAATATGTTTTCATAGGCTTTTCTGGCCAGAAACCGAAGTTTGTTCCAAATTCCATAGAGAAAACTATGAAGGTATATTTGGTGCAAAAGTCACAAGCACATGTAACTGCAGATTTCACATGCGCAAACTAAAGTCACAAATGTGTAACCGTAAAAGTTGAAGTTGTAAAAAATTTTTTATACCTTGTTAACACAAATCCTTGTTACAGGTACACAAATCCTTGTTACAGGTACACAACTACAAGTCAATGGGTAGTAGTAGATGTTATAAGTGGTGCAAAAGGATTTGTAACTTGTGCACGCCGAGCGAATTGATCTTGTATCAATTGACTTGTAGTTGTGTACCTGTAACAAGGATTTGTGTACCTGTAACAAGGATTTGTGTACCTGTAACAAGGATTTGTGTACCTGTAATAAGGATTTGTGTACCTGTAATAAGGATTTTTGTACCTGTAACAAGGATTTGTGTACTTGTAATAAGGATTTGTGTACCTGTAATAAGGATTTGTGTACCTGAAACAAGGATTTGTGTACCTGTAATAAGGATTTGTGTTAACAAGGTATAAAACATTTTTTACAACTTCAACTTTACGGTTACACATTTGTGACTTTAGTTTGCGCATGTGAAATCTGCAGTTACATGTGCTTGTGACTTTTGCACCAAATATACCTTCATAGAAAACCTGCGTTTTTAGCTCACACGGACACAGGAGCTGCTTTGCCACTGCTGCCTCGTGTGGTACGTTTGTGTACGTCAGTGAGGTAAATCTGAAGTAAGAATTCTAAAACACCAAAGTCACAAAATAACACATTTTAAGTGACTGAAGGAGGCAGCAGTGGCTCATCAACTCCCCTGTGCTGTGATGTAGTATTTTTCGAATTTCCCTATGGAGACTGGTGTGGGAAATGATTGGTTTAGAAACGAAATTTCACTTCCCACATGGAAGAGGCTGTTTAAAGGTGAGATAAAGCAGCAAACACATTCTTAAGATGTCAGGGTGGCTGTGGGATCAGTGGTAGAGCAAGTTATCATTCAATTAGAGGGTTCAAGGTTTGATCCTAGACTCCTGATGACTGAACTGGACATAGTCGTACTGTATGAATGGATGAAGTCACTTTTGAATGGTCGTCAAGACTCGAAAAGCGTTATATGAATACATTTTATTACACAAGCCTTTTGTTTTATGGCTAAAATCAGTTTTTCCTCGAGTCTTTTGTGTCGTGGACTCATTTTACTCCAACAACCACACATAAAACAAACCCTGACTATCACTTTAAGATGTCGGGAAAAATAATAATTCTAGAGACACTGAAGCTTGGACAATAAAGTGAGTCTTCTTTGTCATAGAAGAGGATAATAAAGACGGTGTGATGTCACAAAGAAGCAGCAGAGTTATGCTACGTGTTTAAATGTAAAACAGCTGGATTAAAATGTTCAGATTATTCGGCTTGTGTGTTTTTACATGGACTCAATTTACAGAACACAACACTTTTCACGTCTTAATACTAAAATGATGAACAGTTGAAGTTGCAGATACATAATATGATGCATAATACGTCCAATATGACATTTGGGATTTGGGAATCAAACCACTGACCTGACCGATGCGCAACCAGCTCTCCCTCCTGATCCCCCGTGTGTGTCTCTCGGAGAGAACCGGACTTGAGAGCGTTCGCTGGGTCCAGTGAACCTGCAGAAACAGAGATTTTCAAAGATGATGTAACGCGTTCTGCTACCACAGAGGAAATAACTTCACGGCGAGTGAAAACAAGTTCTTTGTGTCTTTGCTGCGGAAATAAAGCAGAGAGAAATATCTGTCAAACGGCCAAAGATCACGTCTGTCACAGAATGACGAGCTCGGAAAAGACTGAAGCCCGAAAAACATTAACTGTCAGAGGAAATTAGAGGCACAATTCAGCAGCAGAAGCAGCGCTAATCTGTTTTTACTGTGTCGCAAATACATACAAGGTGTTACTAACATAACAAAAACAAACAACTGCCAATGGTTTGGGGGCGGTGCCTTGACCAGAGGGTTGATGGGAGGGAGTCAGGTGTAAAGCAACGTTCACACAAAACACACATTTTCCAGCATACGTCCTACAAAATCATTTTGGAGTCTGGGTGATGTGACATCAAGTCAGAGAAGCTCATCACGCATTGGTTTTCATATCATTCAGTGCTAAAAGTACGTATTTTAGTCGGACTAAGACAATAATTTGGTTTTCTTATGACAAACATGTTAGTCCGACAACAATTAAGCTCGTCTTAGTCAGACTAACATATCTGGACAATGCGAGAGTCCAATTGCTCCTGCATGTGTGCGCTTAGTCGGACCTGGCGACTTTGACCCGGATGTAGAAGGAGACAACTTACATAAATTGCAGAACGGTGCAGGGAAATAAACAACACGATGGCGATGACAAAGAGCCATGAACAGCAGGTACGAAACATACAGAATCCATCTCGTCGTCTATCTCGTCGTTTAGAAACTGATTCGATACACACTAGTTTATAGAGAGATACAGCGCCACCTATGGAGGTGGAGTCAGATGTACACGGTCAATGAAATCAATTTTCTCCGCAGGTTGTCCGATTGCCTGTCTTAGTCGGACTAAAGCCTTAGCTCAATTAAACTGTGCATGTAAATGTGGTGACTGTACGAGGCGAATTGTTCACCAAATTTGAACGGCAAATGATGCAAAAAACACAACAGGAAAAAGCATCTACTCACGTCTGTGCACTGACTTTGTATGTAAACTCACAACGCAGTCACATTTTAGCTGCTGCTGCTAATCTATCATTGCAAAAATGGCTCCCGAACACATTGAAACCACTTTTACCTTAACTTTAAAACACAGAAAAGAAGATAAAATTAGGGCTGTCAAAAGATTAAAAATTTTAATCAGATTAATCACAGGGTAGCTGTGGATTAATCACGATTAATTACCATTCGTAAATATGCCAAAAAATTCTAATTTTCTCTTTATATTGTTGTAGGAACGAGAGATAAATAAAGTATGTGAAAATATAAATGTAAAGAACAATAAAATACTGTAAATCCTATAACCTATACAAACTTAGTAAAAAATAAACATTACATTGTAAAAAAAAAAACAACACATAAGACAATATAAATAAATAGAAAAAATAAAATGCTATATATAACTTTAAAAAAAAAACTATAGATTGCACTGTAAATAACTCACATTATAAAAAAATATAAAGTTTGGAAGTTAAATAGTTTTCAGCAGGAAATTCCTCATCAGCACTTTCAAGCACCTGCTTCTACTAGTTAGCGTTAGCGTTAGCTAACATTCTGACGCTAATGTTAGCTGCTGTCTGTGTCCCCGTTAGTTAGACTGTTAATGTTATGATTATATCATTATCTGCGCCAGTAGCGCCACTTACAACTGTGTGTCTTTCTTTCTTTTTTCTTCATCCTCTTTTTTTCTTCCTCTTCTAACTTCCTGATTGATAACTCCTCTTTATTTTCCTTCAGCTATCGGCTCGGGGCCCCAAGCAGTTGCCCGCCGCCTTGCCTGTTCATAAACTGCACGTCTACCCGTAGCGCGATGAAAGTGCTTAAAAAAAATTAACGCGTTAATTCCATAAATTAACCATCCTGCGTTAACGCGTTAATTTTGACAGCCCTAGATAAAATACATATTTTTTTCCCTAAAACAACTAGAATCTCACATAAGACGATCATAAATGATGGGTCCACATGTCAGGTCACCGGTTTGAATCCCGTTGTTGGAATGACAACGGCTCAAACACTTACAACCTCGAAACAGTAGAAAACCACAGGCGTATCTAATAAAGTGGCCAGCGAGTGCATGAAGTGTAGCAGAAAGTTGAATATTTTCTCATAAAATGTGATAAAATGAAAACACTTGTTTATCCGAACGGTCTCTCATCATTAGTCACGACAGTCACGTCTCAGAGGCGACACCGCAGCAGTTTAATAATAAAAAAAATAATAACAATAAAAACCCACAACTGTGGTGTGGAAACACTGCAACAAACATTACCCAAAATAAAATAATGAAGAAAAAAACCCATAAAAAACACAAGACTGTTGTTCCAGTTGAATCAAAAACAAGGTAATTTATCCCACACAATAACAAGTGTCTGCCATGACAGAGAACACGACTCCAAATGGAAGAGAAACCACGTCGTTTTGACAGAAACACACTATGTGTGTGTGTGTGTTTGTGTGTGTGTGCACGTGCGTCTCATTGTTAACAATAAATATCATCATTTTAAGAGCATTTGGGAGCAAACTGGGTTTTCTGGGGAACCAGCGTGAATAAGGATAAGAACATTTGTTCTCACGACAGTGAATTTAACAAAGTCATTTGTCTCACAGAGAGAAGCAAAGAGACGCACGTTTGTGACAGAGTTATTATTTATACACTTAGTCACTTAGAGCGTGAGTGGGTTTATGTAAAGGTCGTCTGATGTAGGTTTTTCCTGTGGGGGGGGGCATATATTTTCTATTTTCCTCCATCTGATAAAATATAATTATTTTTAATTTAATTCCACTTATTGAACAACAATAAACATTAAACAGGTAATTAAAAATCTAATGCCAATTATTTAGAAAAATAACAAATATAATATATATGTATGTACATACGTCTATGTACACATACACACATATATATATATACAGTACATATACACAAATGTATGTATATATACATATATACACATATATACATACAGTACATATACACATATATATGTATACATACATACATACATATACACATATATACATACATACATATACACATATGTATGTATATATACATATATACACACATACATATACACATATGTATGTATATATACATATATACACATATATGCATACAGTACATATACACATGTATATATACATATATACACATATATACATACAGTACATATACACATATGTATGTATATATACATATATACACATATATGCATACAGTTCATATACACATGTATATATACATATACACATATATACATACATACATATGTATGTATATATACATATATACACATATATACATACATACATATACACATATGTATACATATACACAATTATATATATACACATATACACAATTATATATATATATATACACATACATATATACATATACATACATATACAGTATATATATATACATACATTCATATATATATACACACACACATTCATATATATATATATACATATACACATCAAAATATAAATAATTTAATAATATAAAATATATAGTATATATATATATATATATATATATATATATATATATATTATTTAATTAAGAAAATGATAGTTGCAGTTGCCTGGATAAAAGATATAAGCACAGGGGATAAACGGCTGGATTTCACGAGTGGTGGAGAAGCCGATGGAGAGAATCGGGAAATCCAATCAAATAAGTAGAAATCCAATGAAAGACAATGTGCTGGAGAGGAAACAACAGAAAATGGAGGGTTTTGTGTGATAATTCAGCCGGTAAATGTCACGTAAATACCAAGACACGAGAATCAAGCTCACTCTGATTGCCTCGCGCCTTTATCGGCCCCAGGAGCACAGACGCTGAGGTCACGCATGCACTTCACATTTTTCTGCACATATACACTGTACAGTGAGAGAAATGTCAGTGGCCTGAGAGCAGCAGCACCTTATTATAAAACTCTTTTTTCTTTGTTTCAGAGAGTCAGTTCACGAGCAGGAAAAAGAGTGGAAGACGAGAGCTAATTACGCCGAGCTGAATCAAATGTCAGCCGAGCGTCTTCGGGGATCACACAGACGTCCTCGTTATTCATAAATGACTTTTGCTTTTAGCGACTGTCACAGGAAACTGAGCCGTCACATCGAGAACTCACGGTTAATAACACTAATAATAATGATATTAATAGTAACAGAGGACAGAGGATGTGGTGACAGCTGCAGTACAGTCCACGTATTCTTTGTGTTGTTGCAGAGGTACTGGTATGGATGTTAAGATAGAAATGAAAAGATAATTAATTATACCCTCTTCTGGAGTTAACCCCACCCACTGCCTGACTTTAAAAAATGTCAAATAAAGACGACAAAGCGACAACTCCGCCTTTTATAAAAGGGGGAGGAGTCTGGCACAAGGAGTGCTGATTAGAGGGTGAGAACGGTTGTACCTGTGACGCAAGTTCGGACTAATGCTTCACACCGAACGCTATGCAAATTATAACAAGTTTACGTACAAAGTCAATGCACAGGAGCAATTTTTGCATCTCTCACTTGTGTTTGTCTCAGCTTTGGCAGAAAATTGCGTCGGGAACCCCGATTCAAAGACCCTGTTAAATTTGACCTTAAAGAGGAGATGCATTCAAGAAACCTCGTAAATTCAACTAAATGTGAACTAAACTGTTAACTGATATGCCAGATATTGAAAGTTATTCTGGGAAAAATGGGCAAAAGCACTTTCTCACGTGACATTTTCTGTTGCTTTTATGGTTAAAATAAGCAAAGAAAAAGTCTTTTTTTTGAGGCTTAGGTGTTTAAAGGTTTAAAAAAAACACAATTAAAGAAAAATTACAGAAGAATAGCCTGCATTATGACGACATATGGTTGAAAATGTAAATGCTCGTATGTATAGAGAGAAGAGTATCAAGAACCGGAACTTAAACTGGTACAAGTTCCTTATAAGTTGGTAACAAACTATCCATTAGATGCGATTTTCGCGTCAGTCATCGCATCTATTGCTCAAATTGAGATTTTTCAACTTTGACGGAATATCAGAAAGTGATGGAAAATGACGCGGTGGCCATCCAGATTCTCCGTATGGTGTCACATACATACGCTGAAGCCAGATGCTGTGTGGTTTCTTCTCTGCAGACGTTTTCAACAACAGAGAGGAAAACAAATGCCCATTACTTCTCTTTAAAATAAGGTGCCTTGCGTCCATCATGTCAAAAATGTACAAAATGTTTCCGCGGCACGAAGCGACGTGAAAAATGTGCGTCCGATTTGAACACACATCTAAAAAAATAAATCAATATCTTCCTTTTATATCTAAATCCAATGCAAGGTCAGCTGCATGGAGGCAATGTTTGACCACTATGTTTTTACAGTTGCTCACAAGGGACAAACTTAACATCTTTTCAGCTCGGACGCGAACTGACGGCTACAGAGTATCTCCAAATATTCCAGTATTCGAAACTCCAGCGCATGAGAGCTCGTGAACATAATGCAGGGTTCGCAGCGTGTTGATCAAGGTTTGAATCAAAGACCCGGGTAAATTTGACCTAAGAGGAGATGCATTCAAGAAACCTCATAAATTCACTTATGCAAAAGTCCACTAACTGAATGTTTGCTGCACACTGCCACCTTGGGGTAAATAGATGCACCACAAATTAGATAATTGATAAAACATTTATTTTTTGTGTCCATTCCTGTAACAAATGTATTTTTACGCTGAACATCTACAGCTTCCTGCCTCTGACCGCTGCTCTTTTTATAGCCTGATCATGTGGAAGAGGAACATGATGGAGCCTCCCATCAGAGAGTTTCTCTCTTTGTGTGCGTGTGTGTAACTGTCAGATTCCAGAGCAGTGACAGCAGCACACAGGTGCGTCAGCTGACACAAATCACACACACACACTTCACACTCCGACGATCTTTGATAACATCTCCTCTCTCTGGCCACTAACAGCCTGAGCCTTAATAAGCCTGCGTGTTATTTCAGTCGCCATCGTAGACTTCAAATCTGAGCGGCAGGTGGAGAAACAGCGGTGCAGCGGAGTGCGTGTGTGTGCATGAATGTGTGGTCACAGGCTCTCTGACCCACATAGAGGAAAACCTGACTCCCTCATTAGGTGAGGGCTCAATACCTGGCTGTGATTTATGTGCACTGTCTATGCCAGGGACAGCTACACACACACACACACACACACACACAGAGACAGACATAAACACAACGAACAACAGGCTAATGCGTGTCAGAAAATACAGCCAAAGACTGGAGCATAAAACCCTCTTTGTCTGCAGTTTGCCCTGCTGCCATTTTCTAATGGGATGTTCTCAGTCTAAACTTGCACCAAGTGCAGCTGCAATTAAAGATAATACAGTTGAATAATTTAATGGCATGAAACAACCAACAATAATGACACATAACTTCAGGTAACTATTGTTACTTTTCTTCCCAGAGTGCACTTGTTTACTTATATACACTGTATAGATAGCGAAGCTATTGTTGGTTACCTTGTTTTCATAGTTTGTTTCTTGCACATATTTAATAGTATTTATGTTCTAAGTGTTTGTGATTGTTGGCTGCTGTAATACTGAAAAATTTGGACAAAAAACCTCTCTGACCAAATTAAAATATGCGTTAAAACCAACTGATGGACCAACGTTTTCGTCCAAAACTAGCAAATTAATTGAAAAAAGTATAACTAAAGAGAGCACCACTAAATACTGATTATCAAAAACCTAACTGTCCATCCATCATCAACCACTTATCCAAGATCAGGTCTCAGGGGAAGCAGCTCGAGCAGACAGGCCCCAGAGTTCCCCTTCCCTGGCCACATTGTCCTGCTCTGGATGTTTCCACAGGTCATAATCTCTCCACCTGGTCGTCGGTCTGCATCGAGGTCTCCTCCCAGATCGACATGCTCCGATAGCATCCTTACCAGATGCCCAAACCACCTCAAGCGGCTCTACTGCGAGTCTCTCTAAGGGAGACCCCAGCACAACTTCTGAGAAAACCCAAGTTCCTTATTAAACTATACCTGACTTGGGGCAAAGATTCCATTCCCCCACCCAGAGTAGGCAATCCATCATTTTCCTCCTGAGAACCATTCTGAGTAAGAGGTGCTAATCCTCTTCCCTGCAGCTTCACACTTAACTGTAAACTAATCCAGTGAATCTAACAGTGATGAAAACAAAAATATATATACTTATGTCACTAATAACACAATCAAACCAAAACCTAAATACTTAAAGGGGCCATATTATGCAAAAGAAACTTTTTAGTCATTTTAATACTTATATTTGAGACTCTGGAGGCCCTATGAGTAGGCAAAGTGTGACAAAAGATGACCCAGTCATGTTTTTGTGGTCCACCTCAATCTAAGTAGATAAAACATGCGGTGTTGACTTCCCCAGGGTATCTGACGTCAGACTCACGGAGCTCAGCTTTGTCCGTAAAAACGCGAGAGTGCAGGCGAGGGAAATAGTATCCAGAAGAGTAGAAGTCCGCAAAGTGTTCTATTCTTGGCTGCACAGTGCAGCACAGAGTTCTACACAAACTTCCAGCCTCAGAGGATTTACGTGTCCAGTGGATACATTTTATAATGTATCCACTGGACACGTAAATCCTGAGGCTATATTATATGACAACTTTGTGCCGGCTAGAGTCGGCAAATGATGGCTTTTTCCAAATGCTAACTGCTGTTAGCTGCCGGAGCCTCAGTGATGCTGACGTAGTTTCCTGTGTCTCATTTGCATTTAAAGAGACAGGCACTCAAAACTGAGCGTTCTGAACAGGGCTGTTTTGGCAGAGTGATTGAACTGCTGTGGTGCTTCATCCTTAAGGTATTTTGACAAAAGCACAGACATGTTCATCAGGACACCAGGGAACTAGATTAACTTGGAGAAATAGATTATAATACGAGTCCTTTAACAAACAAATGGCTCCTATAGAAATCTATAAAATAATCAATGGCATGATGTCACTTTTTTAAATATGTGCACAGTCTCATCTGCAGCTCAACAAAATCTGCACACGTTCTAATCTTCTTTCTCCCACTGACTCCCACTGCTCCTTCATGTCCTTGTGGAAAGCACCGACACTGTGTTCGCTCATTTTGTTCAGGAACATCCAATTCCCATCTTCACCAAACAAAATAGTAACCTCAGCAGCAGCGCGGCCGCGTTTCTGCGGAGTATCCTGAAGAAAAAGGAAGATATGTTTGCTGATGACTTTGTCCTGTGACCTTCTCTTTGAATGCGATGAGCTCCACAAACACAAATCCCTTCACCTCCGCCGCCGCACAGAGGGCAGTCGTCCTCAGCACAGAATGAAATGTTCTGTTTGGCTGGATACCATTAGAGATGTGAGGAAATATGCTTTTTTTGTGTGTGATTTGGAAGAACTCAACCTTGAAATATTAATGCTGTGTTAGCGATTGTTATTCATGGCTTGTCAGTTCATTTCATTGGGTGTATATCTCATTTTGGAGCAATATTCTTTTTTGTTTTTTTTTGCTTAGCAACTCTTCCTTGTGTACTAGCATGTTACTCGCATGCAGATTTGATGAGGGCAATACATATTTCATCTATATCTGTTTATCCTTCTGTCTCTGTGGCCTCCGGCGAGTCTCAGAAAGGTGAACACTTTTTAATCAAACCTGTAGAGTCGACCCTGAGGTACACAAAAAGACACATGGGCCACTTCGCTCTCTCACAACCATGTGAGACTCAACTTTTGGACAACCTTGTCCCTAACCTTCACTATAACCTGAACCCCTAATTTGCTTCTTCACATGTCATTCTTTCTGAAGGAAAAGCACTTTTTTTCCAATGAATATAACATTAAATTAATCATAAATACACTCAATACATTGTTAATGTGGTAAACGACTATTCTAGCTGCAAATTTCCCATTTCCAATGTTCTAATGGTACATTGTGTTTGCTAATCGTGTTAGAAGGCTATTGGATGGTTAGAAAACCCTTGTGCAATGATGTTAGCACAGCTGAAAACACTTTTGCTGGTTCTTTGACGAAAGGGCAAAATTATTATTTTGAATAATATTTCTAATCTTATCAATGTCTTGAATATATTTTCTATTCATTAAGCGGAACTAGACCGGAAGTTCCTATTAACGCTGTTTTTTTGGTGTGTATCTGCGTCATTACCTTGTTTATGAAGCCCTGACGGTTCGAAACAATCAGTTCAGCCACTGATGAGAATGCTGTGTTTTATTGTAATCTCGGGGCTCAACGAGATCACTGAAAATCCCGTTAAGCAGCGGTTCTCATGAACAACCGATCGTCCTGCTCCGGGCACTAGTCCGGGCACATCCGGTTGCGTACATTGAACCGCAGAAGAAGAATAACGTCCGTTGTGGAGGTGTTTCACGAGCAACAGTGTTTTCTGACTCTGGGTCTGACTCCGGTTTAAAGTCATAAAAGGGACTGCGGCGGGGAGTCGTGACAAAGCTATTTTTAAACACTGTTAAAACAATGTTTTGATAATGAGGAGCAGTGCATCCACCGTTCCAGAGGGGGGCGCTGCGCTTCTGAGAACGGATGTGCTGGATAGTACTGGCCAATCACAAGACTCTGTCTTCTGGGGGTGAAAGTTCACTCTGAAATCTCGCAGCAGAAAAACACCGTCAGAAAAGAGGATTTCTATAGGCTCGTTTACAGAAACTAGGAGGTTTTTGACCATATAAACAAGTTAATATATGTAAGTAGACCTCCATAACTAACATATGTGCAACAGGACCACTCTATGTGACCTTTATGGAACTATTTTGATGAATAAAAGTGTGAGTTAGTGAATACAATGTATACAGACACAGAACAGAGATGCTAAACGACCGCGAACGCAAGCCCAAGCGAAAGAGAAACATGGGATTATGATTATCATCTGACACAAAAATGTCTCTCTAAACTCGATTAAGTCTAAAAACGGCAGACCAATCTGGGCTAAAAGAGAGAGGGGAAAAAAAGATTGAGAATCGAATAGAGGATTTGGAGAATCGTGACACTACTAATAAACTTTGAGTTTGGTGTGGAAGAACTTGACTGGACACACACAGAGACCTGACCTTTAACCCCATCGAGCACCTTTGGGATGAACTGGAACAGAGCCTGTGACATCAGTCATCCAACATCAGCGTCTCTGACCTCATCAATGCTCTACAAGTTCTAAAAAAGAAAGAGTTTTCAAAGCCACAGCAGGCTGCAGACCCCTGGTCTATCTCTTTGAATACATCTTTACAGTCCCTGCTTGTGTAATTGTCAGGCGTCCCAATACTTTTGTCCACTAAAAGTGTACTTTTGTACATCTGTACATCGCCTTCTGCTGTTGTTGCACAAGCCTCAGTCCTGCACCACAGCAGGGGAAACACGTAAATACCTGACTTATACAGGTCTGTAAACCCCGTCCACACACCTGCTCTCCGCTGTATGTGCAGCAGCCAGATGTTCCCCAACAATCATTTCCCCTCCCAAACTGACAATTATGCTGCCGCAGTCGTGCTCTTTCAGCCCTGTAAATATGCACCTTGTGTCCACACACACACACACACACACACACACACACACACACACACACACACACACACACCCTGCCACACGGATACACTCAGGGTCTGAATACCTTCCACTGCATTGTTGTCATTTCACAAGTCTAATCCCCGATTCACTGACCTGTCGACACTCGCACCGATGTGCAGACACACACACACGCGCGCGCACACACACACACACACACACACACACACTCCCGAGCTACAGAGCAATCATCATAACATTATTGAGAGCTTAATCTCAGTCTTTACAAGCCGCTTCATGCCGGAGAATATAGAGCAGAGAGCTGAACAAACACTACTTGGCCAAGAATTGACTGTGTGACTCTGTGTGTTTTGGTCTCTTAATAGAGCTGCGTCAACGCTAAATTAAAGAGCTGCTAACGTCATGGCGTCACGGGGGGTTGTACCTATGTTCCCCGGGTCCTATGTTCCCCGTTTTCCCAAAAAAGGTCCTATGTTCCCCACTTTGTATGTGACAAAGTGGGGAACCCTTTCAAAAAAGGGTAGATACGGTCCCCGTCACGGTGGGTATGAAAGCTTTGAGACGCTGAACCTGCACTGGTCTGACAAACAAGTCTGAGTTGTATATTACACGAGTAAATGTAAAATAAAACACATTTTAAAAAGGTCCAGAATGTAGACTAAATTATCGCTGAGTTTGTCTGAGTGTAAAATTGCTTTCTGTTAATCTGGCATGGCGGTGCAGTGGTTAGCACTGTTGCATCGCAGCAGCAAGGTCCCAGGTTTGAACCCCGGTCTGTCTGAGCTTATTTCTGAGTTGAGTTTGCATGTTCATAAGGCAGAGGTGTCAACCACAAATTGCTAGCAATATTTTATGAAGTAATAGGGGGCGATGGTAACTTGATTCCTGTAACTCGTATGAAAGATGATATGCTATATTAATGCTAGTGCTGGGCACGTTAACGCGCTAACGGCATCAACGTCAACACATGTTAGCGCACGTTACATGTCACATGACACGTTTCCATGACGACTAACCGGAAATGTCGTAATGTTTACGTGCCACGGCACTGGAGTCCACGCACCGTTTACCAGTTAGCTCCTTTCACGCCGTTAGCGGGCCTACAGACGAACTGGAGCGGTCTGCTAATTAAATGAAAAGAGCAGCGCTACCTGTGTACTGCGTATGTGTGCCTCTGTTTTTAAAGTTTAGTGTTACTTTAGAGACTCATTTTAATCAGGAGGCATGTAAACATGACGTCACGCGCGTCTTTTTCCGGTCAGACATCATGCGTTTATGTGCATTAACGTTGATGCCCAGCACAAATAAATACAGACCATTTACCACCATGGCCACCGTAGTTTACTGATTCTCTGCAGTCTCACTTTAAGATGTCACAAATGCTGCATTCGATTTTTATTGGAACTGGGAAGTGGGTTAGTGGCGTCACCTCGTGCCAGTTGATACGTAGCTACATCGTGGTTTAATGTCTATAAAGACTCGTGGAGCAGGGAATCAAACCCACAACGTGACAGAAAACTCGCTCCACCGCTGAGCCACCGTCACCAACGGTTTTAAAGCCACTTTATAGTTAAATCAACATAAAACAGGGCATTATTCACTCATGCAATTCCTTTTCGTTTAACAAGAGCTTTGACAGACGGACGTTTTTATCAGAGCAGTGTTCCTGTTTCAGGCAGGTGAGTTTGCAGCAGCTGCAGCATCTGTGCATCTGTGCTGGAGACGTTCAGGCACACCACTGAAATGTGGACAAACAACAAATGGGCGCATTTATGAGCGCAAAAAAAAAAACCCCAGACACGTGCGGGGTCACATTCACAGATGTAAGGCGGCTGTCAGTTGGACTGACTGAAGGAGGAGCGTAAAACTGTTCTGTCAGCTGTGCCGCGAGACGACTGAAAGAAGCAGCTTGTGTGTGGATGTGCGCTGAGCGGTGACACTGGGTAGAACAGCAGCGCGGCTGTGATTGTGCTCCATTGTCTGGAGGAGGAGGAGGAGGAAGGTTCTTCATGTGGAGACGGAAACTCCAGCTCTGTCGGCACAAAATGCCTCTCTGATGTTTTGACTAAAATAAACCTCAGACTCCATCTTATGTGTGTGTTCTTGTATTTGTCGCTTCTTTAGAACGTCTTCTGTCATAAACGCTGTCCTTGTCAGGACCAGTCGACCTCATGGAGACCAAAACCTGGTCCTCATGAGGCTGAACTTAAAGGTGCATTATGTAATAAATCTAAAGCAACTGGCCATAAAATCCTTCTAATGTGTCACAGAGACTCAGGAATAATGTTCATATAACAAACAACAACAGTACAGACAAAATATTTGCATTAAAAGAAATATTTTGCAGACTGCAAATCAAGTTTATGTTTTGAAATCATGTTGTGGCCACCTACCGCCGTCTACCAATCATTGCAGTAAAAGACCTCTGTATTTTGAATTTGAATGTAGTAACCGTTTTTGGCCACATTCTTACATATGTCGCCTTTAACTCCTGAGGTAGTGGTTAAGTTCAGGGCTAATGCTAATAATACATGGTCCCAACACGCCTCCCCTCGCCTCGGCACAACACCTCTCGGTTCTCAGGTATTCATTTCAATTACAATATAACTCCTACTCAACGTGGGCGGAGTCATCACATCGCGGCTGCGTGAAAACTGCCATGACGTTGTTTTCTGAATCATTAGAATCAGGCGATTGAAAAAGATTTGTTCACAGAATCGTTCAGAACTTCCTGCGATGACCGGAGACGCAGTCACTGAACTGAAATACCACTGAACTTATCGGGCTCATGCTCAAGTCTTTTTAACTGATCTACAGTTTGGCATTGTTCGCTTTGATTCTTGTGACGGACTTCGCCCTCATGACTCTTCCAGTGACGACACTCTCCCACCAATCAGTGGCCGGCAGTCTGACGACATTCACACTGACTGTCATTAATCTATAAGGCGGAACTTAACTGAACTTAACTGAGAACTAAAATGTCTGGGCTGACAGTAAACAGTGGCCGTGTTTCTAAAGCATTACTGTGACCTTCACTTTAATGTCATGCCAACGTTGTACATTGTTACATTAACTGTTTTTCGTCAAAATTATTCTTTGTAACCTTTTTTTTTTACCTGGTTAAATAAAGGTTAAATAAAATAAAAACGTCTCGAAGATGATTGGACTGAACGTCCAAAACGAAAACGCTCTCTTTCTCATCAAACCAAGCTCTTTTAACGGGAAAACTCAGGGAACAAAAACATTGTATTTATCATGCGATAATTCCCAATCTAATCTAATCGAATTGTAAAATAAAAGAAATTTTCATTCAACTTATGTAATGAATGTTCTGGTCCTATTCATTCACAGCACACAGATCACAGAGGATCACGAGCAGGTGCTTTCCCAGCATTCAGCACGAGCATTAAGCGGAAACACGCTCTGAATCCCTGAAGCTCACCTGTGACAACAGCAGAATACAGAGCGCTGCTGGATTGGGCTTCTTTAAAATTATGTTGATACAGGGGCTGAACAATCGCAGTCGGGAGCTTACACACAGTCGAGCTGCTGCTGCTTTTATGTGTGCTTCCTCTAAGCATCTCTGAGTATTCCAGCCTGCAAAGCCTTTTTTATGGCCACAAAAAAAAACCTCCCCACAACCCACACACAACTATGAAGCATCTCATGTTTGAAATGACTGCACATCCCCATCCTCCACATTTCAAGGAGGCCTCATAAAAAAACATTTGATTCCTTTTGTTGTTGTTTGAAACACAAGCACAGCTCGGCATTCAGCAGGAGTCAGATGTAGGAAACACCAGCAGAGGTATTATTGTTATTATTCCTCAGCTACGTTTCTACTTTATATTTAATGCATCGTGGATAAAACATAAATCAGCTTTGCTTTGTGCAAAAATATCTCATCCCCTGGTCTTTAAATCGATGGAGGCTCTCCACACTGAGCTCCGCCCACCAGATTAAACTGGACACACAAACACAACTCATATGTGACATGTGACCCGAGGGCCGTCTCTCCGTCTCTGGACGGCTCCGCCCATGTTGACACGTTTTACTTTTGTGAGGACAAATGAATGTCGTCTCTATTTATTCATTCATTCATCGTCTACCACTTTATCCTCCACATGAGAGCCACTGGAGCCAAATGAACAACCATTCACTCACTCATTCACACACCTACGCTCAAACAGAGTGAAACCAATGAATCCACGCACCCACGGGTAGGGAAAGACCGACTCCATGTAGAAACATCCTTGGTCACAAACCTGGGTCTTTGTGTTGTAAGGCAGCAGTGATGCCCACTGCTCCACCATGTGGCCCCGAGTGTCAATCATCAAACAATCATCAAGCTAAATCCACGGTTCCCAATCTGTGGTACGTGGAAAATGAAACAAAAGACAAAAAGCTGATGTTTGTTCAGTCTATTTTACACGACTGTGTTTGAAGGTTTGTGATAATGGTGTTACTGAGAGAGATCATTACTTTTCTCAGGTGGTGTTCGGTATAAACAGTTTGAGAAACACCACCCTAACCCTAAATGATGATGCTCTCAAATGTCTTCTTTTGTCCAAAAACCAAACTTTTCCATTTTAATGATTTCTTTGGTTCCTTTTTTTGGAATCACAAGCACCAGTGGAGACGATATTCTTCAGCCACGTTTCCTCCATTCAGCTCTATATTTAACACACTGGGCCTGATTTACTAAGATTCCAAATAGAGAGCGCTAAATTGCGTGCGAGAGCTAAAAGACTGCGCCTGCTACTGGATTGCATTTGACCTACTAAGATTGCGACCGCAATTGACAGGCGCAGAAGTGGTTAGGACCGCCCTATTTAAATGAGGATTTTGCGCGAGTCAAGGGTTTTCAACAAGGAGACTGACTTTGACGTGGAGTCTGAAGACACTGTCGCTCGTGAAACACCTCCACAACGGACGTTATTCTTCTTCTACGGATCATTGTACGCAACCGGATGTGCCCGGACTAGTGCCCGGAGCAGGACGATCTGCTGTTCAGGAGAACCGCTGTTTACGTAACTATAACGGGATTTTCAGAGATCTCGCTGAGCCCGAGATTACAATAAAACACAGCGTTCTCAGCAGTGGCTGAACTGTTTGTTTCGAAACTTCAGGGCTTCGTAAACAAGGTAATGACGCAGATACACACTAATAACACAGCGTTAATTGGAACTTCCGGTCTAGGTCCACTTTAAAACTTGAGTTGAGTAAAAGCTTCTCTCTCACTTAGCTGCTCTGTGATTGGCACATAATTTAAAGGGGTTTTTGAGGCCACAGGCAAAAAAAAAACCAGAACTCAAAGCAATAGCCTGTAATTTAGACTTATCTTGTGTAGCTAAAGTAGCTGTCTGGGTATTTTCTGGAATTCATGGCATGTTACTTTTTTTTATTCACATACTCTATGACCTACACAGTCTGGGTGGGAACGTGTTCACAACAGCAGTAAGAAATTTGACTGATTAGGGTCTGGAAAGTCCTGGAAAGGTCCAGGGCAACTTCTGCCAACATTTGCATTCTTACTTTCAGAACCCTCTGGACAATTTCAGATTAGTGCATGTCTGAAATCGGCTAAAAAGCCGTTACCCCGGCTTTGCCAGCGCTGTTCTCCAATTACCCTCCAGATTTACCTCCATGGTGTCAGACTTTGGAGGAACCGCAGAAGTCTGACTGTGTCTTGTATCACTTAAATTACATTTTATTCAAAGGTTATGATGTTGAAAAAAAAAAAAACTTGAATAATAACCTTGTATTGTTTTCCTCCATCCTGGCTCTCTACGAGCACTAAACATCAAATGCTGCGGGGAAGAAAACAGCAGTCTGTTGCTTTCAGAGCAAGAAAACGCAACACACTAAACAAAATTACAATAAGTGCCTCATCGCTGGGCGCCGCCGACACACAGCATCTGTCAGCACCTATTGAGGCCAAACCTTGCCTCGCAAGGTACATTGTAATGTGGAATAATTGGAAGATAATCTCCCTTTTCTCCTGCCTCTCCCTTTCTTCGTCTGCTTCCCTTTGAGATTGAACCGCAAGCAAAATCTCCATCTCCTTTCTGTGGGATTCTTTCCACCTGACCGTTCCCCGGCACGCGTGACTCACCGCTCCGGCGCTACTTCGCTCGGACGGTGACCTGCCTGCACACGTTTAACCTCCCCGAGCATGCACCACGTCTGCTACAGCACAGTACATTCACGTTATTCTGTGTGGGGCTTTTCAATTTAAAACCATCATTTCATTCGGGGTTGTTGTAAAGCAAAGCAAAATAATTGTCAGCACTCACTCAGAACTCCGTCCAAACGACTGCAACAGCACGGCACGACCTCCACAACCTGTGCGTGAAAAAGAAGAAAAAAAGAAGCTCAATCCATTTTGGCCGAAGCAGGGGACAAATTCATGTCGCTACCATCGATGTCGCAGATAATCGGTCCTGACACAGAACGAATTAGGTTCAAGGCGTACATTTAATTCTTCTGAGTTTATTTTTGTTGCATTTATTCAGTAGTTTGTGTTTGGTGCTCGGTAATATGTCTGCTCGCTGTAAACCAAACTTCCCCTTTGGGGGTCGACAATAACGACGACAACCTTGAACCTTGGGGCGTCCTATGCAGTTGGGATAAGAGCTTAAAAAAGGCCCAAAAAATCAAGCCTGACCCGAGCCCGTGCACGTTGTGTCCGAGCCCGACCCGGCCCGACACATTAACTGTAATTACGAGCCCGAGCCCGATTTAAACCCGACATTTCTTTAAAATATGTGAGCCGTAAACGTAAACGTACGTCCACCTCCTCCCCACAGCGGGAGCTTGTTGTACCTGCTGCCACAGTCTAATTTACAACGACAACTCAGTCGCTGAGATCAGCTTCCATGAACGTGTTGCTAATGATGATACACTTCCTGGTTTTTAAATGATGCGTTCACGGCCGCAGGTTTTCACACCTTCACACAAAACGACGTGCTATAACATACCACGCGAACACGACGAGGGAGAAAAAACACAAATGCTTGATCAAGGGCCCGGGCTGAGAATCAAAACTCTAGTTGGGATCATCCACGTCACCTCAGGACAGAGACAGAAGCTCCTCATGAGTTCTCCTGCTAATAGTTCCACCCACTTGTCATTCCGCCCCATTCTCTTGCAGTTTGCATTGCCGTAACCTAACCAATAATTTTTTTGATGTTTTCAATCTTTTATTTTGCTGCTCAAAGTTCAACTTCCGCCCTGTGCTTTAAGTCCCGCCCAGTTGAGGATCCGCCCCCTCAGTCTGATAATTTTGGGCATCTCTGCTCCGACTTTCTTCCAGCTGTCGTTTCTGGTTTGTTTATGTTAATACACATGATATCAAGTATGTTTTTCAGGTGAAAATCCAGTACGGATACAGATTTATGCTGAAACGCTCGACTGGATGCAAATCATTTTTTATTTGAGAATGCAGTTTTCAAATGGAAATGTATGAATGCAGCCTTGGTGCCAGTTCTCCAGAGGAGAATATCTTGGTATTTGGTAATTCAACAAGAAATGATTGGGCCCAAAGGAATTAGAGAATATGACGAATAAGGCCTGGCTGTACATAACATGTGTATTTTTAACATAAACTAGGCTCTTCAGATTGGATAACCATAAAAAGGTCAAATTCTTCTTGCCCTTGAGGGCCCCAGAGGAGACGGCACTGCCAGGCTTCTCCATCTCTTCCTTCTTTATCTCCATGTCCTCCCTTTCTGGTCTCCATGTTTCCCCCTTTTCTGCCCTTGTAAAGTTGCAAAAAGAAGCCTGTTTAGTATAAGATAATGTGGAATTCGCAGCTCATTTGTGATACCGTGCACAGCTGTGTTGTAGCCTTCTGTGTACTAGCTGTTGACATTTGCTTCACCTGCTGGTTGTTGGAATCAAAGCTTTTGCAAAGTTCTGCAGCTCTCTCTCTCTCTCTGCTGAACTCTTCACAGCCTCGAACTGTTGCTATTATACTTTTTTTTTGCAAACGACAAGAAATGGTACATTTGCACATTTTGTACAGAATAAAATAAAATCTTGATTGTGGTTTCATACATGGCATACAAACACGTTTTCAATGGTTAAAGTGTTACCCTGGAGGTGAAGTGGGTCAACGGCAGTGTGTAATAAAAGTGAGCAAGAATTCCAACAACTAAATCTGGTGTGGGGAAGTGAGTGGTTTATAAAGTCGGGACAGAGAGATGAACCAATGAATATTTAGTCGAGCTGCTATGGAATTAGCAGGCGCCAAAGAACGGGGAAGGATTATCACTTTGATTTCGCAGGTTAAAAACGTAAACTGGGTGAGATAACTTTACGCTTACAAAGTTTAGAGAAACAGTTTAAGCCCCGCTCCACACTAGAGGATAATCGTGAGTGTTTTCAGTCCCGAACTGATCCTTCCGACAATCAACCAAGTGTTTTCAGACTTTAGGAGATTAACAGAGGCAATTTCGACGGTCAACCTGAAATTTTAAAGCGGACCTAGAGTGGTCCTGTTGCACATATATGTTAGTTATGGAGGTCTACTTACATACGTTAACTTGTTTTTATGGTCAAAAACCTCCTAGTTGCTGTAAACGAGCCGATAGAAATCCTCTTTTCTGACGCTGTTCCTGAGCCGCGATATTTCAGACTCAACTCTCACACCCAGAAGACAGAGTCTTGTGATTGGCCAGTACCTGGAAGTGACATATTCAGCACACCAGCTCCCCCTTCTGGAACGGTGGATGCACTGCTACTCATTATCAAAACATTGTTTTAACAATGTTTAAAAATAGCTTCATCACGACTCCCAGTCTCTGAGTCAGACCCAGAGTCAGAAGACACTGTCGCTCGTGAAACACCTCCACAACGGACGATATTCTTCTTCAGCCTCTCCTCTAGATGTCACTATAAACTACTTACTTCCCCTTTAACTTCCGGTCTAGGTCCGCTTTAAGTAGTATCAACAGCTGAATGATGATGCCGACAGTCTGTTTGAATTCTAAAGTCACATTAAATCATGCAAGTTTCTTTGAGATCTCAAATCCCTGGAATCTTCCCCCCAAAACTGTTCGATTAAACACCGATTGTGTGGCCACGTTTTTTTTTAAATCAAGTCAGATTCTACATCTCATCGCTTCTGCAAGGACGTGCACACAAACCTCATGACATATGTATGGAGATACAAACGCTGCAATACTACACTTAATTGCTCCGACACAGTTATTTTGAATCACAACTACATCAATCACAACACAGAGCGAGTTAATCAGTAACATCGGAATTAGTTTTTAGCAAAGCTCGACAACTCCATGAACCAAAAGCCTGCAGCTGCTTTTGCCGCCACCCTGTGGTCGCAGTTGTCGGGTGTTGCTTTATAGATTTGCATTAATAAATGCTGCTGCATGCGATAACCAATAAAACACTGTTCAGTTTTTCTATTTTATTACAACGTCATAAATACCGCCACGCAAATTTTCCCCTGGAATATCATGATATCATTTCAAGCACCAACCCCTATTCTCTGCCAACTATATCAAGTTTGGAGGGTCACAAACAGGACAGGTGGCAAAGGACATGGGATACATTTATGTTATTCACTATTTTTTACGACTCTGCGATGTCCCATCTCTGTCTCTAGTGAAAGCGTGTCTATAAAAAAAAGTCATAAAAACGTTAAAAGGCTGGATGGTGATTTAATTTGGCCAAACTCAAGCAATTATGGGCGACTCATACTTGTGCAGTAACCACAGGAATATCATATTTTCCCAAGCTCTGCCAAAAAGGGCAAGTGGGCCGTTCTCGGGCCAATTCATGGTCCTCACACACACACACAAGCGATGAAAGACCAGTTTGTCATCTTGTGTTTTCCCTTCATCACAGAGCAGCTGACATTTTTGGAGATTCACAGTTTTAGCTCCCACCAGCTGCAACCTCAGCGTCAAATATCCCGTGGTCCAGCCACCACCATTCACAGAGCAAACGCTCGCACACAACAGCACACAAGAGGCAGAGGATAAAAGCGTCATCCTACAAGTGATGTGTTCTGTTAACCTTTCTACAAAAACATTTAAACCAAACCCAGTTTTCAAACGTTTGTACGTTTGGTCGTGAGCCAACTGGGAGATCCAAGAAAACAACACAGTTGCCCAAAGTGCTTTAAAGTAACGGTAAAACCCATAAACAGTGTTAAAACATATAAAAGACATAAACCACCAGGACAGCGGTTGAAAACAAACAGCGATTTCCCAAAACCTTAAATCAATTTCAGCCTTTTTTTTTTTTATTCAGTTCGGGAATTTCACTTTTTATACCAATTATGCACGGATATGAAACTCCAGTTCTCAGAGAACTAGAAGCATTAGGTAACAACTCGTCTGTGTCCCTGTGGGTTCTTTGTAAATCCAAAATGAAACCAGACATCTGCGTTAAGTCTTGGCAGGAGCTTCAGCGGAGGAGCCCGTGTTGGTGCTGCCATCTTTTCAGGTCCACTTTTCCAACAGTGTTTTTGCCCACACTGCCATCACAGTTTTATCACCGAATATTGGATCAAACTCTCTACAGCACGACGCCTTTCAGGCCAGTTGGTGGCGCACTGGAGTTTCTGTGCACATGCCCAACAAAGAATTTAAGGACAGACAAATGAGGGGAAACTCTGGAATGGAATGTGAGACGTATGAGCGGAACGGCAAACTGAAACTATAAACGTATATAGAAGATTAAGTCGCTTATTTTAGTTCACATTTACAGTTCATATACTTTATTTATTATTTTTATTTATTTATTTAATTTGAGCCATTCGCACCTAGCGGGGGTTCGCAAGCAGGCGGCCCCCGGTTTAGGGTTAGGGTTAGTGGCGTCACGTGGGATGGCTCAAGTCGAATGCAATTGGTCAGTGGATTTCCGGATTCGCTCAACCAGTACCGTAAAGTCTAGAGAAGCTGCGCCGGTCAAAATAGAAGCACCTCGTCAACATTTAAAATACTTAAATAATTTATTCACTGTAGGTCCAGGTCCGTACAGGGCAGCGTCTGGGTCCGGACTCGGACCGCGGTCCGCCGGTTAGTGACCTCTCTACTACAGCAATCAGAATGGGAAAATGTCTATTTGTTGATCGAGAAAATGTCTTTCGTAAAACGAATATCCAGCGAATATCAAACGTCCTGCTAACTTATGCACGCTACTTTATGGAGACTTTGTGACCTCCTCGCTGTGAGGCAACAACGTTAGCCACTGCGGCATCACGTGGCGCGCAAATTAATCCATTAACAGGCTTCATAAATCAACCTGAAGGTTTGTCCTGGAGAATATCAGTGAAATACAAGATAAGAGGAAACGAATCAGTGAATGCAGCAAATATTCAAATCAACCAACCTGCTCTCCGAGAAAATAATAATTCTTATCCGAGCAGGACTTCAGGCTTAATATAGATTATTTATGCCTGTATTACACCAATCTTGCTTAGCACAGCTGTTAAGTGCAGAGAAAGTGTTGATTAGCACATCCTTAATCTGGGTTTATTTAGTTATCGTCGCTCTGCGGTGGATTTCATCCATGTTTCCAATTCGGGGGGAAATCAACCTCAGGTTGATAAAGGGAGTCACACGGCGTCGGGATGAATGTAAATGAAAGGAAGTCAAGCGAGAGACAGGTGATAGATAGGCCTTTAGAAGCACGGCACAGGCGGGAGGTGGGGGCGTGAAGAAGACGAGGACGTGGAGGGACAGCTCAGCCCGTCGTCTTATCCGCCGCTGACGTGAGCTGCCACGATTTAAGACGTTCATTTTCAATCAAAGCCGTAAAGGCTGCGAAAAAGGCAACTCCCCAGAGCGGCCCCGGGATCCCACGCCAAATCCATCAGGTCTGACTGAGAGCACGGCGGCGGATGGATTCCTCATTGTAAAACAATCTTGTGCTTGGCGGGAAAAGGAGAAATCTATCACCTGGAATAAAGACAGGAACCAGCCTGGCTTTTACACGCGATAACCATCAGAGGAGAAAATGAAGGTGGGAGAAGAGAAAAGTGGATTCCTGAGTGTAACAGACACGTCAGCGCAGGCTGGCAGGGCTGTTTAATTTCCACACACACAGACGCAGAAAAGCCAGCGGCGGCAGACGCGACACGTTATCCAGGGATTAAACCAAAACTGTTCTTAGCTGCAACAACAACAGATCCGTCATTTGTGTTTATCTGCATCACGAAAAAGGCTGAGAACCCACGAGGTTTCACCTGCTTTTAACATGATTCCACTTCAGGTGCAGTTTGAGGTTAGAGAAAGGGTCCTATGTTCCCCGGTCACATACAAAGCGGGGAACATAGGACCCGGGGAACATAGGTACGGTCCCGCCGTGTGCACCAAAGTGAGTTAAACACTGGGGATGTGAATCTTTGGGTGGCTCACGATTCAAACGATTCTCTATTCAAAAATGTATACAATGCATAGTGTGTTAAGGCAAATTATGGCATCAAAACAATACAGTTTGTATAAGATAATGTGATAATGTGATCACAAAGGCAAACTTAAAGGTGCCATATGCAAGAATGTGGCCAAAAACGGTTACTACATTCAAATTCAAAATACCGAGGTCTTTTAGATTTCGTTTTTTGATTTAACTGGCAACCCGTGGTCGCTCGGCAGCTGAGACTCTACTGACTGCAATGATTGGTAGACGGCGGTAGGTGGCGCCACATGACGCCAAAACGTGATTTCAAAACATAAACATGATTTGCAGTCTGTACTGTTGTTGTTGGTGAGTTCAGTTTGTTATATGAACATTATTCCTGAGTCTCTGTGACATATTAGGAGGATTTTATGGCCAGTTGATTTAGATTTATTACATAATGCACCTTTAACATTTATTAATTAAAAACTAATAAAAACTTACTTACTGTACAAAAAAACACGTGCAAACAAAGACGAATGTTATCTGACGGTAACCGAGTGTGTGTGGACGAGCAGAAGAAATTTGCATGATGTAATGTTTTCAGAATCTACAAATAGTCTCTTGTTTCTTTTTCAATTCAACACCAAAGTCCACAGAGAAAATCAGTGACTTATGTATCAGAAACTGTTGGATTTACTTTAGTGACGTAAACTTATCAAACACAGCGGCAGTGGACCAACAGCTCCTGTGTCCTGGGATTTAAAATCACAGATTTTCTTTATGGACTTTAGTGCGGGAGAGTGAGAGGCTTACAAAGCTACACAAATGTTGTTTTTTCCATTGGAAAAAGGCAGTCGAGCAATGACAAAAAGGTCATTAAACATACTCTTTATACCGCATATGCAGTTTTAAACAAAATTCGGTTAAATTTGCATTACATTTTAATGGAAAATCAGCGTATGTGTCAGTAACTCATACGCCCGCACGACAAAAAAGTCTAAAAGGAGTTTTATTAATATTTTAATCATACGAACCTAAATTATTAAACTGTTCATTTGAGTTCAAGACATTTTAAAAGTATTATACCAGTGGTTCCCAAAGACTGGGGTCAAAGATGTGTCGCGGGGGATTTTTTTCCCAAAAACTTTTTTAGTTTTAGATTTATGTTTTAAATAAAATGCACAAATGAAGGTTTTAATTCATTCAAAAATAACATCTCAGGGAAAGGATTTGTTCACCAAATTCAAACTCATCTGCTTTTGTCATGATTTAAATACAGATTTTTGGGACACCATCTTTAAAAAGTGGGTCCCCACATTGAAAGTGTGTGTTTCTGTTGTGCTTTAAACCTCAAATAAGTGTTCTTTTTCATGGTAACACAACAAACGCAAAGTTAACGAGCCCCAGTTTTGACCCCCGCTGTCCTCAGATCACTCCGTCCTTGAGCACAAAGCCAGTTAACTTTCAAAATGAAAACAACACCGCATTTGACCCGGCTGAACCTGAACTGACTCGACGAGGAGAGCCTCGCGCCAACATTCCTGAAGGAAACGTCCCAAATATTTCCTGGCTGCGACGGCAGACTGTGAGGAGAGTTTGGCGCGGGATTAGTCTCCGAGTGAACGGAATATTCACAAAAGAACATCTTGACAGAGTTAAAAAAAAAAAGAGAGTTCACCTGTGCTTCGTGTACAAACTGTAACATCCACAGTGACGACTTCACGACTTAAAGGTCCCCTATTGTGCAAAATCAACTTTTTAATCTTTTAGTACTTATATTTGGGACTCAGTGGGCCATACCAGTCCCCAAAATGTGAGAAAAAACAAGACTCAGTCATGTTTTAGTGGTTCCACTTTGTGTAAGTATAGGCGATAAAACACGCGATGCATTAACACTGGTGAGTTCAGGGTCTTTTTCTAGCATGGGAATTTACATACACGCCGCGCGGCGCATTAATCGTTTTTTTTTCCGATTTTAATGTTTTTATGATGGCGAGAAGCCAAAATCGTGGTCACTCTATGCATTATGGTGAAACTACGTAACAGCCCAATTTATACTTCTGCGTAAAGTGCTCTGCGTAGGTTACGCAGAGACTCTGCGTCGACGCAGAGCCTGTCGAAGAGCCTCTATGTCGTCTCCGACTGCACGAAATATTTTTTAAGTGTCCGTCACTCCATCAAGGGACAACGGAGACCGCAAGAGCTGCGATTGGTCCTCAGGACAGGCCGAGCTAAGCTGCTCTGTGCCTGCTCACAGTGCGCACCGAGCGTCCACAGAGGCGGAGCTGATCCCTGCCGATAAAGTCGTTGCCAAACTATAAATACGTCATATCTTAACACACACAGCACATGTTTAAACTCTAAATGGCCAATTTCTCGCCTCAAAATATCTTAAAACTGCGTTCCGTGACACAGAAAAGTGAGAAACGGCCACTGTTTCAACAACAACAGTCTTTCTCTCTCTTTCTTTCTCGGACGCCATTGCTCACTGTAGCCTGAAGCAGAACAACCTTGCGCAGCGACCCATACTGATCGGGCGGGAAATTGCATCGCGTGTCCGTCACCACGGCGCAGAAGAATAAAGGCTCGAGGCGTCTCCGTGGTGACGCAGACGGATAACGCATACGCAGTCGGAGAAGTATAATGTGGCCTTTAGTTAGATCGACACTCCCCTGGAAGCAGTGGATGTGTGTTTACCTGGGTCTCATTCACATGTAAATGATCAGGCACAAAACCGAACGTTTTGAAAAAGGCTGTTTTGGCAGAGTTATTGAACTGCTATTGTGCTTCATCCTTATGATATTTTGACTAAAGCATGACATAGACATGTTCATTAGGGCACCAGGACCTAGTTTAACTTGGGTTAATAGGGTATAATATGGGACTTTTAAAGCATCTGTTCATTAAAATCCTCACAAAAATCATTCATTTTCTTTCTCACACCGATGTATGCAGACGTTTTTTTAAGTCCCATCAGAAGTGCAGGCACTTTAAGGAGCTGTGCACTGGCCTTGTGCCGCCTTTCACTCCTCGCCTCTCTTCTCTCTCCTCCGCCAAACTTCCCGTGCGCTTCATCTCTCACAGAGAGAAATCCGTCCTGATAGGAAAGCGGAGAAGTGAATCTAATTACCGTGGCCTTAAAGAGTCCTTGCAGCTGATCCAAGATGTACTCACGCTGCGTTTGGCTAATGAAATTATGAGTGATTACATTTGGCCCGATGATGAAGTGATGTTTGCAGGAGCAAACGCACACACACACACAAACAGGAGGGAAATAATCCTGCAACATGGCAGATTATCAATGTACGCAAACAGTTGTGCTCCACAGGCTGCTCTACTGTGTGTTACTGTGTGTTACTGTGTGTTACTGTGTGTTACTGTGTGTGTGTCGCACTCTGAATTAGAATGAGAATTAAGTCGAGAACAGGATTCTGGGCTAAAAAGAAAATTATTAACTGCCTGGAGTTAAGGTTTTTATCAATTAAATATTAATATACTTATGGGAGGCTGTGGAGAAGAAGAGATTATCACAGTGTGTGTGTGTGTGTGTGTGTGTGTGTGTGTGTGTGTGTGTGTGTGTGTGTGTACGTGTGTGTTTATATCTTTGTGAGGACATTTTGTCCAGGCTCCACAACTTTAAAGAGCTTTTTCAGGGTTAAACCTCTTATGACCGTCATAATATTCAGGCAGTCTGGAATTATTTAGATTCTATGGCTGTAGAATTGTGAAAAAATGTTCAATGAGTGAGTTCTTCTGCCATTTTTTGTCCCTTTCCATATCTGGCAGTTAGGGTTAAGGTTTAGGGTTAGGAATTACAGTACTGAGAAGCTGACATCATAAACGTGACGCAGGTAAGGGTTAGGGTGTGACACGCTGGTGAATCTCGTCTGTGATTGGGCGCTAGTTCCGCAAAAAGTCACTGATGGGCCACCATAATGACACTAAGTACATTAGCGCACAGATCTATTTCTCTGTTTTCCGATATCGATCCATCTTCCACCGCTTTATCCTCCACATGAACTGGTGTCGCTGTGCCAATCTCAGCTGACAGGGCAAAAGGCTGGGTTACACCCTGGACAGATCTAAACGGTGAGGCTCAAAAATGATCTAGGAGTTTAGGAAATGGTGTTTTTTTTAGTACCTGCCCTGGCGAGGTTACAATCGCACTGAGCTGATACTAAAATGTGCCGACGACAGACTGCCGGCTACTGATTGGGCAGAGAGTGTCGTGACTCGCGACGTCCGACGCGGGAATCGAACAATGCTGAACTTAAAAATCCCAAAAAAACGTGCGTTAAACTCCGACATTTAGCAAAGAAAATGCGAAAAGTCTGGTAAATGTGAATAAGTGCTATGGAAACAGGTTTGTCCTGCATCAGAGTGGACGAAGAAAAGACAGCAAAGCTCCAATGATCCTGATCCATATCTTCTCCACATCATCTCACAGCCAACTACAGACCTGTATACACACATACACACGGACTTCCATTCATTTACTAACCTTAACCTATAATCACTTTAGAAACCTTCGCCCTCAAATACACCAGCGATCAATCGATTTAATTGATTAACTCACATTTCGTAGCTTGAGAGGATTTGTTTTTAATGAAATTCTTCTCTCCGGGCTCCTGTAGTTGAGATCCCTGGAAGTTTGTCAGAACATTGTTTAAAGCCAGTGGAAAGTTTGATGGAAAGGTTCTATATTTTGCTGTGTGTGTGTGTGTGTGTCAGTGTAGCAATGTTTAAAGCTGGGTGATTTCCTCCAGAAACAGAACAGAAAAACAAAAGATCTCCATGTTTAAGAAACATGGATCAACACGTCAACGACCAAACCACTAACTGAATAACAGAGAAAATAACCGACATAATAACCCAGCCCTAATTTCATCACCCTCTCATTGAACTAAAGGATCAGTGCATGACCCCGAAACAGACGTAATCCTTCAACCCGAGCACATTCAAGAGCTTCTGACGAGATGAAAGCAGTAGTTTCCCATTTCTCACACCTCGAGCACAGAGGTGTCACGGAGGACAAGAACTCAAAGAGCCAAACATCACTTCTGACGCCTGGCAACCCATAGTTGGCAAGCTACTTAATTGGTACAAGCAGCGTGAGAGCTGGAGGTAACGTTGATGGCTTCTCTGCAGTGAGCTAAAAGGACGAGGAGCTCATCACTCATCATAAATCTGAAAGAGTCTTCTCACTTTCCTCCCCCAGGTGCAGCTGTTTTGTACTGTCAGACATCAACATTACGAGCAGCATCTCGGGGCATCTCTGCAGCCGAGATGCAGTCAACACGTGTCGCCCCGAGCGCAACACGCCGGGTCCTCGGCACAGCCTGGAAGAGCCAGAACGAACTCCTTCAGCAGAACATTACGAGCACAAAGGAGGCGTGAACCTTCCTGCTGCCTCGCAGCGATCGCAGGGTTCGAGAGCCGCGCTTTTGACAACCAAAAACACCTGCCTGAAAACTGCCAAAGACGAGGAAAATGTGCCATAATTTATGGCTCGTTGTACAGTTTTGTTATCCACAGAGTTTTCCCCCCCGGTGCAGCTCAATTTAAAACGCCATCAAGACACAAAACATGAAAGTAAAGAAGAAACATTTAAACACAAAAAGGTCCATATTTTAAAGATAATATAAACATATTTAGCTGTTATAAAAGTAGACGTGTACCAGGCTTCACATGGGTCATTCAAATCCTTGAAAGTTTGTGAATTTGTGGTTTTTGAAATGACATGAACCGAAAAATCAATAAAAGGATTTTATTAATCAATATTGTATCGCTAACAGCTAATAAAACAGCTAAGCTCCAACATAGCTATCAGCTAACAGCTACACTGGAACAATAACCTCGCAAAAATTTTTTGAAATGGCATCTACCGGAAAATCTATCTAAAGATTTTATGAATTAATTGCTAACAGCACCACCGGAGCTAACCACTTAACCCAGAGCTAAGTTCCATCAGTGTCAACATCTAAGCTCTAACAGGGCTACAGTAACAGCTCACGGAGCGCTAACACCTAAGCTAACAGCTAAGCAAGGTTTTTTATCGTTATATAATATCAATAAATAATATCAAATTGAAGAATTTGAAAAAAATCAGAAAAAATCAGAAAAATACATATTCTTACACATTCTACTCGTACTCCATCCATCCATCATCTACCGCTTCATTCTCCACCAACGATTCCTCCACCAGAGGGTCGCAGGGAGGTGCTGTGCCAATCTCAGCTGACATAGGGCGATAGGCGGGGTACACACTGGACAGTCCGTCAATTCAGAGTGACCAATTCACCTAATCCCCATATCGCATGTTTTTGGACTGTGGGAGGAAGCCGGAGAACCTGGAGAAAACCTATGCACACATGTGGAGAACATGCAAACACCTTGCAGAAAGGCCCTTGTTCCGAAGTTGTTCCAAACGGGGCTCGAACCCATGAACCCGGGTCTTCTTGCTGCAAAGGCAAGAGCGCTAACCACTACACCAACCGTGAGCCTCTACTTGTACTCTTTAATGCTAATTTAACAACGCATCTAATTGACCCGTCAACAATCAAATGATTCTTCACCTGTCGGGTTAAAGGTCACAGTCAGAGTGAAAGCTTCAGCTCAGCATCACAACCTGAGCCTCAGCGCTGAACGCTCACATCATCACATTATAGCTGGTTCGCATCTACACAGCACAACAACACAGCACGTAGCACCGAGCCCAGCCGAGCAGAGCAGAGCAATCCTGCAACAACCACACGCCACCTTATCTGTGCTACTCTCCGCCTCCGACTGCGAGGAAGAGGGATGGAGCGGAACGGAACGCGTCGCGCGGAGAAACAAATGCAGCGGTACGCGCGCGAGCTCATGTTTAAAGACGAGGCATTCATCACTCGCCTCGCTTCGATGTACACGCTCTCTTCCTCTGCGAGACCAAACTTTAAGTGCATTTGTATTCTGACCCTGGATCTTTTAATTTCACAGGAAACGCTTGTAGCTGCAGTGACTCTTTCATCCTCAGACGCTGCTCTGCTGTGGCCTGAATGTAGATATCAAGGGTAACGTATTATTATTATTATATTATTATTATTATATCCTGTAACGCATATAAAAAGCCTTAAAATGTGTGAGTGTGTGAGCTCATTTAATTCACTTTTTACCACCAGGCAATTCCGTTAATGTTAACATTCACAAACATTCACCGTGTTATTTTTCATTGCCTGCACTTTTACGTGTTACTTTTTAATTAAATTGGTTAAAAAATTTTGACATTTTTGTGATAACTGCGTGACTATCGTGTATTTTTGCATATTTTCTATTAATATAATCTCCATTTCATTATATTTATTCATTAATATAATCTTTTATTGAAATGTATTGTTCATTTCTTTCCGTCTTTTTGCCTCTTTCAACATTTCTTTTACATTTTACATATTCTCCTCAGTTTCATAACTAAATAAAAAAATAATAATAATTAAAAAAATTTAATTTTAATTCAATTGGGACTTATTTGACCTTTTTGAACACAATATAAACAATATGCTATTTGAGTGATTTTCAAACCCTTTCAAGGACCTATGGGAACCCGGATAAAGGCAGGCTGACGTCACGTCGTCTTCACTCTGCCACAGTAGATTTAAAACTAGGGCTGTCAAAAGATTAACATTTTTAATCATATTAATCACAGGGTAGCTGTGGATTAATCACGATTAATTACCATTCGTAAATATGCCCAAAAAATTCAAATTTTCTCTTTATATTGTTGTAGGAACGGAGAGATAAATAAAGTATGTGAAAATATAAATGTAAAGAACAATAAAATACTGTAAATAACTTGTAAAAACCTACACAAACTTAGTAAAAAATAAACATTATATTGTAAAAAAAACCACATTATAAGACAATATAAATGAATAGAAAAAATAAAATGCTGTTAATAACTAAAAAAAAAAATCTATATACATTGCACTGTAAATAACTCACATTATAAACAAAATATAAAGTATAGAAGTTATATAGTTTTCTTGGGGGAACTAAACCCACAGCACTTTGAAGCACTGCTTCTACTAGTTAGCGTTAGCGTCAGCTAGCATTCTGACGCTAACGTTAGCTGCTGTCTGTGTCCCCGTTAGTTAGACAGTAACTGTTAATGTTATGATTATATCATTATCTGCGCCAGCAGCGCCACTTACAACTGTGTGTCTTTCTTTCTTTTTTCTTCATCCTCTTATTTCTTCCTCTTCTAACTTCGGATGCGGTTGCTCACCGATGCATTTAGGCTCTGAGTGTCGGGAGCCCCCCTATCGGCTCAGGGCCCCAAGCAGTTGCCCGCCGCCTTGCCTGTTCATAAACTGCACGTCTACCCGTAGCGCGATGAAAGTGAGAAAGTGCGTTAATTTTGAAAAATTAATTTTGACAGCCTTATTTAAAACATGACTTTGACGTAAAGAGTTATAAACACAGTGTGAACGTATTGAAGCTACGACGTGTCAAACTGTTGAAGCGTGTTGATGACAGCTTCTTCATGTTTCCCTCAGGGACATTTTTTTTAAACTCATGTGTTTGATCCGTCCCCGTTTTATTTTATTTTTTAAAATTTCTATTCGTGTCTGCCAATGTCGTCAAAGGATACAATTAGTCCTTAAAGTAATTACAGATTCGGAGTTCTTTTTTTTATGATCTCAAATCTGTTTTGAACATCTGTTTTATTGCTCAGATGATGAGTTTTCTTGAGACCTTGAGACTTTACCCTGAATTATCTGAGCACGAATCATCAAACTGAACATAAATACAAGTGAAAGCAGATCATCCTTGATGCGCTTAATGGCAAATTTAGTGCGATGAATCTTTGAAATTCCTTATCGCCATAAAAACTGTAATTCCAGTGGAGGGAGAACTTAAGTATTGAGACGTCAGTGGTGATTACAGTCCTTTCGAAAATTATGAGTTACTTGCAGTGGACTCTACTCTACAGAGCCCTTCAAAATAAAAGGAACTCAGTGAAATCATGCAAACGGAAAAGTTTGAGTGCTTTCAACTCCCACGTAAACTTCTGTGTGTGCAGGTTAGAATCTGACAGATCACTAAAAGGAGGCTGTTTTGCTGTATAGAGTCCACAGATGTCCTGTATACACAAATATGTAAATGGCTTTCTTAGAACTTCAGAGCTTTTTTCTTAGAGCTTCACCTTAATACCATTCATTTTGGGACATTTTCGGATGGCGGTTTCTCTCTGAACGCCACAATATTACAGAAGCAAAGTGCTTCTTTCTCGACGCTGCGGCACTGAGAGGAGAGTTTAGATGTGTAAATGTTGTTTGAAGGGCTTTTATTTGGCATGAAGACTTTGAAGGACATCTGCTTTTTACTGCAATTTTTCAAAAATTGTACAACAGCGTAAGCACCCTCACTCTGTCACACATATTCAGAGTATGAATATGACTTCATTGTATGTCATTAACCTTGTTCTTTCTCTCCCTGTTTGTGTCTTTCCTTCCTTTCCGCTCTCTCTCTCTCTCTCTCTCTATGTCTATGTCCTCATCTTCCAGGTTGCAGGATCCAGATCCAGTTTCGAGGCTACTACTACTACTATTATCATACATCCATCCATTATCTACCGCTTCATCCTCCACCAGAGGGTCGCTTGCTGTGCCAATCTCAGCTGACATAGGGCGATAGGCGGGGTACACCCTGGACATTTCGCCAGTCCATCACAGGGCCACATATGGAGGCAAACAACCATTCACTCACACTCTCACACCTACGGTCAATCAGAGTGACCAATTCACCTAATCCCCATATCGCATGTTTTTGGACTGTGGGAGGAAGCCGGAGAACCTGGAGAAAACCTATGCACACATGTGGAGAACATGCAAACACCTTGCAGAAAGGCCCTTGTTCCGAAGTTGTTCCAAACGGGGCTTGAACCCATGAACCCGGGTCTTCTTGCTGCAAAGGCAAAAGTGCTAACCACTACACCAACCGTGGGGCCTCTACTTGTACTCTTTAGTGCTAATTTAACAACGCATCTAATTGACCCGTCAACAATCAAACGATTCTTCACCTGTCGGGTTAAAGGTCACAGTCAGAGTGAAAGCTTCAGCTCAGCATCACAACCTGAGCCTCAGCGCTGAACGCTCACATCATCACATTATAGCTGGTTCACATCTACACAGCACAACAACACAGCACGTAGCACCGAGCCCAGCCGAGCAGAGCAGAGCAATCCTGCAACAACCACACGCCACCTTATCTGTGATAATCTCCTCATCATCATACATGTCATCACCATTATTATATATGCTATAATTAAAAGTCAATATCAATATCATTTTTATCAACAATCACTGCTGCTGCTTATATAAATGACATGATAGTTCTATAAACATCATCGTCATCACTGACTAAGTGTCCTGCATACATTTATAACTGCTCCTGGTCTCCTTCTTCTGTCTCTACCTCATCTCCCTCTTGAGGAACAACAATAAAGTCTAAATTCTAAATCTGTTCTATTCTATTAGGTAAAAAGCTCACTATTAGACTTCTTGAATATCAGCAGAAAATGCCCATGAATAATATCAGTTTATATATTTTTTTTTTTTTTTAACAC